>NC_137616.1:20496931-20594431 GCF_963280865.1 Gymnoscopelus braueri
ACTCTCGTAGCCAACACAGATTCTGTAGGGGCAGAGCACCACTTTGTTCAATCTTTGCTGGTTGGGTCCTCTCCGCAAATGTTTTGGGCATGGCATGGTAATGAACTTTATTTATATAGCACTTTTCATACATAGACATGCAGCTCAAAGTGCTGTACAACAGTACTAAAGAAATTAGTAAAGTACAGCTAAAGAAAATGTATTAAAAAAAGAAAACAAACGATTAAAAACAACAACCGCAGCAAAGTGCTGAACTGTACATTCTGTGCAAATAGCAGAGGAACAATAATTTTAATATAAAAAAAAGTGGTAATTGTTAAATCCAATAGAATCACCTCATAAGATGCTACAGTTTTTAACTGAGGCTTAAAGATGGTTACTGTGCTTGCCTCCCCTTTTCTTTGATGAATTTCATTTGGGTTTTGACTGTAACATTTAATAAACCTGTGTAAAGGATGTTAAGGAATCTTAGGCCTTTTTATATTGTTAGTGAGTCCATGAGATTGGTTCGTTCCAGACCACTTAGTACTTTAAAAACAAGTAGGGGGATTTGAAAAATCAACTATATATGAAACAGCTGGAGCCAGGGTAAGTTAGCCAAGACTGGGGTGATATGCACCTTCTAGTTCTTGTGAGTAGTCTTGCAGAGTTTTTTATGAGTTGTAGTACCCAGAGATGAGAAAAGGCTGGGAATGTGGCTAGTTTAGCATGTTGATGTTCTGTTGTACTGTAGGTAGGAACCACGGTTACTCAAAGTAGACAATATATTGTTTAGGGTGGCAATGGCATTGATTCACTGGCCTTGTCTGCCTGTGCTTGGTGGTGGAAGGAGAGAGGACTGTCTGTAGCTGGGTGATGTCAGGTAAAGTGGGCCATTAGGTAAATTGAGCCAGTTAAGATTACAGCCTCCGAGCTCCTAGCCCTTTACGTTTTACCATTAAGCCAATGGCTGCACATGTTTCTTGCCACAGCTGTACTTGACATAAAACAATTGATTTGATTGGTCTATGTTTTTATGGTGGGAGGAGCATTGCTTCAAATCCAGACTGCCAGAGGAGGACACTAAGTACAGTCTAAAAACAGTCCTTAACCATAAAACCCCAATTCAGTGTCATGCATTGCTTTTCTTAGTTTCCCAGGCGTTTTACCAAAAATCTGCCCAATTTAGCTGACATCACCCTTTATGTTTAGTGGCAGTGAGCTGCATTTGTTGGACAGTATTTTGTAATGTATCATTAAGCCTAATTATTGGGTGTTTAGCACTTTAAAAGCGCTTCATGGTTGATGCATTTTGTCATGTACTGTAGTAGCAACATGTGACCAGAGGGTGGTGCTGCTGCACTATAGAAAGGCAACTTACCTTCCTTGTGATTGGTGTCTTTGGGGCCTGCTCAGTGGGCTGTCAGGTTTGTCTTTATAAGATGCTAATAGTTGCTGTTATGATGTCGTTAGAGTTAGTTAGCAGCAACATAAACATGTTTATTGTTAGATTATAAGACATCTACATTATAAGCACTTATAAGACAGTTTACAGCCTGCTTAGGAAATGTAATAAAAGCAGTTTTGTAATTGTATGATTAATGTTGTGACTTCAGTTCATTGGACTCACCAAGTCGTTCTTGACATGCTTGCACACCTTAATTAGCCCTTGGCATCCAGCAGCACTTACCTCACCCATGTGTCTATTATTAAATGAATATCCTACTGTATATTTCCTTTTATGTCTATGCGCTATTGCGCTTGCATGCTTGCGGTAAGTACTTTAGTATCCAGTGGTGTAAAGTACAAGTACTGTACTTATACCATTTTGAGGTATTTCTGGGCGGTGAAACCGCCCCTATAAGTGAGGTTTGGAAATTTGTACAATTATCCTGCGCTGTGATTGGCCAAAAAGTACCCCGCCTAACCCTGCACCGTGATTGGCCAATCACAGTCTATTCAGGACTGTGATTGGCCAGTGTCACATGACACATGTGCATAGCCCTATATAAGAAACCATAACTTTGAAAAAAACATAAATTTGTTTTTTTTAAGTTATGGTTTCGTCCATCATAAAGAGTGTTTCAATAAATGTATTTATTTTTTGTACATGATTGGTTGACTCCATTCAGTATTGTGATTAGCTAGCAAGACACCGCCCACTTCACACAGGGTGTGATTTTTACTTTACTGGAGTATTTCCAATTTCAGTACTTTTACTTCTACTCCACTACATCTGACTCAGAGGCAAATATTGTGCTTATTTACTCCACTACAATTATTTGGAAACTTGTGAAACGGGACATTCTACATAATGAGTAGCCTACTTTCTACTTTTAGTACTTTAAGTACATTTTGATGCCAATACCTTTGTACTTTTACTCAACAGAGTATTTCTACATTGCAGTATCAATACTTTTACTAAAGTAAAACATGTGACATGTGAGTACTTTTTCCAGGTGACATAACCATAGACTGTAAAAAAAAAAAAAAAAAGGACAGCCATTGGTTTCCGTAAATGAAGCCTATTTCGCAGCGATTTCAAATCCGGCATCTTTCTTCCAAAATGCAAACAGAAATGAATGCTATGGGCTGAAACCGCAGCGAGGGCGGGTCTTCACTCGGTAGAACCAGTAGAAACCCTAAAAACATACCATACTTCATCATTCATTTAAAAATAAATGGGACCATAATTTACCAAAACACATATCATGGTGATTGAAAGAAGACTTTAAACTAGCCACTGGAA
Organism: Gymnoscopelus braueri; assembly: GCF_963280865.1. Taxonomy (NCBI): domain Eukaryota; kingdom Metazoa; phylum Chordata; class Actinopteri; order Myctophiformes; family Myctophidae; genus Gymnoscopelus; species Gymnoscopelus braueri. Next base: position 20,499,660 of record NC_137616.1, read on the forward strand.
GCATATAGTATATAGTATACAATGTTTATTAAGGTAATAAAATCAAGTGTAAAGTTGGGCCAAAAACCCATCCACTTGAATAGAGCCTAATTGCTTCTGCAACCAGCAGGGGTGAAACAGCGGTGAGACAGCAAGACTACAGGCCATTCATATGAACTGTCACACTTCCTATAGCCTCAATTCACAAGCCGGATGCTAGCCCATAGACATATAAAGGTAGACGCCTCCTCCGGTTCTGAGGCGTCTGTCTCGGACGCCATTTTGGAGAAGGCAAGCTTCATGACTACTGGCCAGTCACAGCGCGTCTTTTCCGGGACTTGGCAGAATCTACAGTAGTTGTATAGAAATATAACGGGATATTTCAACTAGATTATAGGCAATTTTCTTGCTTCATTAAGGTTAATAAATACTTTATTATTCATTTATCACTTTTCACTGAATCAAGAGAAATTAGACGTTTGCCCGGGACCCAAACTAGTGAAAATAGAAGATCTACAAGCGTTGCTTCGCGCCTCGTTGTGAGCTTGTAGCTTGTATTTTCACAACTTCTTATTTTTTTTTTTACATTTATGAAAAAATATATAATAATGAAATACTTTTGAAAAATATTGGAATTGTTTTTAATTGATGAAACGTTGTGATTTTTTTGTTTAAACTTTTAAATAATATATATATTTTTGTAATTGTATAGGAAACGGAGAAGAAAAAAAATGTACTCGCGACCCATAACAATTGGTCCACGACCCAAAGATGGGTCCCGACCGACTGTTTGGGAAACAGTGAGTTAGGCTGTATGTTTTTGCTAGCTACAGGATCTAAAGACCAATGTCTTGAGGTTAATACAAATTTGTTATTTTTGCTACTCAAAGCGAAAGAAGATGCGTGCCTCCTCAATGCAAAGAGGATGTGAGTAACCACAAAGTTTCCTGGCTGGCTAGTAACAGAGACAGACTGTTGAGGAAACAGCAGCTACTTGGCCATGGTCTCATCTAGCCCTGGTCTAGTCTAGAGCGTTAGTGAGATCTCTCTAAAGCTCTGGACCAGGGCTAGGTCTCATCCTCTGGATGTGAAGAGCCCTAACATTGTCCCCCCCTGCTTGGCATAGATAGTGAGGAGGAGTCCATGCCATCAACCTATATATATATATATATATATTAAAAAATCTTGACATGAAAAGGTGCATCTCATGTCCTTGCTCCTTAATCCACCCTTGATCTACAAGCTCACGAGCCGCATTGTGAGCTTGTAGATCTGCTATTTTCACTACTTCTTAAACTTTTTTTTTTACATTTATGGAAATTATTTGATTTAATTTCATTCATAAGTGTACTGTACAAGCACCTTCCTCAATCCTTTCGTCTTTTTCAAGACCACAAGGGTCGAAACGTCTGTTTGTCACAAATAAAAAACCTTTGGAGCATTCAACAAGTGAGTTGCGAGCCCCGCTTTGTTCTTATGATTCTGTTCTTACAGTTTGTCTCAGCACCAAGGAACGGAGGATGTGTGTTATTTGTTCTTTAAATACTCCTACAGTATGTAGTAGGCTACACACCTATTTCAGACCACAGTGAGCTTCTGGTTGTCTCCGCCAGGCCGAAAGGCATGGCGAGAGAGTATGTTTTACCCCCTGTCCGTCCGTCCGTCCGTCCGTCCGTCCGTCCGTCCGTCCGTCCGTCCGTCCGTCCGTCCGTCCGTCCGTCCGTCCGTCCGTCCGTGTGTCCGTGTGTCCATCTGTCTGCGAGCGGCTAATCTCCGAAACCGTTGGCCCGGTCGCTGCGAAACTGTGCACACACACTCCCTGTATGCCAATTCAGAACCTCTGCCCCAGAACCTCTTTTACATGGCCCTGTTATAGCGACATCAGGAGGCCGATTTGTGCAAAATCTATTTTTTTATATTATTATTATTTTTTTTTTTTTAATTTAAATTTTTATTATTTTTTTTTATCCAAACATCACGCAAATCCGTACACAGTATCTCTATAGTCATGTGATCAACACGGATCTGTCAGATTTTCCATATTCCATCCTGATTGGCTAAGGTTGGCTTCCAAAGGAAGGATTGGTCCATTTTGAACTAAATGCCTCAAATCATGAATGCAGCTTGCGATTTCCGTGAAATTTCACATGCACATTCCCACTAGGCCGAGAAAGAAATGCCACTTGGACATTTTCAAATCAGCCTCATGGTGGCGCTATAAAAGGCCAAATTGCGTTTTTAACTGTAACTGCACCGATCTGCGTGAAACTTTGCACGCATACTCCCTAGAGGCCAAGGAAAAACATCTGCCCTGCATTTTTCACATTAGCCTTTTATTGCGCCACCAGGAGGCCGACTTATGTAAAATACATATTTTGAGATTAAGCCTTCAGATTTTATCCAAATTTCACGCAAATCCTTATTGGCAAATTCTGAACATTGCTGGCCCACAATAACCTACCTGACCTGGCGGAGACCTGTGCTCCGAGGAGCACTTTTTCTAGTTATTGATGCATTTGTCTCGCCGTAAACCTCATCAAAAAAGATGAACTTGTTTTCTCTTTCCTCGCATCCTTGTGGGAGGGACTAAGTCACAAGGAAAACATGCAAGTGAGGGAAACATCGATGCAATTCTAGAGACTTGGATAAGTTGCACACTTGTGGAGTTATTTCATGTGTGATATTATATTATATTATGGGGCGGGTAATTTTGTAGCTACAGTAGGCCTATGTAATTTTGTATAGTGTCGCTGTTGGATGGAAACTATAGTAGGCTACTGTATGTCCAAAATGTTACTTTTTAGAAAAAGGAAAAAAGATACTGTGTTCCAATGGATCTAGTGTAGTTATTAATTAGTCACAATACTTGGTTCGTTGGTTCAATATTTATAAAACCCAGAGTGTAGAAGAGAGAGAGTAACGTCACGCTTTCATCTCGCCCCAAAGCGGGCTGCTATGGGTTATAGTTCCAAACATTGGAACTATCTCATTGAGATAGACAGAGCACTTCCGCATTCCATTCTTACAATGGGAGTCAACGCTAGTGTCATAACTCTCTTATACGGATCTGATAAAACCCAAAGACACACTTAACCACTTAAACCCCATTAAGTGGTGGGACCAGAGTCCCTCAGGGCTCTTTACTGTACTAGTGTCTTTTCTGTTTTCTGTTATTGTGGGGAAGGCTTTCGCTGAAAATAGCAGATCGACAACGCGTCGGATGCTGGGGATGCTGAAGATTATGTACAAGCTCATGACGCACGTCATCGCGCTGCGTTGTGAGCTTGTAGATCAGCTATTTTTGTTATGACACTGTACTATAACAAGCATAAAAAGTTTAAATATGGAGATACAAGGTTTCTGCCCGACAGCAACAATATATTTATTATGGTGATGGTTTTATGTGAACATTTCTTTCACTTATGTATGGTATGTATTTATATCTATGTGGTTTAGATTTATGTTGTTAAAAATCCCAATGTGAATGGTATCATCCATCAGGTAATCTAAGTGCAGCAGGGACCTACTGTATAAGGTTGACCAAAACTCTAAAAGTTGGGTGTGTTTGTGCTGTGCAGCATGGAAATGACATGACATGATGACAATTTCTGATGGTGAAATAGATTTTGTTCTCACCTCACGCTTTATCTTTGTGGGAACTCCATTCATTTTGTAACAGTCAATGCAACACCGGGCGTGCATGTGGGTTTCACTTCTTCATTGGGGGAACACTGTTATGATACCACACCCAAGCAAAAAATAAAAAGCCTGGGTACCGAGGCTACACCCAATCAATCCCAAACCCTCCACCTCTGCAAACATCCTTGGACATTTTTTAAATAAAAGAGACCAACATTTTTCTTAATATTTTCTTTTCTAAGACATTTTAATAATAAACAAAACAGTGTGTTATTACAGAAGGAAAAGTATGGATTTATTGTTTGATTTCCGCAAATTCTCCATAAAAGATATCTAAAAAAGGTTATTGCTTTAATAACGTTTAAGCAAAGTCACTACAGCCTAAAGAGGCACCATCTTTAATAATAATTTACTATGACCAAGGGGCAAGAATGTTGTTTTATCATAATAATGATATTGCTATAAATAACAAAGATGTGTGTGTTAAAACTGCAAAATAATAGGCCTGCTTGTGGCCTGCTTACTCTAGCTGATATGCATATGAGAATTTAAACTCATATATTGTGCAAAAGTGTAGTGTAAGATAGACCACATCCTGTTAAAGATGACATTTACATTTTTAAGTGGAAACTACCTCTTGTCTTGGAACAAACAGTTCCTCTTAAAGGGATAGTTCAACCCCAAAATTGCAGTTGCAAGGGGTTGCATTGGTGTGGGCTGGGCTTTTGGAAAGTGTTCTTTGAAACAGTTCTCTGAAATTAGATTAGGCCTATGTCTAATTTCATGGAAACAGAAGTGAAAGGATTATTAATCCTATCACTTCTTTTTTTTTTTTTTTCCTTCACAGCAACAGGAAATATCACTCCTACAAGATTTAGACTCCAATCCACCTCCTGGTTAACTTATGACTTCAAAAACCTGTATCTCGGCTCCTGTGCACTTTTTTTTTTTACAATGTTAATTTAACTATTTTCAACTGGCTGCAACTATGGAATGGATTTCCGAATGTTTTAAATTTTTTCCCCCCGATTGTACGAGACCTGTATGTGTGTAATGAGGGGATCACCGTGAGGACGGTGATCACTGAAAATATTTTGTGACTACTTGAAAAAGGTTCAAAATGTTTAAAAAGTCCTGGCACTCAAAGTATAATATTTTAATAAACCTCTGGCACCCAATGTGTTAAGGAGTATTACTGTTATTTGATTTTTTTTTAAATAGACCTTTTGGCTATTTAATGTAGATATCTACACAGTGTGTACTCGGTTCAACTACCAGCAGGCTTGACCATTTGCTCTGTGTCTTCCTCCTGCTCTTCGTCCACATTTCTTGTCTCACCTGACAGTGCTGTTGTTAAAGTTTGTGGTCATGTCCATCATTGACTGTGCTGTGTCAAGACACCAGGCCAAAACAAACAGATCTACGTACAGTAAGTCATATCCATTTCAATTGTGCCCTGTAACTGTAAGTGTTTTTGTTAGTATTTGCACCCAAGTGCCAATAATAAGCACAGGTAGACTGGTTTCAAAATGAATGACTAGAAAGCCAAAGAACAACTTCTCATTTATTGGGGGAAGTGAGTATTGCACAGACACTGTAGGGGGAACCCCTAAAAGACACCATGACATGACTTTTCAGGCATACTACCAGTAGACCAAGGAAGAGGAAGACACTTACTGAACATTTTCTATTATCTTTTCTCTGTTGCTAATTGCTACTATGATGCCTGAATTTCCCTGGGGATCATTAAGTTTTATCTTATCTTGACAGTACAGAGTTGATCTTGAACATGTTTGATATACGCCCACTGAATGTAGTGAAAACACTGAAAGGTACAGTTAATGTATACCTTCCAGGCAATGCGCGCTCCATACAGTACATGTATTTTACACAAGAAATCTACACACACATTTTTCCTACAAAATTATGTTCCTGTCTATGGGAAGGAAGGAGGCAACATAAAATTGTGGAGTGAAACATTTTATTTGAGACTAATAAAATCATATTCTTGATCTACCTAACAAACCAACACAAATTAGTAGAGAAGATGATGTCCGTAACTAACATTTTGTTAATCGCTGGGTACAGAAATATTTCTACTAATGCAGTCTCACTAACATGTAGCCTGCTGCAACCCTCCTGATTTCGTGTATAAAGGGGCGTGTGTATAGAGCCGGCGAGAGACGGCGCCTGATCCCATTGGTTCACCGATCTGTCCGTCAACCCCCGCCCCGTTAACACAACATTACGAGCGACGCCCACTGCACTCTGGTTGGTTGGGAAATGAAACACTTCCTCATACCCAGTACAGGCTATAGTTGGGCCAGGCTTTTATTTTTTAGCAAAACTAAGCAATAAAAGCCTGGAGATCGAGGCTAACTAACATGTAACATAAACCAGATATGAATTGAAGAACTCACACAACACAGTAATTAAAAGACTGTTCTAGAACATGACCGAAGTATTGGCAGCCACACACATTTGATTTGATAGCTCTTAAAGGGGAATTTTGGACCACGGTTTTCTTTCCTTTTCTATGATGTTATGATATCTTAGGATGAATGGTACAGTAGAAAAATTCCATCCGGGGTCCGCCACAGCTTAAAACGTGTGCGAATAGGCCTTGCGTTAGATCGCGTATTTTAATAGCTTTTTTTTTTTATTTTTTTTTTAGATCTGACGTTTATATGCAATAAAAAAAAAAGTCTTGCTAGGCGAGATTGAAATCTCGAGATTTCAATCTCGTCTAACGAGACTTCCGTTTTTTTTTGGACATTTTCCTACTGTTCCATTCATCCTAAGATATCATAACATCATAGAAAACCGTGGTCCAAAAATCCCTTTTAAATAGTTCACCCCAACCAATTACACAAGGTGATGGGCAGCACCTGGATTTGAAACACGCACGCACGCACGCACGCACGCACGCACGCACGCACGCACGCACGCACGCACGCACGCACGCACGCACGCACGCACGCACGCACACACACACACACACACACACACACACACACACACACACACACACACACACACACACACACACACACACACACACAATCCCAACACAATACTGACACACATAACAATTATTTTTAACCACTAGAACCTTAGTGCCCCTATTCTGGTGCAAACATCGGTGAAAATAACAGATCTACATGCTTGTAGATCTGCTATTTTCAGCACAAAGATTTGGTGTAGAGGGTAAATGGGAGGGGGCCTAGTATAGACCTTTGGGGGACTCCTGTCAACCAAACATAAGGGGTTCAAGTGGTTAAACAACCACTTTAGTCGTTTAGTTATAATAATAACTAAACTCTTACACTGTCACTTCATAAAGCAGCGGAGCGCGTTTCATCGACACTGGTGGTTTGAGAATGAGTAGAACCTTTGACTCTGTCCTGAGGGATGAGAGTCTTCAAAACCTGACAAAGCCTACATGGAGCCCTGTTTATCAACCTCAGGAGATGTCTCCTGAACTTCTCCCCTACAAAAACATACAAGATAGGGTTGAGACAGCTGTGAGAGTAAGCAATGGCCTCTGTGACTTGTAAAGCCAATTTGATTGCCTTGCTGCTGTCACATTCTGTATAGACTTGAAGTAACTCCAAAGCTTTGAAGAAGGAAGCAACATTATAGGGCATCCAGCAGCAGAAATACACAGCTACAACCACGAGAACTAAGCGGATAGTTTGTTTCTTGGAGGAATGGCTGTTTCGGAGCTTCCAAATGATCTGGGTGTAGCAGAAAACCATGATGGTCATTGGAATCAGTAAGCCAAGGATATTCATTTTGAAAAAGCCAAAGATAATCCAGAAGTGCCTGTGTGTTGTGGTATCATTCTCAGTGGGACTAGTGTATAAGGGAGCACAGAAAACTTTGCTTGAACTTGGATCTCTCTGTACCTGAAGAAAACCTATATCTGGAAAAGAGGCGAGAAATCCAGTAACCCATGTAACAGCAGCTGCAATCATTCCAAAGGTGCGTGTTCGTGTTTTCAGTGCATAAACCGCATGGACTATAGCCAGGTACCGGTCAATGCTCATCAGGATGATGAAAAAGATCCCACAGTAAAAGCCAATGTGGTAAATACCGAGGACCATCTTGCACATAGCATCGCCAAACAGCCACTGATCCCGAGCTTGGTGGGCTAGGAAGGGAAGGGAGCATACTAGGAGAAGGTCAGCAAAGGCCAAGTTGAGGAGGCAGACATCACTCATGCTACGGAGCCGCACCCCAAAGATGATGACCCAGAGGACAAGCACATTCCCTAGAAGACCCACGATGAAGAAGAGTGAATAGATCACTGGGAGGAAGGAGGATCCATGACGTTCATATTCACACAACCCAGTGCTTTCATTACCATAGTCCTCATATGTAAAGTCTTCTTCACTGGTAGGTGAGCTGAGAAATTGCAGGATAAAAGTAGGGATAATTAGGTGCATTTTTAAAATGAAATGATTCAATATATTAGGTCTGTTTTTAAAAGGAAACTGAATAGCCTATAGAGCTGTGTAGAACGTGTGCTTCAAGAGTCTCAACATTGCTATATAATGGGACAAAGCAGAGAGATCAATATCGTAACATAATGTGTTCATTTCAGAATACTGTTTAAACTCATAAAAAGTTAGCAAAATGTGATAAAGTCCTGAAAGGATTTAAAGGGATATTTCACTTTCAAACATGTTTGGGGTCATTTTAACGTCTACTCAGGCTTTTGTGAGCACCCCAGACAGTTTTTAAGTTGCTTGATTCAGTATTTAGATATTCATTTTAATAGACACACCCCTTTCCTCTACTGTACATGTTAGATCATTGAAAACACCCGTCCTTGGTTCTGCTGACTGATATTGTCCTTCTAATGCGTGAGGACACTATTTTTATATATTTTGGGGGAAAATGAAAACATTTTATAATGATGATAATGATGACACAAAAGCCCAAATAGACATTCAAATTACCCCTAACATGTTTGAAAGTGAAATATCCCTTTAAGTTTTTCAAGGAGACATGCTTGAAAATATGAAGGATTGTGCTTGGAGTCTCTTTCTGCACAGTCTAATTTCTCTTCCATTACATCCATTTCATGCCATGAGCACAAACCCATAACAGTCACTTATGTCACTATGCAGTCCTCATATACTGCACATAGACTTCTTCACTGGTAGGTGGGCTGAGAAGGAAACTAGAAAAAGTGCTCCTCGGAGCACAGGTCTCCGCCAGGTCAGGTAGGCTATTGTGGCCTCCTGGTGGCGCTATAATAGGCCAATGTGAAAAGGGTGCCATTTGTTCTTAGGCCTTGCACGACAATTGGACCCTGACTGCATTCATGATTTGAGGCATTTTGTTAAAAACATTTGTTTTGCTAAATTAGACCTGCTGGTGGCACTATAACAGGCCAATGTTAAAAGGGTGGCATTTGTTCCTCAATCATTCTGTGTTCATGATTTGAGGCATTTTGTTCAAAACGGAGCACTCCTGCAAACTTTGGAAGACATTTTTAGCCAATCAGGATGGAATATGAAAAATCTGAAAGATGTGTTTCGTTTAATGACTATAGAGATTAGAGATGCGCGGATCGCGGTTTTAGCCGCGGTTGCCGCAGTTAACCGCAGTTTGGGTGGATTTGGGTCAATCAAATATAATTATTAATTCATATTGGATAAACCGCGGGTGAAATAATGCGGGAATTAAATTAATTATATCAATCTATAGGTCTATAATAGCTTTAAAAAAGCACTAAATTTCACCGTGTGTGCGTTTGTAGTATTTTAATATTACGTCATTTTACACCAGGCACAAAATACTACATGTTGCTTTGCAGCCAGCCAGTGTTGCCAGGTTGCGAGAGAAATAAGCAGCCAGGTCTATGAAAACAAGCCCAAAACAAGTGCCAAACAAGCCCAAAAGTCGCTTATAAAAAGCCGACATGGCAACAAAGTGTTTGAAAGCGAAAGTAACTCAATGAAGACGTGCGCTTGTTGTTACCATGGTTGTGGATTGTATACAGTCACTGGATCGCGACAGTGGTGAGTGACATTGTTTATAAGAAAACTAACGTCAGGAAAATAACAATTATTTGGTGCGGTTGGTGCGGATCTATAAATAGGATGATATAATTACCGCGGGTGGATGGCGGATGGATAATGAACTTGTTAACGCGGATTTGGGTGACAAAAAAACCCATCCGCGCATCTCTAATAGAGATACTGTGTACCGATTTGCGTGATTTTTGGACAAAATCTGTAGGAGTATTGTAAAAAAATATGTTTTTCACAAATCGGCCTCCAGGTTCTGAATTGGCATCCAGGGAGTGTGTGTGCACAGTTTTGCTGCGATCAAGCCAACGGTGCCGGAGATTAGCTGGTCACAGACGGACGGACGGACACACACACGGACACACGGACACACAGACACACAGACGGACGGACAGGGTGAAAAACATGCTCTCTCGCCATGCCTTTCGGCCTGGCGGAGACAATTACAGGATAAGAGTAGGGATGACAGTAGCTGCATTTTTATAATGAAAGGCTTTAGCCTATGATGTATAAATATACAGATCTGTGTAGAAATCTGAGAAAAAGCACTGCAATACAGAGTACCGCAACACTCCAGATTAAACAACAGTCTTAAGGTGCACGGCTCAACAACATCATGAAACTGAGAAAACGCTGAGGAAGACCTGTTAGGTTGAAACGCGTCTGCTCTGTCCGTGGTCGTGGAGAGGTAAAATACAATGTGTGTTGCAGCCAATTTGATGTGGTTTAATATTTGTATATGAAGGTGCTGTGATATTGTGAAGGTGCTGTGATACTACTGAATTGACCTGGGCATAGGCGGGGATTCACCCAATTTCGGGCTACAGCCTATCTGGGGGTGTCACAGGTGCACAGCATTAGGGATTGGGACTCACCAGAGGGAAGCCATACAGTTTTTCAACCGTGCGTTCGTTTGTTTTGAGTTTGTTTTGAGTTATTTTCGGTTTATTTTCTTATCACAGATAGTTGTTTAGTTATCAGTTAAAAACTCGGCTTTGTTTATGCTGTCATCATCCTGCAATCGAAAAAAAAAAAAAAATGCACTCAAGATCTGATATACTATCAACACCACGCATTGTAAAAGCTTCACACCATATCCCTCACTAGCAATTATGTGTTGTTAGGTTGCCTTTACAATGTGAAAAGGCTGTTTTCTCAGTTTCTGTGCCTACATTCTCTTACTTACATTTTCTCCCATAACCCATAAAAGTAAAATAATATTTATGTAACGGTCATAGTTTTATAACTGCAAGTCCGATTAATTATAGACAGTGATGGAAGAAGTACTTACACGTTTTACTTAAGTAAACACTTCTTACTGTCAAATGTCAAACAATAGTGAAAAGTCTCACCTGACTGTGCTGTTCATAAAATAGCTTGTGGTGTTGTCCATCATTGACTATGCTGGGTCAAGATACAGTACCAGAGAAGAAACAACAACAATATTTTTCTATTATTTTATGATTATTATGATTATTATTTGCATTTGCATTTGCGTGAGAAGTGGAGTAGTGGAGACCATCCAAATGCCAATGAATCATAAGAACAGACGCAGTAGAATAAGAAGGGAAGTTCTTTTTTTCTTCTTTTTTTTTAATGGGTGTTGCACAGTGGTGGAGCGGAAGCAAGTACTCATCTTCTTGAGTATCTGTACTTTACTTTTTTAGGACGTATAACTTTTATTCCACTACATTTTAAAGATAAAAAGCATAGGCTGCTTTTTACATTTCTAAGAAGGTTGTCATTATAAATTATTTGTAATCATAGCTTTGAAGTCAGCAGTTGAAGTTTTTTTCTTTTCTAAAATGTGATCACTGAACACAGAAGTCTCACCTGTCACCAGTAGAGATCTGTTTCACCTCATTTGAGATAGACAGTACAGTAGAAGTAATTCCCCCCAAAATTACTGCAGAAATGCACTTCTTTTAACCTTTAAAAACTAAGATGTCATTATACCATGTTACTGTAATTAAGGAACTTCATTTTAATACCTAATTTTTTATACCTCCACCTACCATGTAGAGAAATATTGTTTCCTAATCCGCCATGTTTTTCTCACATTGGTATGTAAAATAAAGAGATGCTATACTGTGACTTTTTCTTTGCAGTTAATCTGTGTATGTAAAAATATATCTCTGCTGTCCAGCAGCAACCTGCTAACTCCAAAACGCTCATTTTTAAAATATAAACTTTTCAGGAAATGAAGAAAACCGCATATTTTCAAAACAAAGCAATACTGCCTCATCAAAGTTGGTATAGTGACTTTATATATTGTCAGATACTTACATGTGTCATTATATTATCACCACTTTACCCAAATCCAGCACAAGTGGAGTAAGGAGTTTTGTCCGAACAGAAATCCAGCTCAAAGGAGTTAGGAGTCCGATCAGCTGACAATAGCTCCAATCGCGCGGAGGGAGAGATTCCAAATGGGTCTAAATTCCAAATGGATCTCCAAGCTCACAACGCCTCACAACGTGTGAATTAATGCCCTGATGCTTCATGACACTTTATTATATAGGCCTACAATAATAAACAGGACTTTAAATATTACAATAACTTCTGCAAAGAGGGGTTCACAGAGTTGGAGTTTCAGTAGAACTAGCGCGACAGAAATGCTACAAACTCCTTTCTTGTCACAATGCTCTCCTCATTAAACACTTCATAGATTTTAGAAATAGAATTACTTGTTTTCATAACATAAGCGTCAGTGCTAAGTTTGATAAACAGGTACAATGCATAGTTTTAACAGACTACGGGGGAAAAACCTGGCATCGTTAGTGTTTGTTTATGAGCTCCTCCTCTGTCTGTGTGCACTCACAGCGCAGTCAGTGCGCTGCCGCTGTGCTTTGAGCTGTAGAACAGCAGCAGGAGAGGAGAAGGGGGGAGTTGCGTGGTTTTGACGGACAGTTTGAGGATCCAATGGAGTTGGGAGGTTTTGTCAGAGGCGCTTTTTAATACTTTTCATTGGTTCAATTTTTTTTTTTACACAGACGTAAAGGGTGTTCAATAGCGTTGATTTATGAAAAAAAAAAGAGAGCTGAAAATGGAGTTAGCTGGTTGGTCCTGGACGATACCATAGAGGTATAATATAACTAGAGGGCGGATTGCCCCGCCCCCAGCTATTCATTTCAATGAAAGTGCTCAGTGGCGTTTTGAAGCACCCGGAAGCCTGCCGGAAGCAGAATTATTGAGACGTTTTTGAGACGTTTAGAGCGGCCATAGAGTTATGAGCATGCGCACAAACGAGAGATAGCATTTTAAGTGCATTCTCAGGTTTGACCACCAGGCTTGGCCGCTTCACTGTTCTACCGTGGCTCTGGGGGCTTGGACGATACAGTATGAGGCCAGTTGGATCGGCGGTTCTCAAAAAAACTTGAATCCCCATAATGGTCGGAACAGCGGCTGGGATCTCCATAATGGGCATAAAAGGGACACAGGCAGACAGACAGATACAGAGATCTCCATCTACGTGCATTCCCAACATCCGGGCATCGTTCCCAACAGGCATAGGCCTCCTAGTCTATCTATAAATTCACGAAACCTGTGTCTGTAACTCAGTAGCCCTATGTCTGTGTGACGTGTGTGTCTGTCTCAGGCACTCGATTGACTTCAAACTTGGCGTGTGTGGCGCCATTCGGGGGTGGGGGGGGGGGGGTGTGGGGGGCAGTGCCGAGTGAGAAATTGGTCGGGCAGTGGAAAAAACACGAATGTCTCATGTCTGTATCTGTCTGTCTGCAGGTTTGTGGAGGACGCACTGTGTGTGTGTGTGTGTGTGTGTGTGTGTGTGTGTGTGTGTGTGTGTGTGTGTGTGTGTGTGTGTGTGTGCGTGTGTGTGTGTGTGTGTCGGATTAGTGGAACTTTGTGTCACATGTGCCGCTGGGTGGTAGTGTGTGCACATTGCACAATAGAACTCCACTCTTTTAAACAGGGCTCTTTTACAGGGCAATGCACACAATTTCTGCAGCTGTCTGTCTGTCTTCCATTTATGCCCATGTACTGTATGCCATCAACACATTCCCAACTTGCATCGTTCTTGAGTATGCCTGTTACCATTCATAAATAACCCTTTTATTGTAATATCTAATGTTATTAGTACTATGGGTATGGCCCTTCAGTGCAGTGATGCCATTTTCCTCACTTTCATCCAACATGTTGATCTGGTTCGTGCTTTACCGATGGGGCTGAGGGAGACTTTGGGAATTGGGCTATTTTGGATCAAACTTTTTCGAAAAACAAAACGGATCTATTGTATTAAAGCATTTTCGAATATAACTTCTGTCAATTAAAATTCAGTGGCAAAATATATTCTTGGACAATATATTAATTAGACCATAAAGAGCTTTAGAATACATCAGTTTCTAAACCATGAATTCATTGCCATGTCATATTTTTTCATTACGTCCTGAAAGTCAACATCTTTATCTTCATCTCCTCTTGATCATTGTCTCATAGTCACCTTCTTCTTCTGTTGTTGGACCCATTTCATTGCCACTTGCAGCATTTTTTTGTGCTCTTATCTGTTCATTTGTTTCACTCTTACTGCTGTTGCTTGAATATCGCTGGAGGTTAATATAGGTTTATCGTGTCGTGTCGTGTCGTGTCGTGTCGTGTCGTGTCGTGTCGTGTCGTGTCGTGTCGTGTCGTGTCGTGTCGTGTCGTGTCGTGTCGTGTCGTGTGAGAGCTGACCTTGAATATGTTGGATATGGGCCCACTGAATCGAAAACACTGTAAGGTACAGTAAATGTTTGTGTGTCATGCGGGCAATGCATGCTCCATACAGTCAATGCAATTTTAAACAAGAAATATTATGCACAGTGTGAGGTAATAGTTCAAAACATTGTTTATTATTTTTAAACAACTTTATAAAACAAGACATGCCTTACACAAACTTATATACTGTAAAAGACAAGGCCAGATCAAGAAAAGTAATACACTGCAACATGAACATGGACATGCTAAAATAAATGATTGTGTAAGCATGCTAATATTGTGGCGGAATATTAACCACAATAACATACACACCCCAACAATAAACCGAAACAACTAAACCCTTACACTGGCACTTCACACAGCAGTGGAACCTTCATCATCCTTGGAAGTTTGAGAATGAGCAGACCCTGTGACTCTGTCTGGAGGGATGAGAGTCTTCATAACCTGACACACCCTACACATGGAGCCCTGTTCATCAACCTCAGGAGGTTCCCCCTGAACTTCTCCCCTGCAAAAACATACAGGATGGGGTTGAGACAGCTGTGAGAGTAAGCAATGGCCTGGGTGACTTCTAAAGCCAATGTGATTGCCTTGCTGCTGTCACATTTTGCATAGACCTGAAGTAACTCCAAAGCTTTGAAGAATGAAGCAACATTATAGGGCATCCAGCAGCAGACAAACACAGCTACAGCTACAAGAACCAATCGGATGGACTGTTTCTTGGAGGAAGGGCTGTATAGGAGCTTCCAAATGATCTGGGTGTAGCAGAAAACCATGATGGTCATTGGAATCAGTAAGCCAAGGATGTTCATTTTGAAAAGGCCAAAGATACTCCAGAAGTATCTGTTGTGTGTTGTGGTATCATTCTTAGCGGGATTAATGTACAGTATGTATAAGGGAGCACAGAAAACTTTGCTTGAACTTGGGTCATCCTGTACCTTAAGAAAACCTAGATCTGGAAAAGATGCGAGAAATCCAGCAACCCATGTAACAGCAGCTGCAACCATTCCTAAGGTGCGTGTTCGTGTTTTTAGTGCATAAAACACATGGACTATAGCCAGGTACCGGTCAATGCTCATCAGGATGATGAAAAATATCCCACAGTAAAATCCAATATGGTAAATACCAAGGACCATCTTGCACATAACATCCCCAAAAAGCCACTGATCCCATTCCTGGTAGGCTAGGAAGGGAAGGGAGCATACTAGGAGAAGGTCAGCAAAGGCCAGGTTGAGGAGGCACACATCACTCATGCTACAGAGCCGCACCCCAAAGATGATGACCCAGAGGACAAGCACATTTCCTAGAAAGCCCACAATGAAAACGAGAGAATAGAGCCATGGGAGAAAGTAGGACCCATGATGTAGGTATTCACATATCCCATTGCCTCCATTTATGTCAGTGTAGATGTAGTCATCAGGGTCAGTAATGGATTCACTGGTAGGTGAGCTGAGAGAATAATAAAGTAGGAGATGTATAAGGTGCATTTTAATAATGAAAGGCTTCAGTATAAAACTTTATATTTTTGGTTATGTGGTTTTCTTTCATAAACAGATTAGTCTGGTTCCTTATGCTTAGATTTACAATGTTGTCGGATTTTTTTGAAGATTTGCAAAACTATACATTTTTGGAAAGGTTATTGTCTAAGGAATCAGAAAATCAATGTTTGCATTTGCCCAGATGTGTATATGGCGGCCATATTGGCAATTACAAAATGGCCACCCTAAAATGTACGTTTTTTAATATCTCGGCCTCTAAATAAGCTGGAACATTGATTTTAACTCCTAAACCTACATTTTCAGTGTTGAGGAATCCAATGGTGGTAATTATAAAGCTACAAAACTTTACAATATTAACCCTTAGATGCATGACTTAGTCCAAAATGACCAGATGTGGTTGTTTTCTTGCAATATCTTTGTAATTAAAAAACATTTATCAATTCATATTGAAGATTTGCAAAACTATACATTTTTGGAAAGGTTATTGTCTAAGAAATCATAAAATCAATGTTTGCATTTGCCCAGATGTCTGTGGCCATATTGGAATTGACAAAATGGCCGCCGTAAAATGTATGTCTTGTAATATCTTGGCTTCTAAATAAGATGGAACATTGTTTTTAATGGCTAAACCTACATTTTCAGGGTCAAGGAATCCAATGGTGCAAGTTATCATTTCATTTTTTGTATCATCCCATTGACATAATCCATCATATGGGTAAAAACAGCACAGCCCAGGCAGTCAGTCAGATACTAACTCAGTGTTCTTTTTATTTCTTTTAACTGTGAACTTTGGATGTTTGTGTAACCATCTTAAACATCATGACATGTGTAATCTTAGACAGTCTATGCATCATCATAATCATCATCATCATCATCATCACTTTCGTGCGTCACAGCTTGGGAATCGTCATCGTTCTGACACTGGCTGCTGCAATGACACATTTCAGTATAGGCTAAGTCCTTAGCTTTGCAGGAACATCTGCCAGAAGAACAGTCAGATTTACACTTGCATTGAACCATCTCAAGGATGGCCTTTTGGGCTGGGAGGACCTCTGTGGTCGTTGGTTTCAGCATGCCATCCAAGTGTTTGAAGTACCCATTTTGCAGGGGATGCAACTGTGGATCCTGCATATTAATGGCTGCTTGTGCCCATGCCCTTGTTTGGACATGGATTCTCAAGATGTGCTGCTTCAGAGCTCCAGGTGTTGGAGGGAGCTTGTCACTTTCTGCCCTGTGTTTGCAGAACAGATGCCATCGCAGTTCAGGGATTGTCTTGATGTTGATACCCTTGGGTGAGTAAGCTGTAAGGACTCCAGTGTTGACAGCATTCCTTCCATCACTTCTGCTTCATCCAAAAGCATCTGTAGAGCATTGATAACATCTTCATCCGTTTTGAGGTAGACCTGCAGCCAGGTTGCCTTGCCTACCATCAAACACATCCCGATGAGCAGGTTCCTCTCCCATGACAAGTCGAAGGCTGATCTGACTGACTATCTTGATACCAAAACACTAGAGTACAACAGGGGATCCTCCAAGCTGATCATCACGTCTGCTTCTAGATACACCAGGAGCAACAAAGACCTGGTCTTTGAAGAAAATAACCACGAAGAAGCAGACACACTGCTGATCCACCAGGCTGTGCTGGCTTCACAGCGAAACCCACCTGATGCACCGTTGGTATTTTTCTCCCCAGATACGGACGTTTTAGTGCTAGTCACAGCAAACTATGACCTCCTGCTGATGAACACGTCCATTTCTATGGCCTCTGGTGTTGTGCAGATTGAAGATTGTGGCGAGCTCTAGGTAAAGAAAGAGCAAAGGCTTTGCCAGCCTTCCATGCATTCACTGGGGCCGACAACACAGGGAGGTTCTCCCGTATAAGCAAGGCAACCTGGCTGCAGGTCTACCTCAAAACGGATGGCGATATTATCAAAGCTCTGCAGATGCTTTTGGATGAAGCAGAAGTGACAGAAGGAATGCTGTCAACACTGGAGTCCTTTGTATGTGCAGCTTACTCACCCAAGGGTATCAACATCAAGACAATCCCTGAACTGCGATGGCATCTGTTCTGCAAGCACAGGGCAGAAAGTGACAAGCTCCCTCCAACACCTGGAGCTCTGAAACAGCACATTTTGAGAGTCCATGTCCAAACAAGGGCATGGGCACAAGCAGCCATTGCTCTGCAGGATCCACAGCTGGATCCCCTGCAAAATGGGTACTTCAAACACTCGGGTGGCATGCTGAAACCAACGACCACAGAGGTCCTCCCAGCTCCAAAGGCCATCCTTAGATGGTTCAATGCAAGTGCAAATCAGACTGTTCTTCTGGCAGATGTTCCTGCAAAGCTAAGGACTTAGCCTGTACTGAAATGTGTCAGTGCAGCAGCCAGTGCCAGAACGATGATGATTCCCAAGCTGTGATGCACGAAAGTGATGATGATGATGATGATGATGATGATGATGATGATGATGATGATGATGATGATGATGATGATGATGATGATGGATAGAGACTGTCTAAGATTACACATGTCATGATGTTTAAGATGGTTACACAAACATCCAAAGTTCACAGTTAAAATAAATAAAAAGAACACTGAGTTAGTATCTGACTGACTGCCTGGGCTGTGCTATTTTTACCCATATGATGGATTATGTCAATGGGATGTTACAAAAAATGAAATGATAACTTGCACCATTGGATTCCTTGACCCTGAAAATGTAGGTTTAGCCATTAACACATCCACTGCCAAGGGCTAATCTCATAATGTACTCACCAGTGCCAAGGTGTTTTTGTTGTTTTTTTGTTTTTTTCATGTCGCCATAGATCTTGTTAAAATCCTTAAGATTGAGCGCTACACAGTCTGTTTACATCCGCGCGATCTCCCTGTATCTCCCAGTGAAAACCACGTGTCAAACGGGGCATCCATGTTTGAGTTAGAGCGGATTACGTTAAACAGTGAAATGCGAGGAGAAAAAACTACAGGAAGAGAATTGAGTTTCAGTTTCGTCTGTAGAACGAGGGCGGGCGTGATCGTGAAAACCGGATCCCAAATAATTCTATTTCCTGTCATCAAACCGGAAACGGAAGTGGATCAAAAAAATTCCGAAAGTGAACCCGGACCGCGCATGCGCGAAAAGACCGCAGCCCGTAGGGCTACGGTCTCGGCGCTTAACAGTTGGATTTAACGGCCCGTAGGACTACGGTCTTGGCAGTTAATGTGTTAAAAACAATGTTCCATCTTATTTAGAAGCCAAGATATTACAAAACATACATTTTACGGCGGCCATTTTGTCAATTCCAATATGGCCACAGACATCTGGGCAAATGCAAACATTGATTTTATGATTCCTTAGACAATAACCTTTCCAAAAATGTATAGTTTTGCAAATCTTCAATATTAATTGATAAATGTTTTTTTAATTACAAAGATATTGCAAGAAAACAACCACATCTGGTCATTTTGGACTCAGTCATGCATCTAAGGGTTAATATTGTAAAGTGTTGTAGCTTTATAATTACCACCATTGGATTCCTCGACACTGAAAATGTAGGTTTAAGAGTTAAAATCAATGTTCCAGCTTATTTAGAGGCCGAGATATTAAAAAACGTACATTTTAGGGTGGCCATTTTATAATTGCCAATATGGCCGCCATATACACATCTGGGCAAATGCAAACATTGATTTTCTGATTCCTTAGACCTTTCCAAAAATGTATAGTTTTGCAAATCTTCAAAAAAATCCGACAAAATTACATAGTGAACCAGACTAGATCTACAGTATAAAACTGTAGATCTGTTTATGAAAGAAAACCACATAACCAAAAATATAAAGAGCGGCGTAGATATCTGCATACTTTCTCTTCCATTACTTTCTTCCGTACCCCATGAATTATACATAAT
Source organism: Gymnoscopelus braueri (assembly GCF_963280865.1). Lineage (NCBI taxonomy): Eukaryota > Metazoa > Chordata > Actinopteri > Myctophiformes > Myctophidae > Gymnoscopelus > Gymnoscopelus braueri. The sequence continues at coordinate 20,519,434 of NC_137616.1, forward strand.
CATATTGTAGCACAAGCCCATAATGATCATTCATGTCACTGTCATAGTTTTATAATAACAAGTCCTGTTCATTATAGACATACCGATGTGCTTAAAAGCTCTATGACACTTTGGTAGAGGTTTGGTTGTGTAGTTACCTTGCTATGATGTAATTGGCCGTATACTGGGTTTTGTGATGTTATTCAGTATACTGGCAGAATCAGCTTTGTTTGAGCTACAGTATGTGCTAAAAGATTGACTATTTTCACACAGTGAAATAGTCAACCGAAACCTCTACCAAAGTGTCATTGTGCTTAAAAAACAAGATAACAAAGAAGAACAAAATTTGTCTCCTTTGACTACTCTGGCTTCATCAAAAGGTCATAACTAAATGCGGCATAGAATTACACAGAGGCAAGTTGTTTTTACATGCTGGTGGACTTGGTTATGTAATGTACTTCCTGTGCTGACTTTTCTTGCTGTCGCTGTCGGGTGGAAACCTTGTATGTCCTAAACCGTTCCTTTTGGGGAAAAAATGAACCTGTGTTTCAAAGGATCCACTAGCTATTATTTAGTCACAAGCTCTTTTTAATTCTTCACTGGTTCACAATCACAGATACTAACCACTTTCACACTCACTTTCAAAAATTTACAAAAATAGCAAGAATAGCAGATCTACGACCTCTCGACGTGTGATATCGCAACACAAAGCGGCTCATTTTACTACTTTTGCAAGACGCTCTTGTATGAAAAAATAGGGTAGTAATTTATTTAAAAAAATGTAAATATGAAGATCCAGGTTCCACCTGACAGCAGCGTTATGGGGGAAAAGAGTCTCACCTGAGAGTGTTCATAAAGTAGCTTGTGGTGACGTCCATCACTGACTGCGCTGAGTCAAGATACCAGGCAAAAACGAACAGATCTTCTATATCATATAACCAGTTCAACTGTACGACCATCCAAGTGCCAAATCGAAGTGAAAGAACTAAGGAAAATAACTAAATTACTTCTCATTTTATTAAGGGAAGTTAGATGATTTTGAAATTGATGGTGGAAGCGGTGGACAGCGTGGAACACTGTTCCACCCCCATTGGAGCTCCCGTCTGCACCTGAATTGGGGGAGGCCAATCATCATTATCATGGCAGATAATGCCAGGTATATCTGGAAGACGACAAGTACGTGTCACACGTCACAAAATGCTTTTGGCATTCCGACCCATAGTTTTGGGGTTAATAAACGACCACTGGAGATGAACCCTGACCTGGCTGGCAGTCAGCATAGTCAAAACAACCTGTAACCATGTTACGCAACTACCATGTGCCATGGAGTAGAGGGACAGACCGTCCAGGATGACAGCTTTGACGATGCGGACGCCAACGCATGTCTAAAGGAGATCCAAAAAATATCAGATATATAAGCTCATAGCGCAGCGCAGAGTGCCGCGCTATGAGCTTGTAGATCTGCTATTTTTGAAAAATCTTGAAAATGTGTGCAAATCTTTGAATATATATATATTTTTTTTAAGCGAACATTTGTACCTCAAATCTTTGCTTCTGGGGGGTTCCTGGAACAAAATATTCTACAAATGTTCACTTTAAAAAATATACATTTAAATATTTGCACAAATCTTCACGATTTTTCTAAAAATAGCCAAATAAATCTAAAAATGACAGAGATGCGTCCCCCCGGATTGAATGGTTCTACCAGGCATCTGCAGAGGCTCTGCAGATGCCTCAGGCATTCAAGGAGACATTCAAGGATATTTTGTCTCACCTGCTGGCCAACAACCATGGCAGTACAGTAGAAGTTATTCTCAAACATTTTACTGCAGAAGTGCACTTAAAAACTGAGATGTCATGTTACCATGTTACTGTAATTAAGGAACTTCATTTTAATACCCACTCGACACACATTTCATTGCCAATTGCAGCATTTTTTTGTGCTCTTATCTGTTCATTTGTTTCACTCTTACTGCTGTTGCTACTATGACACTTGAATTTCGCTGGAAGTTAATATAGGTTTTATCTTGTCTTGTCTTGTCTTGTCTTGTCTTGTCTTGTCTTGTGTAGTGAAAGCTGATCTTGAAATTGTTGGAGGGCCCACTGAATCGAAAAGACTGTAAAGTACAATAAATGTTTGTGTGTCATGCGGCAATGCATGCTCAATACAGTCAATGCAATTTCACACAAGAAATCTATGCACAATGTGAGGTAATGGAACTTGCCTCAAAACATTGTTTATAATTTTTTTAACAACTTAGTAAAACAAGACATGCCTTACACAAACTTACACCCAAAGATATACTGTAAAAGAGAAGACCAGATCAAGAAAAGCAAGAAACTGCAACATGAACGAAACAACTCAACCCTTCACACAGCAGTGGAAACTTCATCATCATTGGGAGTTTGAGAATGAGCAGACCCTGTGACTCTGTCTGGAGGGATGAGGGTCTTCATAACCTGACACACCCTACATGGAGCCCTGTTCATCATCCTCAGGAGGTTCTTCCTGAACCTCTGTCCTACAAAAACATACAGGATGGGGTTGAGACAGCTGTGAGAGTAGGCAATGGCCTCTGTGACTTGTAAAGCCAATTTGATTGCCTTGCTGCTGTCACATTCTGTATAGAAATTAAGTAACTCCAAAGCTTTGAATAAAGAAGCAACATTATAGGGCATCCAGCAGCAGAAATACACAGCTACAACTACGAGAACTAAGCGGATGGACTGTTTCTTCACTTTCTTGGATGATTGGCTGTATAGGAGCTTCCAAATGATCTGGGTGTAGCAGAAACCCATAATGGTCATTGGAATCAGTAAGCCAAGGATATTCATTTTGAAAAGGCCAAAGATACTCCAGATGTGCCTGTTGTGTGTTATGGTATCATTCTGAATGGGTTTAATGTATAAGGGAGCACAGAAAACTTTGTTTGAACTTGGGTCTCCCTGTACCTGAAGAAAACCTAGATCTGGAAAAGAGGCGAGAAATCCAGCAACCCATGTAACAGCAGCTGCAATCATTCCTAAGGTGCGTGTTCGTGTTTTCAGTGCATAAAACACATGGACTATAGCCAGGTACCGGTCAATGCTCATCAGGATAATGAAAAAGATCCCACAGTAAAAGCCAATGTGGTAAATACCGAGGACCATCTTGCACATAACATCGCCAAACGGCCACTGATCCCGGGCTTGGTGGGCTAGGAAGGGAAGGGAGCATACTAGGAGAAGGTCAGCAAAGGCCAAGTTGAGGAGACAGACATCACTCATGCTACGGAGCCGCACCCCAAAGATGATGACCCAGAGGACAAGCACATTCCCTAGAAGACCCACGATGAAGAAGATACAATAGATCACTGGGAGAAAGGAGGACCCATGACGTTCATATACACACAACCCAGTGTTATCTTCACCATAATCCTCATATTTATAGACTTCTTCACTGGTAGGTGAGCTGAGAAAGAAATTGCAGGATAAAAGTAGGGATAATTAGGTGATTTTTTAAAATGAAATGATTCAGTATATTAGGTCTGATCTAATAGATCTATATCCTAACATAATGCGTTCATTTCAGAATACTGTTTGAACTCATGAAAAGTTAGCAAAATGTGACAAAGTCCTGAAAGGATTTAAGTTTTTCAGGGAGACATGCATGAAAATATGAAGGATTGCACTTCGAGTCTCTGTCCGCATAATTTATTTTCCATTAAATCCATTTCATGCCGTGAGCCACAAATGATAATCATATTGTAGCACAAATCCATAACAACAACAGTATACGCAGTATATGCAGTCCTCATATACTGTATATATTATAGACTTCTTCACTGGTAGGTGGACTGAGAAGGAAATGACAGGATAAGAGTAGGGATTACAGTAGCTGCATTTTCATAATGAAAGGCTTTAGCATAGCTATGATGTGATATAGATCTGTGTAGAAATCTGAGAAAAAGCACTGCAATGCTAGCCTTCGGAACCCATGCATTAATGCAGAATGCCCGCAACACTCCAGATTAAACAACAGTCTTAAGGTGCACGGCTCAACAATACCAGGAAACTAAGAAAACAGCCAGCACACAGTAGCAGCACGCTGAGGAAGACCTGTTAGGTTGAAACGTGCCTACTCTGTCCGTGAAACGTGAAAAGGACATTTACTGTGTACTGGCTGTTTTCTCAGTTTCTGTGTAGTCTACATTCTCTTACTTAAGTTACATTTTCTTCCATAACCCCAGTCACAGTCATAGTTTTATAAATGCAAGTCCTATTAATTATAGACATTCGTATGCGTAAACAAAGAACTCCAACAGTTTCCTTTGACTAGGAATTAATCAGATAGTCATACTGTAAGCAAACGTGTGTTTTTTTTTACATGATGTGTAGACTTGATTATTTAATGTCAGTAAGTACTTCCTCTGCAACCACTTCTTACTATTATGTCAAAAAATAGTGAAAAGTCTCACCTGAATGTGCTGTTCATAAAATTGCTTGTGGTGTTGTCCATCATTGACTATGCTGGGTCAAAATAAAGTACCAGGCAAGAAACAACAAGATCTTTCTATTATTTTATGATTATTATTATTATTATCATTTGCATTTGCATTCGCATTCGCATGAGAAGTGGAGTAGTGGAGACCATCCAAATGCCAATGAATCATAGGAACAGAAGCAGTAGGATAATAAGGGAAGTTCTTTTTTTTTTCTTTCTTTTTTTATGGGTGTTGCACAGGGGTGGACATTAACGGAAGCAAGTACTGTAAATCTGTATTAACATTTTCTTGAGTAACTGTACTTTACTTTTTTAGGAAACGTATAACTTTTACTCCACTACATTTTAAAGACAAATAGCATACTGTAGGCTACTTTTGACTCCAATACATTTCTATGAAGATTGTCATTATAAATTATTTTTAATCATAGCTTTGAAGTCAGCTGTTGAAGTTTTTTCTTTTCTAAAATGTGATCACTGAGCACAGAATTCTCACCTGTCAACGAGATCTGTTTCACCTCATTTGAGATGGACAGTAGCCTATTAGAAGAAATTGCCCAAAAATGGACTTCAGAAATGCACTTCTTTTAACCTTTAAAAACGGAGTTATCATGTTATCATGTTACCGTAATTAAGGAACTTCATTTTAATACCTTCTCGGCCTCCAGTTTTTATGGGGGCCGAGTAGGCCCCCATAAAAATATTGTAAAAAATATTGTTTCCTAATCCACCATGTTTTTCTCACATTGGTATGTAAAACAAGGAGATGTTATACTGTGACTTTTTCTTTGCAGTTAATCCATGTATGTAAAAATATATACAGTATGAGGCCAGTTGGATTGGCGGTTCTCCAAAAAAACTTTAATGCATCGTTCTTGAGTATGCCTGTTCCCATTCATAAATAACCCTGTTATTGTAATATCTAATGTTATTAGTACTGTGGTAATGGCTATGGCACTTCAGTGCAGTGATGTCATTTTCCTCACTTTCATCCAACATGTTGATCTGGTTCTTGCTTTTCCGACGGGGCCAGGGAGACTTTGGGAATTGGGCTATTTTTGGGTAAAACATTTTCAAAAAGCAAAACGGATCTATTGTATTAAAATGTTTTTTCAAGGCTTCTGTCAATTATGATTTAGTGGCAAAATACAATCTTGGACAATATATTTAGACCATAAAGAGCTTTAGAATACATCAGTTTCTAAACCATGAATTCATTGTCAATTGTGATTTGTGATTGTGTGTTCACATCCCCCTGTGAACAATCAAATTATGTTTTTTTTTTCCATTACCATCTTGTCCTGAAAGTCAACAACATCTTTATCTTCATCTCCACTTGATCATCGTCTCATGGTCACCTTCTTCTTCTGTTGTTGGACCCATTACATTGCCACTTGCAGCATTTTTTAGTGCTCTTATCTGTTCATTAGTTTCACTCTTACTGCGGTTGCTACAGACACCAGAATTTTTATGGAAGTTAATATACAGTAGGTTTATCGTGTCGTGTCGTGTCGTGTCGTGTCGTGTCGTGTCGTGTCGTGTCGTGTGAGCTGATCTTGAATATGTTGGAAAGCCCACTGAATCGAAAACATTGTAAGGTGCAGTAAATGTTTGTGTGTCATGCGGCAATGCATGCTCCATACAGTCGATGCAATTTTACACAAGAAATATATGCACAATGTGAGTTAATGGCTGAAAACATTGTTTTTTATTTTTAAACAACTTAGTAAAACAAGACAAGCCTTACACAAACTTACACCCAACGATATATACTGTAAAAGACAAGACCAGATCAAGAAAAGCAATAAAGTGCAACATGAACGTGGATATGCTAAAATAAATGAATGTGTAAGCATACAAATTTTGTGGTGGATATAGCCTCCCCAACCACAGTGACATACTGTACACACCCCAACAATAAACCAAAAAAAACTCAACCCTTATGGTCCTTACACACCGGGGCGATTTTTTCATGCGAATAATATATATATTTTTTAAACCTTATAAGCTAGCAAGCTTCCACATCAGTTTTGCGGAGCAAAAAAGCGGCTTTTATTTATTCGGACCGAGTCCGAAATGTGCGTATATTCGCATAATCCCCGCTGTGTAATGACCTTTACACTGGCACTTCACACAACAGTGGAACCTTCATCATCATTGGTAGTTTCAGAATGAGCAGACCCTGTGACTCTATCAGGAGGGATGAGGGTCTTCATAACCTGACACACCCTACATGGAGCCCTGTTCATCATCCTCAGGAGGTTCTTCCTGAATTTCTCCCCTACAAAAACATACAGGATGGGGTTGACACAGCTGTGAGAGTAAGCAATGGCCTGGGTGACTTCTAAAGCCAATATGATTGCCTTGCTGCTGTCACATTTTGTATAGACTTGAAGTAACTCCAACGCTTTGAAGAATGAAGCAACATTATAGGGCATCCAGCAGCAGAAAAACACAGCTACAACTATGAGAACCAATCGGATGGGCTGTTTCATGGAAGTAGGGCTGTTTAGGAGTTTCCAAATGATCTGGGTGTAGCAGAAAACCATGATGGTCATTGGAATCAGTAAGCCAAGGATGTTCCTTTTGAAAAGGCTGAAGATACTCCAGAAGTGCCTGTATGTTGTGATACCATTTCCAGTGTATAAGGGAGCACAGAAGAGAGTTGTGGTATTACTTGACCTTGGGTTCTCCTGTACCTGAAGAAAACTTAGATCTGGAAAAGAGGCGAGAAATCCAGCAACCCATGTAACAGCAGCTGCAATTATTCCAGAGGAGCGTGTTCGTATTTTCAGCGCATGAACAGCGTGCACTACAGCCAGGTATCGGTCAATGCTCATCAGGCTGATGAAAAAGATCCCACAGTAAAAGCCAATGTGGTAAATACCGAGGACCATCTTGCACATAGCATCCCCAAACAGCCACTGGTCCCATTCTTGGTGGGCTAGGAAGGGAAGGGAGCATACTAGGAGAAGGTCAGCAAAGGCCAGGTTGAGGAGGCACACATCACTCATGCTACGGAGCCGCACCCCAAAGATGATGACCCAGAGGACAAGCACATTCCCTAGAAAACCCACGATGAAGAAGAGAGAATAGAGCCATGGGAGAAAGTAGGACCCATGGGGTAGGTATTCACATATCGGAGGGAGGTCTGCATAGTCGTATTCGCTGGTAGGTGAGCTGAGAGATAATAAAATAGGAGATGTATAAGGTGCATTTTAATGATGAAAGGCTTCAGTATAATACTGTAGATCTGTTTATGAAAGAAAATCACATAACCAAAAATATAAAGAGCGGCGTAGAAATCTGCATACTTTCTCTTCCATTACTTTCCTCCGTACCCCATGAATTATACATAATCATATTGTAGCACAAGCCCATATTGATCATTCATGTCACTGTCATAGTTTTATCATACAAGTCCTGTTCATTATAGACATATCGATGTGCTTAAAAGCACATCGATATGTCTATAATGACACTTTGGTAGAGGTTTCGGTTGTGTATACAGTAGTTACTTTGCTATGGTGTAACTGGCCATATAGTGGGTTTTGTGATGTAATACAGTATACTGGCAGAATCAGCTTTGTTTCAGCTACAGTACTGTATGTGCTGAAAGAGTGACTGTGACAGTTATTTCACTGTGTGATGTAAGTCAATGAGTTACATCACGGCAAGGCAACGACACAACCGAAACCTCTACCATTGTGCTTTTACTCTTTGACTGCCAGAAATAAAACGTCATTTCAAAGGACCCACTAGTTATTATTTAGTCACAAGCTCTTGTTAATTCTTCACTGGTTCACAGACACACTTAACCACTTTCACACTCACATTCAAACATTTAAAAAAATAGCAAGAATAGCAGATCTACGACCTGACATCGCAACGCAAAGCGGCTAATTTTACTGCTTTTGCAAGACACTCTTGTATGACAAAATAGGGCAGTAATTTATGAAAGAAAATTGGAATATGAAGATACAAGATTTCCACCTGACAGCGACATTATGTAAAACAATCGTGGGGAAAAGGAGTCTCACCTGAGAGGGTTCATAATGTAGCTTGTGGTGACGTCCATCACTGACTGAGTCAAGATACCAGGCCAAAACAAACAGATCTTCTATATCATATAACTAGTTCAACTGTACGACCATCCAAGTGCCAAGAATAACCAAAGTGAAGCACTAAGCAAAATAACGAAATAACTTCTCATTTTATTAGGGGAAGTTACTGTAGATGATTTTGAAATTGATGGTGGAAGTGATAAATGTGCAGAGCTATGGTGGACACTGGGATCCAGCATGGAACACTGATCAACCCCCATTGTAGCTCCCGTCTGCACCTGAATTGGGGGAGGTCAATCATCATTATCATGGCAGATAATGCCAGGTATATCTGGAAGACGACAAGTACGTGTCACATGAATAAAATATCTTTTTTAAATGTATTCAAATATCTTTTTAAAATAATATTTTATAGTCCATCAATTGTAAGAAAATATTAGAATGAATAGCCGTGGTGTAGGAGAAAAAGCTTGAAATTAAATAATGACTGTTAAGGGCTTGATTTAATTTGTTGCACAATATTACGTGCAACAAGTTATATCAAGCAGAGGCATTATTTATAGTCTGGTTCACTATGTAATTTTGTCTGATTTTTTTGAAGATTTGCAAAACTATATATTTTTGGAAAGGTTATTGTCTAAGGAATCAGAAAATCAATGTTTGCATTTGCCCAGATGTGTATATGGCGGCCATATTGGCAATTATAAAATGGCCACCCTAAAATGTACGTTTTTTAATATCTCGGCCTCTAAATAAGCTGGAACATTGATTTTAACTCTTAAACCTACATTTTCAGTGTCGAGGAATCCAATGGTGGTAATTATAAAGCTACAACACTTTACAATATTAACCCTTAGATGCATGACTGAGTCCAAAATGACCAGATGTGGTTGTTTTCTTGCAATATCTTTGTAATTAAAAAAACATTTATCAATTAATATTGAAGATTTGCAAAACTATACATTTTTGGAAAGGTTATTGTCTAAGGAATCATAAAATCAATGTTTGCATTTGCCCAGATGTCTGTGGCCATATTGGAATTGACAAAATGGCCGCCGTAAAATGTATGTTTTGTAATATCTTGGCTTCTAAATAAGATGGAACATTGTTTTTAATGGCTAAACCTACATTTTCAGGGTCAAGGAATCCAATGGTGCAAGTTATCATTTCATTTTTTGTAACATCCCATTGACATAATCCATCATATGGGTAAAAATAGCACAGCCCAGGCAGTCAGTCAGATACTAACTCAGTGTTCTTTTTATTTATTTTAACTGTGAACTTTGGATGTTTGTGTAACCATCTTAAACATCATGACATGTGTAATCTTAGACAGTCTCTATCCATCATCATCATCATCATCATCATCATCATCATCATCATCATCATCATCATCACTTTCGTGCATCACAGCTTGGGAATCATCATCGTTCTGGCACTGGCTGCTGCACTGACACATTTCAGTACAGGCTAAGTCCTTAGCTTTGCAGGAACATCTGCCAGAAGAACAGTCTGATTTGCACTTGCATTGAACCATCTGAAGGATGGCCTTTGGAGCTGGGAGGACCTCTGTGGTCGTTGGTTTCAGCATGCCACCCGAGTGTTTGAAGTACCCATTTTGCAGGGGATCCAGCTGTGGATCCTGCAGAGCAATGGCTGCTTGTGCCCATGCCCTTGTTTGGACATGGACTCTCAAAATGTGCTGTTTCAGAGCTCCAGGTGTTGGAGGGAGCTTGTCACTTTCTGCCCTGTGCTTGCAGAACAGATGCCATCGCAGTTCAGGGATTGTCTTGATGTTGATACCCTTGGGTGAGTAAGCTGCACATACAAAGGACTCCAGTGTTGACAGCATTCCTTCTGTCACTTCTGCTTCATCCAAAAGCATCTGCAGAGCTTTGATAATATCGCCATCCGTTTTGAGGTAGACCTGCAGCCAGGTTGCCTTGCTTATACGGGAGAACCTCCCTGTGTTGTCGGCCCCAGTGAATGCATGGAAGGCTGGCAAAGCCTTTGCTCTTTCTTTACCTAGAGCTCGCCACAATCTTCAATCTGCACAACACCAGAGGCCATAGAAATGGACGTGTTCATCAGCAGGAGGTCATAGTTTGCTGTGACTAGCACTAAAACGTCCGTATCTGGGGAGAAAAATACCAACGGTGCATCAGGTGGGTTTCGCTGTGAAGCCAGCACAGCCTGGTGGATCAGCAGTGTGTCTGCTTCTTCGTGGTTATTTTCTTCAAAGACCAGGTCTTTGTTGCTCCTGGTGTATCTAGAAGCAGACGTGATGATCAGCTTGGAGGATCCCCTGTTGTACTCTAGTGTTTTGGTATCAAGATAGTCAGTCAGATCAGCCTTCGACTTGTCATGGGAGAGGAACCTGCTCATCGGGATGTGTTTGATGGTAGGCAAGGCAACCTGGCTGCAGGTCTACCTCAAAACGGATGAAGATGTTATCAATGCTCTACAGATGCTTTTGGATGAAGCAGAAGTGATGGAAGGAATGCTGTCAACACTGGAGTCCTTACAGCTTACTCACCCAAGGGTATCAACATCAAGACAATCCCTGAACTGCGATGGCATCTGTTCTGCAAACACAGGGCAGAAAGTGACAAGCTCCCTCCAACACCTGGAGCTCTGAAGCAGCACATCTTGAGAATCCATGTCCAAACAAGGGCATGGGCACAAGCAGCCATTAATATGCAGGATCCACAGTTGCATCCCCTGCAAAATGGGTACTTCAAACACTTGGATGGCATGCTGAAACCAACGACCACAGAGGTCCTCCCAGCCCAAAAGGCCATCCTTGAGATGGTTCAATGCAAGTGTAAATCTGACTGTTCTTCTGGCAGATGTTCCTGCAAAGCTAAGGACTTAGCCTATACTGAAATGTGTCATTGCAGCAGCCAGTGTCAGAACGATGACGATTCCCAAGCTGTGACGCACGAAAGTGATGATGATGATGATGATGATTATGATGATGCATAGACTGTCTAAGATTACACATGTCATGATGTTTAAGATGGTTACACAAACATCCAAAGTTCACAGTTAAAAGAAATAAAAAGAACACTGAGTTAGTATCTGACTGACTGCCTGGGCTGTGCTGTTTTTACCCATATGATGGATTATGTCAATGGGATGATACAAAAAATGAAATGATAACTTGCACCATTGGATTCCTTGACCCTGAAAATGTAGGTTTAGCCATTAAAAACAATGTTCCATCTTATTTAGAAGCCAAGATATTACAAGACATACATTTTACGGCGGCCATTTTGTCAATTCCAATATGGCCACAGACATCTGGGCAAATGCAAACATTGATTTTATGATTTCTTAGACAATAACCTTTCCAAAAATGTATAGTTTTGCAAATCTTCAATATGAATTGATAAATGTTTTTTAATTACAAAGATATTGCAAGAAAACAACCACATCTGGTCATTTTGGACTAAGTCATGCATCTAAGGGTTAATATTGTAAAGTTTTGTAGCTTTATAATTACCACCATTGGATTCCTCAACACTGAAAATGTAGGTTTAGGAGTTAAAATCAATGTTCCAGCTTATTTAGAGGCCGAGATATTAAAAAACGTACATTTTAGGGTGGCCATTTTGTAATTGCCAATATGGCCGCCATATACACATCTGGGCAAATGCAAACATTGATTTTCTGATTCCTTAGACAATAACCTTTCCAAAAATGTATAGTTTTGCAAATCTTCAAAAAAATCCGACAACATTGTAAATCTAAGCATAAGGAACCAGACTATTAACTGAAATATGCGAGTGGTCCAGAGCTAATAAAAAAAAAGTTGAGAACCACTGATTTATTCCTATCCCACGGTTACCCTTATTCTGTTCTCTTACTTTATCCTAACTTCCATTATACTCATGTTAACTGATATACTGATTTATATCTTATGCATGAGTGAGCAGACACATGCGATTATATGGGCACATGACATTTCCTAATAATGATGACTCAATCAGGCATCCTTCTTGAGATTCTAACACCTTTTCTGTGGAAGTTCTTGACCTCCGACTTCCCAGTAACAGACAACATTGACACGTCATCATAGGTCACCAGTAATGTACTTTTCCGTGGAATAAAAATAAATGACTAAATGCATGGTCAGGGACCACATGCAATACCTTCACGGACCACCAGTGGTCCACGGACCACCTGTTGAAAACCCCTGGAGTAGAGGGACAAGCCGTCCAGGATGACAGCTTTGATGATGCTGACGCAATGCACGTCATACAGAAGATCCAGAGGTCATGGGTTAACCAGATATCTGCAGAGGCTCTGAAGATGTCTGAGACACTTAAAGGATATTTTGTCTCAGCTGCTGGCCAACAACCATGGCAGTACGACATATACGCCATGGACTTAGATTAGAGAGTGGTACTGTACAGCAATGCAACTGTAGAAGATGAAAGATGGAAGCTGTTTTAAATGTGGTTGAATGGTGTTTATATGTGTATTGGTATGTAGGCCTACAGTCGTTGCTGTATCAGCAGAAATCAGCTACAGTAACTCAATTTTTCCGCTTCTGCATTTTTCCCCCATAAATCAGTGCTATTGAACGCCCTTTACATCTGTGTGTTGATTAAAAAAATATTGAACCAATGAAAAGTATCAAAAAGTGCTTCTGACAAAACCAGCTAACTCGATTGGATCCTCAAACTTTCTGCTAAACCAGCTAAGTCCAGCAAAGGCGGTGGAGTTAGCTGGTTTTGCTGACTCCGGGCTCCAACCCCTTTTGACCTACAACCTCATTGTGAGCTTGGAGGTCCATTTAGCAGCTGTACTTATTAATGATAAACAAAACCTCCTAACTCCACTTTTTGTTTTGTTTTAGTCATTTCCTGAAAAATGAACATTTTGGAGTTAGCTGGTTGCTGCCGGACAGCAGAGATATGATACTTTGCTGTTATTATCTTGTAAATACAGCACGATACCACATACTGTTATATACTCATTATTATTACTGTAAGGAAGATGTTCTGGTGTTATTTTGTATGTTTCTGTGTTTTAGCTTGCTGTAGGTTTGAGCCTTATTGGTCCTCCTCAGCCACCTTAGGTTAGCATTTGTTTTATGTTTCAAAATGTAAGGAGGGCTCCCAAGCTCTGTACGACTGAAAACACTTAGATTAAACCTTTAATAATTGTTATAATAACGTTATACAGCATGCCTGTTACAAGTGTGATGTGTTATGTTAAGGATGGAACCATTTCTATACATTTAATGTTTTATTTTAATTGTGTGAGCTGGCTTAACTGAGCATTGCTGAACAAGGTAAGTTATGCTGTGGCTGACTAATCAGTAAATAGAGTATTTATGATTCCTTAATTATAGTGTCATAAACAAATGATAATGCATTATAAGTATGTTAAACACCTTTGTCTGTAGCTCCTTCATGGCCTGACAGCATTGCCACTCTGTCTCTCTCACTCTTTCTCATTTTCTCCCTTGAATGACGGTCAAAAGTTGTGGCGTGTAAACGTGATTGACACTATACGAGTTAATGTTTATTTTTAACGTGCAACAATTTCGGAAGGGAAATACCCGGGGCTGTCTTGATCATGACATTTTAGTTGTCTACTAATTCATAATTGCAATATTTTTCTGTTCATTTTATACAAATAGAACAACTGAATGTATTTGAAAAAAACGGATGCTACAGTACTAGCTCGTACAGTAAATGTTTTGGCAACATCAGGCAATGCATGCATGCTCCACAGATGTGTCTTAACACAAGAAATCTATGCACAATGAGAGGCAGTTAAACGTATTTAATTATAAACAATGCATGTGGACATGGAAAAGTACATGTAAACATGTAGGGGATACACACACCAACATTAAAACTACGACTATAGAGGTGGACAAAGTACTCGACCCCCGTACTTGAGTAAGAGTACAGATACTCCTGGTCAAATTTACTCCACTACAAGTAAAAGTATAGCTCAGTCAAAATGTTACTCAAGTAAGAGTACAAAAGTCATTGCTTTTTAAAATACTTAAGTATTCAATAGTACATGCTTTGATAAATACTTAAAGTACAAGTAAAAGTAAAAGTAAAAGTACATTTCTTAATTTTTATTTCAATGAATTGCTGTAATGTTTTCACAATTAATTTATAGGACCTTGTAACTCAAGAGAAGTACTGTAACTCTCTGAAACCACCTGCACTGCATGCACTGATGTGCTTGCTTATAGAACCACTACGTTATGCAAAGCTAGCAGAAACACCTATATAAACTAAAAAATTACTGAGGAACCAGCACTAAATCATTTTACTCCTATACACCCATACAAGATGTAACAAAGAGGCAAGCGGAGGGGGAAGCCAGAAACACGGCTAGTGTGAGAGCAGACGTGTGGCCAATTGTGTTTTAGGGAGGAAAAAAAACAGCCAACCTAAAGGCCAAACCGTACCAATGCAACTAGTCGCAACTCCTTGCAACAAAACCGTTTTAAGGTCAACCGCACCAATGCAACTACAGTAGTTGCAAGTAGTTGCATGTTGCAAGGAGTTGCAAAGGCGAATCATTGGTGTGGATGTGGAGTGGGCTTAAAAGTACTCAGTACTTTACAGCCTTCCTAGAAATGTACATGAGTAAAAGTAAAATATTAGTCTTGGAAATACTCACGTAAGAGTAATAAGTATTAAAAAAATCTAATAGTCAAGTAAAGTACAGATCCTCAGAATCTTTACTTAAGAACAGTACTCAAGTACATTTACTCCGTTACTGTCCACCACTGACGACTACACAATGCAACCCTTACACTGGGACGTCATACAGCAGTGGACCTTTCATTCACACTGGTACTTTGAGAATAAGTAGACCCTGTGACTCTGTCTGGAGGGATGAGGGTCTTCATAACCTGACACACCCTACATGGAGCCCTGTTCATCATCCTCAGGAGGTTCTTCCTGAATTTCTCCCCTACAAAAACATACAGGATGGGGTTGACACAGCTGTGAGAGTAAGCAATGGCCTGGGTGACTTCTAAAGCCAATTTGATTGCCTTGCTACTGTCACATTCTGCATAGTCATAGACCTGAAGAAACTCCAAAGCTTTGAAGAATGAAGCAACATTATAGGGCATCCAGCAGCAGAAAAACACAGCTACAACTATGAGAACCAATCGGATGGACTGTTTCTTGGAAGTATGGCTGTTTAGGAGTTTCCAAATGATCTGGGTGTAGCAGAAAACCACGATGGTCATTGGAATCAGTAAGCCAAGGATGTTCATTTTGAAAAAGCCAAAGATACTCCAGAAGTGCCTATTGTGTATTGTGGTATCATTCCCAGCGGATGCAGTGTATAAAGGTGCACAGTATAGTATTGTGTTATTACTGGACGTTTGGGAATCCTGTACCTGAAGAAAACCTAGATCTGGAAAAGAGGCAAGAAATCCAAGCACCCATGTAACAGCAGCTGCAATTATTCCAAAGGTGCGTGTTCGTATTTTCAGTGCATGAACAGCATGCACTACAGCCAGGTACCGGTCAATGCTCATCAAGCTGATGAAAAAGATCCCACAGTAAAAGCCAATGTGGTAAATACCGAGGACCATCTTGCACATAGCATCCCCAAACAGCCACTGGTCCCATTCTTGGTGGGCTAGGAAGGGAAGGGAACATACTAGGAGAAGGTCAGCAAAGGCCAGGTTGAGGAGGCACACATCGCTCATGTTACGGAGCCGCACCCCAAAGATGATGACCCAGAGGACAAGCACATTCCCTAGAAAACCCACGATGAAGAAGAGAGAATAGAGCCATGGGAGAAAGTAGGACCCATGGTGTAGGTATTCACAAAACCTGTCTCCATCTGTTTCATAGATGTAGTCATCAGGGTCAGTAATGGATTCACTGGTAGGTGAGCTGAGAAATAATAAATTAAGAGATGTATAAGGTGCATTGTAATGATGAAAGCTTCAGTATAATACTGTAGATCTTTTTATGAAAGAAAACAACAACCAAAAATATGAAGAGCGGCGTAAAATTCTGCATATTTTCTCTTCCATTACTTTCCTCCGTACCCCATGAATTATACATAATCATATTGTAGCCCATAATGATCATTCATATCACTGTCATAGTTTTATAATAACAAGTCCTGTTCATTATAGACATATCGATGTGCTTAAAAGCTCTATGACACTTTGGTAGAGGTTTCGGCTGTGTAGTTACCTTGCTATGGTGTAATTGGCCGTATACTGGGTTTTGTGATGTTATACAATATACTGGCAGAATCAGCTTTGTTTGAGCTACAGTATGTGCTAAAAGAGTGACTTTGAGAGTTATTTCACTGTGTAAGTCAATGAGTTACATCATGGCAAGGCAACTACACAACTGAAACCCCTACCAAAGTGTCATTGTGCTTTTACTCTTTGACTGCCAGAAATAAAACATTGTTTACTAATTAGCTCGTTAGCTGTTTATTAATTGGCTCTTGCAGGCAACTAGACCTCAAGCCTTCACAATACATTGCTCTTCCATACGTATAGGTTTATTTAGATATATACTCATTTGTACTTTTTATAAATCAAATTTAAATTGTGTTATTTTGGAAAAACTTAAGTTGTACTTAGTATACTAATAGTTGCACTAAAGATATGCTAAACCATATCTGTAATATACTTATATATACTCCCCCCCCAAAAAAATACAATTTAATTACTTACAGTATATGAAGTACAGTTTTTCTGATGTCATTAAAGTATACTATCATTCAATTTATAGTGTATTACCAATATATATCAAGTACCAAATAAATAAATAGAGTATATAGCAATTATGCTTAAAGTATACTTTCAATGTAATAATAGTATTTTCTAAATTAACTAACTGTGTATGTTTAGTTAAATTCAGTTGTAGTTTAAATACATTATTACATTGAAAGTATATTTTAGCAAATTTGGGTTGTAGTTTAAATACTTTATTATTACATTGATTGTATACTTGAAACTATTAAAAGTATACTTCAAATTCATTTATTTTATACTCCAAGTATATTTGTAATACATTGATCGTACATTTTATGCAAAATTGCTATATACTCTATATATATTTATTTAGTACTTGATATGTATTTGTAATGCACTATAAATGTAATGATAGTATACTTTAATGATACCAGCAAAAGTGTACTTGAGATAAGTGCATTTGTAATTCAATTGTATTTTTGTGGGGGGGGGGGGAGTACATAAAAGTATATTAAAGATATGTTTTAGCATATCTTTAGTGCAACTTTTAGTATACTAAGTAAAACTTAAGTCTTTCCAAAATAACACAATTTTAATTTAATTTATAAAAAGTACAAATGAGTAGATTAAATATACTTCTGAAAAATATGTTTTGTATATTCTTTTTTCACTTGGGAAGCCACTGCCACACGCTTTAAAAGACGTACCCGAGTCTCGTTGAATCGGTGAGGGGGGGGGGGAACGAGCCATCGCGATCATCCATTCCATAGTTACTGTTGAATTTAGGTTGTTTTCGCCAAGATGCAACAGAAAGCAGAGAAAAAGCTATTTTTCCAAATCCATTAACATGGAAGTAAATGTGCCTGTTTTTTGCCTTCACTGGTTCACAGATACACTTAACCACTTTCACGCTCACTTTCAAACATTTTCAAAAATAGCAATAATAGCAGATCTACGACCTCACAGCACGTGACATCACAACGCAAAGCGGCTAATTTGACTACTTTTGCAAAACACTCTTGTACGTTAAAATAGGGCAGTAATTTATGAGAAAAAGTTGAAATATGAAGATGAAGGCAAGGTTTCCACCTGACAGCGACATTATGTAAAACAATTGTGGAGAAAAGGAGTCTCACCTGAGAGTGTTCATAATGTAGCTTGAGGTGACGTCCATCACTGACTACGCTGAGTCAAGATACCAGGCCATAACAAACAGATCTATATCATATAACCAGTTCAACTGTACGACCATCCAAGTGCCAAGAATAACCAAAGTGAAAACACTAAGCAAAATAACTAAATTACTTCTCATTTTATTAGGGGAAGTTAGATGATTTTGAAATTGATGGTGGCCGTGGTGGACAGTGATATGTGCAGAGCTATGGTGGACACTGGGATCCAGCGTGGAACACTGTTCCACCCCCATTGGAGCTCCCGTCTGCACCTGAATTGGGGGAGGTCAATCATCATTATCATGGCAGATAAATTATGCCAGGTATATCTGGAAGACGACAATACGTGTCACACGTCACAAAATGCTTTCGGCATTCTGACCCAGCGTTTTGGGGTTAATAGACGACAACCGGAGATGAACCCTGACCTGGCAGTCAGCATCGTCAAAACAACCTGCATGTTACGCAACTACCTGTGCCATGGAGTAGAGCAGTGGTTCTCAACCTGTGGGTCGTAATGACATGATTTTTTTTGGGGGGGGGGGGGTCCCCAGATGACAGTGAAGTGACAATTTAAGGACTTTTACAACCTTTTTAATACCTTAAAAAAAGAAAGAAAGGAATGAAAAAAGACCATTACTGAATCAAAAGTAACAACAAACTATAAAATAAAAACTGGTCAAACATTGGCCAGTCAAATAATATAAGAAAAGGGCAAAAAATAAATAAATACAACGGGAGGCGTTGTGAGCTTGTAGATCTGCTATTTTCACAATATTTATTTTTGGAACCGAGTCAAACTAATTGTAATGCCTCAACTCCTACAAGTCCAAATGCTTATCAGGTCGGGGGGGTCCCCAGTTCAAATATGATTACTTTGGGGGGCTGTGGCCTGAAAAGGTTGAGAACCACTGGAGTAGAGGGACAAGCCGCCCACTGCGCCCAGGATGACAGTTTTGATGATGCTGATGCCAACACATGTCATACAGGAGATCCAGAGGCCATGGGTTATCCACTGAGACACATTCAAGAATACTTTGTCTCACTTGCTGGCCAACAACCATGGCAGTATGACATACAGTGGTGGAAAAAGTATTTTTTTTTCAGTACTCATTTAGAAAACACTTTGATTAAACCTTTAATAATTGTTATAACGTTATACAGCATGCCTGTTACAAGTGTGATGTGTTATGTTAAGGATGGAACCATTTCTATACATTTAATGTTTTATTTTAATTGTGTGAGCTGGCTTAACTGAGCATTGCTGAACACGGTAAGTTGTGCTGTGGCTGACTAATCAGTAAATAGAGTATTTATGATTCCTTGATTATAGTGTCATAAACAAATGATAATGTATTATAAGTATGACCATACTTATAACTGAAAGACCAGTTATAAGTATGTTAAACACCTCTGTCTGTAGCTCCTTCATGTCCTGACAGCATTGCCACTCTGTCTCTCTCACTCTTTCTCATTTTCTCCCTTGAATGACGGTCAAAAGTTGTCGCGTCGATGTATAAACGTGATTGACACTATACGAGTTAATGTTTATTTTTAACGTGCAACAATTTCGGAAGGGAAATACCTAGGGCTGTCTTGATCATGACATTTTTGTTGTCTACTAATTCAAAATTGCAATGTTTTGCTGTTAATTTTATACAAATAGAACAACTGAATGTATTTGAAAAAAACAGATGCTATACAGTACTAGCTCGTACAGTACAGTAAATGTTTTGGCAACATCAGGCAATGCATGCATGCTCCACAGATGTGTCTTAACACAAGAAATCTATGCACAATGAGAGGCAGTTAAACGTATTTAATTATAAACAATGCATGTGGACATGGAAAAGTACATGTAAACATTGTAGGGGATACACACACCAACATTAAAACTACTACTATAGAGGTGGACAAAGTACTCGACCCCCGTACTTGAGTAAGAGTACAGATACTCCTGGTCAAATTTACTCCACTACAAGTAAAAGTATATCTCAGTCAAAATGTTACTCAAGTAAGAGTACAAAAGTCATACTTAAGTATTCAAAAGTACATGCTTTGATAAATACTTAAAGTAAAAGTAAAAGTAAAAGTACATTTCTTAATTTTTATTTCAATGAATTGCTGTAATGTTTTCACATTTATAGGACCTTGTAACTCAAGAGAAGTACTGTAACTCTCTGAAACCACCTGCACTGCATGCACTGATGTGCTTGCTTATAGAACCACTACGTTATGCAAAGCTAGCAGAAACACCTATAAAAACAAAGAAATTACTGAGGAACCAGAACTAAATAATTTTACTCCTATACACCCATACAAGATGTAACAAAGAGGCGAGTGGAGGGAGAAGCCAGAAACACGGCTAGTGTGAGAGCAGACGTGTGAACAATTGTGTTTTAGGGAAGAAAAAAAAACAGCCAACCTAAAGGCCAAACCGCACCAATGCAACTAGTCGCAACTGCCATTGGGGATAATGGTTGCAAGTAGTTGCAAGTAGTTGCATGTTGCAAGGAGTTGCAATGGCGAATAATTAGTGTAGATGTGGAGTGGGCTTAAAAGTACTCAGTACTTTACAGCCTTCCTAGAAATGTACGTGAGTAAAAGTAAAATATTTGTCCTGGATATACTCACGTAAGAGTAATAAGTATTAAAAAAATTAAATAGTCAAGTAAAGTACAGATCCTCAGAATCTTTACTTAAGTACAGTACTCAAGTACATTTACTCTGTTACTGTCCACCACTGACGACTACACAATGCAACCCTTACACTGGGACTTCATACAGCAGTGGACCTTTCATTCACACTGGTAGTTTGAGAATAAGTAGACCCTGTGACTCTGTCTGGAGGGATGAGGGTCTTCATAACCTGACACACCCTACATGGAGCCCTGTTCATCATCCTCAGGAGGTTCTTCCTGAATTTCTCCCCTACAAAAACATACAGTATGGGGTTGACACAGCTGTGAGAGTAAGCAATGGCCTGGGTGACTTCTAAAGCCAATGTGATTGCCTTGCTGCTGTCACATTCTGTATAGACTTCAAGTAACTCCAACGCTTTGAAGAAGGAAGCAACATTATAGGGCATCCAGCAGCAGAAAAACACAGCTACAACTATGAGAACCAATCGGATGGACTGTTTCTTGGAAGTATGGCTGTTTAGGAGTTTCCAAATGATCTGGGTGTAGCAGAAAAGCATGATGGTCATTGGAATCAGTAAGCCAAGGATGTTCATTTTGAAAAGGCCAAAGATACTCCAGAAGTGCCTATTGTGTGTTGTGGTATCATTCCCAGCGGATGCAGTGTATAAAGGTGCACAGTATAGTATTGTGTTATTACTGGACGTTTGGGAATCCTGTACCTGAAGAAAACCTAGATCTGGAAAAGAGGCGAGAAATCCAGCAACCCATGTAACAGCAGCTGCAATTATTCCAGAGGAGCGTGTTCGTATTTTCATGGCACAAACTGCGTGCACTACAGCCAGGTATCGGTCAATGCTCATCAGGCTGATGAAAAAGATCCCACAGTAAAAGCCAATGTGGTAAATACCGAGGACCATCTTGCACATAGCATCCCCAAACAGCCACTGGTCCCATTCTTGGTGGGCTAGGAAGGGAAGGGAGCATACTAGGAGAAGGTCAGCAAAGGCCAGGTTGAGGAGGCACACATCGCTCATGTTACGGAGCCGCGCCCCAAAGATGATGACCCAGAGGACAAGCACATTACCTAGAAAACCCACAATGAAGAAGAGAGAATAGAGCCATGGGAGAAAGTAGGACCCATGGTGTAGGTATTCACAAAACCCGTATCCATCTGTGGGTTCAGTGTAGTTGTAGTCATCAATGTAGTCATCAGGGTCAGTAATGGATTCACTGGTAGCTGGTGAGCTGAGAAATAATAAATTAAGAGATGTATAAGGTGCATTGTAATGATGAAAGACTTCAGTATAATACTGTAGATCTGTTTATGAAAGAAAACAACAACCAAAAATATGAAGAGCGGCGTAAAATCCTTCATATTTTCTCTTCCATTACTTTCTTCTGTACTCCATGAATTATACATAATCATATTGTAGCCCATAATGATCATTCATATCACTGTCATAGTTTCATAATAACAAGTCCTGTTCATTATAGACATATCGATGTGCTTAAAAGCTCTATGACACTTTGGTAGAGGTTTCGGCTGTGTAGTTACCTTGCTATGGTGTAATTGGCCGTATACTGGGTTTTGTGATGTTATACAATATACTGATTTTGAGAGTTATTTCACTGTGTGATAAGTCAATGAGTTACATCACGGCAAGGCAACTACACAACTGAAACCCCTACCAAAGTGTCATTGTGCTTTTACTCTTTGACTGCCAGAAATAAAACATTGTTTACTAATTAGCTCGTTAGCTGTTTATTAATTGGCTCTTACAGGCAACTAGACCTCAAGCCTTCACATTACATTGCTCTTCCATACGTGTAGGTTTATTTTGATATACTCATTTGTACTTTTTATAAATCAAATTTAAATTGTGTTATTTTGGAAAGACTTAAGTTGAACTTAGTATACTAAAAGTTGCACTAAAGATATGCTAAACCATATCTTTAATATACTTATATATACTCCCCCCCCCAAAAAAATCATCGCGTCATCGAAGTCATCGCGATCTTCCATTCCATAGTTATTGTTGAATTTAGGTTGTTTTCGCCAAGATGCAACAGAAAGCAGAGAAAAAGCTATTTTTCCAAATCCATTAACATGGAAGTAAATGTGCCTGTTTTTTGCCTTCACTGGTTCACAGACACACTTAACCACTTTCACAATCACTTTCAAACATTTTCAAAAATAGCAAGAATAGCAGATCTACGACCTCACAGCACGTGAAAGCGGCTAATTTGACTTTGCAAAACACTCTTGTACGTCAAAATAGGGCAGTAATTTATGAGAAAAAGTTGAAATATGAAGATGAAGACAAGGTTTCCATGCACCTGACAGCGACATTATGTAAAACAATTGTGGAGAAAAGGAGTCTCACCTGAGAGTGTTCATAATGTAGCTTGTGGTGACGTCCATCACTGACTACGCTGAGTCAAGATACCAGGCCAAAACAAACAGATCTTCTATATCATATAACAAGTTCAACTGTACGACCATCCAAGTGCCAAGAATAACCAAAGTGAAAACACTAAGCAAAATAACTAAATTACTTCTCATTTTATTAGGGGAAGTTAGATGATTTTGAAATTGATGGTGGCCGTGGTGGACAGTGATAAATGTGCAGAGCTATGGTGGACACTGGGATCCAGCGCAGAACACTGTTCCACCCCCATTGGAGCTCCCGTCTGCACCTGAATTGGGGGAGGTCAATCATCATTATCATGGCAGATAAATTATGCCAGGTATATCTGGAAGACGACAATACGTGTCACACGTCACAAAATGCTTTCAGCATTCTGACCCAGCGTTTTGGGGTTAATAGACGACAACCGGAGATGAACCCTGACCTGGCAGTGAGCATCGTCAAAACAACCTGCATGTTACGCAACTACCTGTGCCATGGAGTAGAGCAGTGGTTCTCAACCTGTGGGTCGTAATGACATGATTTGGGGGGGGGGGGGGGTCCCCAGATGACAGTGAAGTGACAATTTAAGGACTTTTACAACCTTTTTAATACCTTAAAAAAAGAAAGAAAGGAATGAAAAAAGACCATTACTGAATCAAAAGTAACAACAAACTATAAAATAAAAACTGGTCAAACATTGGCCAGTCAAATAATATAAGAAAAGGGCAAAAAATAAATAAATACAACGCGAGGCGTTGTGAGCTTGTAGATCTGCTATTTTCACGATATTTATTTTTGTAACCGAGTCAAACTAATTGTAATGCCTCAACTCCTACAAGTCCAAATGCTTATCAGGTCGGGGGGGGTCCCCAGTTCAAATATGATTACTTTGGGGGGCTGTGGCCTGAAAAGGTTGAGAACCACTGGAGTAGAGGGACAAGCCGCCCACTGCGCCCAGGATGACAGTTTTGATGATGCTGATGCCAACACATGTCATACAGGAGATTCAGAGGCCATGGGTTATCCACTGAGACACATTCAAGAATACTTTGTCTCACTTGCTGGCCAACAACCATGGCAGTATGACATACAGTGGTGGAAAAAGTTTTTTTTTTTCAGTACTCATTTAGAAAACACTTTGATTAAACCTTTAATAATTGTTATAACGTTATACAGCATGCCTGTTACAAGTGTGATGTGTTATGTTAAGGATGGAACCATTTCTATACATTTAATGTTTTATTTTAATTGTGTGAGCTGGCTTAACTGAGCATTGCTGAACACGGTAAGTTGTGCTGTGGCTGACTAATCAGTAAATAGAGTATTTATGATTCCTTGATTATAGTGTCATAAACAAATGATAATGTATTATAAGTATGACCATACTTATAACTGAAAGACCAGTTATAAGTATGTTAAACACCTCTGTCTGCAGCTCCTTCATGGCCTGACAGCATTGTCACTCTGTCTCTCTCACTCTTTCTCATTTTCTCCCTTGAATGACGGTCAAAAGTTGTGGCGTCGATGTGTAAACGTGATTGACACTATACGAGTTAATGTTTATTTTTAACGTGCAACAATTTCGGAAGGGAAATACCCGGGGCTGTCTTGATCATGACATTTTTGTTGTCTACTAACTCATAATTGCAATGTTTTTCTGTTCATTTTATACAAATAGAACAACTGAATGTATTTGAAAAAAACGGATGCTACAGTACTAGCTCGTACAGTACAATAAATGTTTTGGCAACATCAGCCAATGCATGCATGCTCTACAGATGTATCTTAACACAAGAAATCTATGCACAATGAGAGGCAGTTAAACGTATTTAATTATAAACAATGCATGTGGACATGGAAAAGTACATGTAAACATTGTAGGGGATACACACACCAACATTAAAACTACGACTATAGAGGTGGACAAAGTACTCGACCCCCGTACTTGAGTAAGAGTACAGATACTCCTGGTCAAATTTACTCCACTACAAGTAAAAGTATATCTCAGTCAAAATGTTACTCAAGTAAGAGTACAAAAGTCATTGCTTTTAAAAATACTTAAGTATTCAAAAGTACATGCTTTGATAAATACTTAAAGTACAAGTAAAAATAAAAGTAAAAGTACATTTCTTAATTTTTATTTCAATGAATTGCTGTAATGTTTTCACAATGAATTTATAGGACCTTGTAACTCAAGAGAAGTACTGTAACTCTCTGAAACCACCTGCACTGCATACACTGTGCTTGCTTATAGAACCACTACGTTATGCAAAGCTAGCAGAAACACCTATAAAAACAAATAAATTACTGAGGAACCAGAACTAAATCATTTTACTCCTATACACCCATACAAGATGTAACAAAGAGGCGAGCGGAGGGGGAAGCCAGAAACACGGCTAGTGTGAGAGCAGACGTGTGGCCAATTGCATTTTAGGGAAGAAGAAAAAAACAGCCAACCTAAAGGCAAAACCGCACCAATGCAACTAGTCGCAACTCCTTGCAACAAAATCGTTTTAAGGTCAACCGCACCAATGCAACTCCTTGCAACTGCCATTGGGGATAATGGTTGCAAGTAGTTGCAAGTAGTTGCATGTTGCAAGGAGTTGCATGGCGAATCATTGGTGTGGATGTAGAGTGGGCTTAAAAGTACTCAGTACTTTACAGCCTTCCTAGAAATGTAAGTGAGTAAAAGTAAAATATTTGTGTTGGAAATACTCAAGTAAGAGTAATAAGTATCAAAACAATCAAATAGTGAAGCAAAGTACAGATCCTCAGAATCTTTACTTTAGTACAGTACTCAAGAACATTTACTCCGTTACTGTCCACCACTGACGACTACACAATGCAACCCTTACACTGGGACTTCATACAGCAGTGGACCTTTCATCCACACTGGTAGTTTGTGAATAAGAAGACCCTGTGACTCTGTCTGGAGGGATGAGGGTCTTCATAACCTGACACACCCTACATGGAGCCCTGTTCATCAACCTCAGGAGGTTCCTCCTGAACTTCTCCCCTATGAAAACATACAGGATGGGGTTGACACAGCTGTGAGAGTAAGCAATGGCCTGGGTGACTTCTAAAGCCAATGTGATTGCCTTGCTGCTGTCACATTCTGTATAGACTTCAAGTAACTCCAACGCTTTGAAGAAGGAAGCAACATTATAGGGCATCCAGCAGCAGAAAAACACAGCCACAACTACAAGAACCAATCGGATGGACTGCTTCTTGGAGGAATGGCTGTTTAGGAGTTTCCGAATGATCTGGGTATAGCAGAAAACCATGATGGTCATTGGAATCAGTAAGCCAATTATGTTCATTTTGAAAAGGCTGAAGATACTCCAGAGGTGCCTGTATGTTGTGATACCATTTCCAGTGTATAAGGGAGCACAGAAGAGAGTTGAGTCATTACTTGACCCTGGGGACTCCTGTACCTGAAGAAAACTTAGATCTGGAAAAGAGGCGAGAAATCCAGCAACCCATGTAACAGCAGCTGCAATTATTCCAGAGGAGCGTGTTCGTATTTTCATGGCACAAACTGCGTGCACTACAGCCAGGTATCGGTCAATGCTCATCAGGCTGATGAAAAAGATCCCACAGTAAAAGCCAATGTGGTAAATACCGAGGACCATCTTGCACATAGCATCCCCAAACAGCCACTGGTCCCATTCTTGGTGGGCTAGGAAGGGAAGGGAGCATACTAAGAGAAGGTCAGCAAAGGCCAGGTTGAGGAGGCACACATCGCTCATGTTACGGAGCCGCGCCCCAAAGATGATGACCCAGAGGACAAGCACATTCCCCAGAAAACCCACAATGAAGAAGAGAGAATAGAGCCATGGGAGAAAGTAGGACCCATGGTGTAGGTATTCACAAAACCCGTATCCATCTATGGGTTCAGTGTAGTTGTAGTCATCAATGTAGTCATCAGGGTCAGTAATGGATTCACTGGTAGCTGGTGAGCTGAGAAATAATAAATTAAGAGATGTATAAGGTGCATTGTAATGATGAAAGACTTCAGTATAATACTGTAGATCTGTTTATGAAAGAAAACAACAACCAAAAATATGAAGAGCGGCGTAAAATCCTGCATATTTTCTCTTCCATTACTATCTTCTGTACCCCATGAATTATACATAATCATATTGTAGCCCATAATGATCATTCATATCACTGTCATAGTTTTATAATAACAAGTCCTGTTCATTATATACATATCGATGTGCTTAAAAGCTCTATGACACTTTGGTAGAGGTTTCGGCTGTGTAGTTACCTTGCTATGGTGTAATTGGCCGTATACTGGGTTTTGTGACGTTATACAATATACTGATTTTGAGAGTTATTTCACTGTGTGATGTAAGTCAAAGAGTTACATCATGGCAAGGCAACTACACAACTGAAACCCCTACCAAAGTGTCATTGTGCTTTTACTCTTTGACAGGCAGAAATAAAACATTGTTTACTAATTAGCTCATTAGCTGTTTATTAATTGGCTCTTACAGGCAACTAGACCTCAAGCCTTCACATTACATTGCTCTTCCATACGTGTAGGTTTATTTTGATATACTCATTTGTACTTTTTATAAATCAAATTTAAATTGTGTTATTTTGGAAAAACTTAAGTTGTACTTAGTATACTAAAAGTTGCACTAAAGATATGCTAAACCATATCTTTAATATACTTATATATACTCCCCCCCCAAAAAAATACATTTGAATTACAAATATACTTACAGTATCTGAAGTACAGTTTTGCTGATGTCATTAAAGTATACTATCATTCAATTTATAGTGTATTAAGAATACATATCAAGTACCAAATAAATAAATATAGAGTATATAGCAATTATGCTTAAAAGATACTTTCAATGTAATAATAGTATATTCTAAATTAACTAACTGTGTATGTTTAGTTACATTGAGTTGTAGTTTAAATACATTATTACATTGAAAGTGTATTTTAGCAAATTTGGGTTGTAGTTTAAATACTTTATTATTACATTGATTGTATACTTGAAACTATAAAAAGTTTACTTCACATTCATTTATTTTATACTCCAAGTATATTTGTAATACATTGATCGTACATTTTAAGCATAATTGCTATATACTCTATATATATTTATTTAGTACTTGATATGTATATGTAATGCACTATAAATGTAATGATAGTATACTTTAATGACATCAGCAAAAGTGTACTTGTGGCGTGTAAACAAGTGTACATTTTTAATTCAATTGTATTTTTGTGGGGGGGGAATACATAAAAGTATATTAAAGATATGTTTTAGCATATCTTTAGTGCAAATTTTAGTATACTAAGTACAACTTACGTCTTTCCAAAAGAACACAATTTAAATGTAATTTATAAAAAGTACAAATGAGTATATTAAATATGCTTCTGAAAAATATATTTTATATTCTTTTTTCACTTGGGAAGCCACTGCCACTCGCTTTAAAAGACGTATCCGAGTCTCGTTGAATCGGTGAGGGGGGGGGGGGGAGCCATCGCGATCATCCATTCCATAGTTACTGTTGAATTTAGGTTGTTTTCGCCAAGATGCAACAGAAAGCAGAGAAAAAGCTATTTTTCCAAATCCATTAACATGGAAGTGAATGTGCCTGTTTTTTGCCTTGACTGGTTCACAGACACACTTAACCACTTTCACACTCACTTTCAAACATTTTCAAAAATAGCAAGAATAGCAGATCTACGACCTCAAAACACGTGACATCACAACCCAAAGCGGCTTATTTGACTACTTTTGCTAGACACTCTTGTAGGACAAAATAGGGCAGTAATTTATGAAAAAAGTTGAATTTTGAAGATGAAGACAAGGTTTCCACCTGACAGCGACATTATGTAAAACAATTGTGGGGAAAAGGAGTCTCACCTGAGAGTGTTCATAAAGTAGCTTGTGGTGACGTCCATCACTGACTGCGTTGAGTCAAGATACCAGGCCAAAACAAACAGATCTATATCATATAACCAGTTCAACTGTACGACCATCCAAGTGCCAAGAATAACCAAAGTGAAAACACTAAGCAAAATAACTAAATTACTTCTCATTTTATTAGGGGAAGTTAGATCATTTTGAAATAGATGGTGGCCGTGGTGGACAGTGATAAATGTGCAGAGCTATGGTGGACACTGGGATCCAGCATTGAACACTGTTCCACCCCCATTGGAGCTCCCGTCTACACCTGAATTGGGGGATGTCAATCATCATTATCATGGCAGATAAATTATGCCAGGTATATCCGGAAGACGACAATACGTGTCACACGTCACAAAATGCTTTCGGCATTCTGACCCAGCGTTTTGGGGTTAATAGACGACAACCGGAGATGAACCCTGACCTGGCAGTAAGCATCGTCAAAACAACCTGCATGTTACGCAACTACCTGTGCCATGGAGTAGAGCAGTGGTTCTCAACCTGTGGGTCGTAATGGAATGATTTGGGGGGGGGGGTCCCAGATGACAGTGAAGTGACAATTTAAGGACTTTTACAACTTTTTAATACCTTAAAAAAAGAAAGAAATAAATAAAAAAAGACAATTACTGAATCAAAGGTAACAACAAACTATACAATAAAAACTGGTCAAACATTGGCCAGATTGTCAAATAATATAAGAAAAGGGCAAAAAATAAATAAATAGCCGATCTACAAGCTCACAACGCCTTGCGAGGCGTTGCGAGCTTGTAGATCTGCTATTTTCACAATATTTATTTTTGGAACCGAGGCTGAAGATACTCCAGAGGTGCCTGTATGTTGTGATACCATTTCCAGTGTATAAGGGAGCACAGAAGAGAGTTGAGTCATTACTTGACCCTGGGGACTCCTGTACCTGAAGAAAACTTAGATCTGGAAAAGAGGCGAGAAATCCAGCAACCCATGTAACAGCAGCTGCAATTATTCCAGAGGAGCGTGTTCGTATTTTCATGGCACAAACTGCGTGCACTACAGCCAGGTATCGGTCAATGCTCATCAGGCTGATGAAAAAGATCCCACAGTAAAAGCCAATGTGGTAAATACCGAGGACCATCTTGCACATAGCATCCCCAAACAGCCACTGGTCCCATTCTTGGTGGGCTAGGAAGGGAAGTGTTATGTATGTTGGTCCTTGTTGTTTACCGTAGCTGAAAGTGCAATGCATGATGGGAAACCCGGATGTTGTAGTTCTATGGAAGTGCCGGTTGGAATAAAGACACACTATACTGAAGCTCCGTGCCCTGACTACTTTATGGTTTTATGGACGTCATAAACCTGTCTCAGTATATAACAAATTGGCGACGAGGTGGTTTGAGCTCCCGCGGACGCTGTGTGTGTGTGAATTGTGTGTGTGTGGTAAAGTTTAGTTAGAACGTGACTGTGTTTGTGTTAGCAGTGATAAGCTAATGCGGCTAGTTTGCACGACACGTCGCGCCCAGCGTCTGTTGTGATTGACACGGACTATCTAAAAGGGAATATAAAAAAAAAAAAAAAAAAAAAGAAAGAAGGAAGAGTAAGAGGAGTGGATTTACCAGAGGGGAGGATCTGCTGTACATGACTCAGTATTGACACGGATGTCTGCTGAAGAGGACTCGTCAACTGAAGAGGAATTGTCAGAGGATAATACTGATAACCAGGAGCCTGCACGAAAGATGGCTGGAGTTATTGGTAATATTGGTCCTTTTGATGAACATGTGGAACAATGGAGCGCATACTCTGAACGTTTTGAGTATTTTGTATCAGCAAATGACATTCATGATGATAAAAGAGTAGCCACGTTTCTGTCAGTAATGGGTCCAACAACCTTTAATTTGCTGCGTGACCTACTGCAACCCACCAAGCCTGGGACCAAGACCTATCAAGAAATAGTGGAGGTCCTGACACAACACTATTCACCCAAACCATTGCTAATAGCAGAAAGGTTTAGATTTCACCGACGCAATCAAGAGGAAGGTGAATCCGTTACTATGTTTGTTGCAGCATTAAGGAAATTGGCTGAACATTGTGAATTTGGGCAAGTGCTAAATGACACATTGAGAGACAGACTGGTATGTGGCCTAAGAAATGAAGCAGCGCAGAAGAAACTGCTGACTGAGAGTGACTTGACATTACAGAAAGCCATTAACATCAGTGTCTCCATGGAAATGGCCTCAAAGGAGGCTCAACAGCTGCACTCGACAGGCAGAGTGCATACCGTCCAGACAGAGAAGCAGAGTGGACAAGGGCCATGTTTTCGCTGTGGCAGAACGGGACATCTCGCCACTACATGCTGGTGTAAAGATATGGACTGTCGCAATTGTGGAAAAAGGGGCCACATAGAGCGTGCCTGTCAAGGGAAAAGAAACATGGAGAAAACATCGAAATCTGCCAGCAGACAGGAACCTTGGAAAAACAGGAAGAAAACACAGGTTCACACTGTGAGACAAAAAGAGACAGTGTCCAGTGATTCTTCGGAGGGAGAGCAAGAGATGGGTGTGCATACACTGAAGATAATGAAAGTAGATGGGGACTCAGAGGGTTATTGGGTCGAGCCCATGTTGGAGGGGCATCCAGTGAGTATGCAAATTGACACTGGTTCAAAAGCATCCATCATTTCAGATGGGGTTTACAAACAAGTCTTGAGACACCTGCCACTGAGACCTTCTGACACTAGATTCAAAACCTATCTGGGAGAACCTGTACCCATGGCAGGAATGACAGATGTCATGGTTCAGAGTAACAATCAAGTGAAGAAACTCCCCATCTACATTGTTAAAGGTGATTACCCGGCCATCCTAGGACGTGTGTGGCTAGAGAAAATGAAACTGAACTGGCACACAGTGAAAATGGTATCACAAACTGCCACCAACCTAGCTGCTATTTTGAGAAAACATGATGAGATCTTCCGAAACGAATTAGGCAGTATGAAAGACATCACCGTCAAGCTAAGCATTAAGCCAGAAGCGACACCAAAGTTCATGAAGGCCAGGTCGGTGCCGTACGCTATCCGATCAAAAGTAGAAGATGAATTGGATAATCTGGTTAGAAATGGTGTCTTGGAACCAGTAACTATCAGTGAATGGGCCACGCCCATAGTCCCTGTACCCAAGAAGACTGGAGAAATTCGCATCTGTGGAGATTTCAAAGTGACACTGAACCCGGTACTGTTAGCAGAGCAATATCCTCTTCCCCACATTGACGATTTGTTTGCAGGCCTGAGTAATGGGCAAAAGTTTAGCAAGATAGACCTTAACCAAGCCTACCTGCAGATGCATGTTCATGAAGATTCTAAGGAATTGCTCACAATAACCACACAAAAGGGGCTTTTCAGGTATTGCCGGCTCCCTTTCGGAATCACGTCAGCTCCTGCGCATTTCCAACGGGCCATGGATCAGATCCTACATGGTCTCCCTGGAGTGCAGTGCTACCTGGACGATATCCTGTGCACAGGGGCGACGGATGAGGAACATCTTTGCAATTTGGATGCAGCTCTTCAGAGGCTGCAGGATTACGGGCTCAGGGTTCGCAAAGACAAGTGCGAATTCTTTCAACTATCTGTTGAGTATCTGGGACATGTGATTGATGCTCAAGGGCTACACACTGCCCCATCCAAGATTCGGGCCATCGTGGACGCCCCGCCTCCTGACAATGTGAGCCAGTTGCGTTCATTCTTAGGCTTGCTAAATTATTATGGCCGTTTCGTACCAAACTTGTCATCCATGCTCAAGCCGTTGCACGACCTGCTTTGTCAGGGCAAAACATGGAAATGGAGTG
The DNA here is from genome assembly GCF_963280865.1 of Gymnoscopelus braueri. Lineage (NCBI taxonomy): Eukaryota > Metazoa > Chordata > Actinopteri > Myctophiformes > Myctophidae > Gymnoscopelus > Gymnoscopelus braueri. Next base: position 20,552,650 of record NC_137616.1, read on the forward strand.
ACGCCTGCCAGGAGGCTTTTCAGAGAGCAAAAGAGACATTAGTGACATCAGGGGCACTGACCCACTTTGATCCCTCACTTCCCATTCAGTTGGCCTGCGATGCGTCTCCATATGGGGTGGGGGCCGTCATTTCCCACTTAATGCCAGGCGGAGGAGAGAGGCCTATAGCATTTGCATCACGAACCTTGAACAAAGCGGAGGCTAACTATGCTCAGATAGAGCGGGAAGCGTTGAGCATCGTCTATGGTGTTCGCAAATTCCATCAGTACCTGTATGGGAGGCGATTCGAACTTCTCACTGACCACCGACCCCTCACAACCATCCTAGGGTCCCACACTGGGATACCTTCACTCGCAGCGAGTCGCATGCAACGGTGGGCATTACTGTTGTCAGCACACTCATATGATATCAAGTATCGCAAGGCGGACCTGCACTGCAACGCAGATGCACTGTCTAGGTTACCGCTTCCTGTCACTAGGCCAGAGCCACGTGTTGCAGACATCTTTTACTTCAGCCAGGTGGATGATGCGCCAGTTTCGGCTGCTCGGGTGAGGAGAGCCACTCGCACTGACCCTGTCTTGTCAGTGGTAATGGACATTGTGATGAGGGGTAGATCGGGCGGCGACGACCCCAGTGTTCAACCATATCTCTCCAGGAGAGCAGAACTGTCAGTGCAAGCTGGTTGTTTACTATGGGGGAGGAGGGTGGTTATTCCACCATCATTACGCAAACTCATTCTGCAACAGCTCCACGCAGGTCACAGTGGAATAGTTCGGATGAAAGAGATAGCAAGAAGTTACTTCTGGTGGCCAGGAGTCGACAGGGAAATCGAGACTACGGCCAAAACATGTTCCTCCTGCCAGGAAGTTAGGAATACCCCACAACTAGCTCCTCTGCATCCCTGGGAGTTTCCTGAAGAACCCTGGCAGCGTGTACACATTGATTTTGCAGGGCCAGTAGAGGGCCGAATGCTCCTGGTGTGCGTGGACGCACATAGCAAGTGGCCGGAGGTGGCCATAATGAAATCCACCACTACTGCAAAAACCATTGAAAAGCTTGGGGAGATCTTCAGCCGTTTCGGTTCGGCCCTTCAGCTGGTTTCTGATAATGGACCACAACTGGTGTCACAAGAAATGACTACATTCCTGCAAGCAAATGGCATCCAACACATCCGATCAGCACCGTTCCACCCTGCGACCAACGGTTTGGCTGAGAGGTTTGTTCAGACCTTGAAGAATGCACTAAAGACATCTCAAGGCAAAGGAACACTGCATCAGAGATTGCATAGATTCCTGTTGAGCTATCGTAACACACCACATGCCACTACTAAAGTTTCACCCGCTGCCCTGATGTTCAACAGAGATCTACGAACCAACTTCGACCTCTTAAAGCCGACAACAGTGAAGGATACTGTTCAGCATCAGCAGGAGAGGCAGATCCAACACAGGATGCTGCGGGCTAAAGAAAGAGCCTTCTCTCCAGATGAGCCAGTATTGGCAAGAAATTACAGTACTGGACCCAAATGGGTCCCTGCAACCATTATCAAGCGGTCTGGCCCCGTCTCCTACACTGTCCAAACTGCTGCCGGGCTGGTGTGGAAAAGACACGTCGATCAACTTCTGCAGTCGGCAGCATCACCTACAGATCAACCTTCGAGGGAGGTCCCGGACGAGTCCGAGTTCAGCGCACCCCATCGCCCACCGTCACCACCCCGAGGTGCACCTGAACCCGATGGGGAGACTTCCGTTCCTGACTTCCCACTACGAGAGGCGGTGACGGAGGTCCCTACACCTACGGCTGTTCCAGAGTCCCCTCACAGAGACAGTAAGACTGAACATTCTGTGGAGCATCGTTACCCGGTAAGAGATCGTCGTCCTCCAGAACGCCTGAACTTATAGACTCTGAAGTTAAGACCACCCAAACAAATGGGGCAAAATAATCCCCATGGGTATGGTCACGGGATGAGGTAGTCTACCCTCATCTCGTTGTGTTATGTTGTGTGAACAGACTTTTTGAAAAGTGCTCTTACCTCGTATTGTTTTTGATCTACAGCATTTTGATGAGTATTATATTAGTTCTCTACCTTAATATTTGGGGTTGAAGTTTCAGTTGTACTTTACTTGTTGGGGGAGGGCCTCTGTTCTAAGGGGGGAGGAGATGTTATGTATGTTGGTCCTTGTTGTTTACCGTAGCTGAAAGTGCAATGCATGATGGGAAACCCGGATGTTGTAGTTCTATGGAAGTGCCGGTTGGAATAAAGACACACTATACTGAAGCTCCGTGCCCTGACTACTTTATGGTTTTATGGACGTCATAAACCTGTCTCAGTATATAACAGGAAGGGAGCATACTAAGAGAAGGTCAGCAAAGGCCAGGTTGAGGAGGCACACATCGCTCATGTTACGGAGCCGCGCCCCAAAGATGATGACCCAGAGGACAAGCACATTCCCCAGAAAACCCACAATGAAGAAGAGAGAATAGAGCCATGGGAGAAAGTAGGACCCATGGTGTAGGTATTCACAAAACCCGTATCCATCTATGGGTTCAGTGTAGTTGTAGTCATCAATGTAGTCATCAGGGTCAGTAATGGATTCACTGGTAGCTGGTGAGCTGAGAAATAATAAATTAAGAGATGTATAAGGTGCATTGTAATGATGAAAGACTTCAGTATAATACTGTAGATCTGTTTATGAAAGAAAACAACAACCAAAAATATGAAGAGTGGCGTAAAATCCTGCATATTTTCTCTTCCATTACTATCTTCTGTACCCCATGAATTATACATAATCATATTGTAGCCCATAATGATCATTCATATCACTGTCATAGTTTTATAATAACAAGTCCTGTTCATTATATACATATCGATGTGCTTAAAAGCTCTATGACACTTTGGTAGAGGTTTCGGCTGTGTAGTTACCTTGCTATGGTGTAATTGGCCGTATACTGGGTTTTGTGACGTTATACAATATACTGATTTTGAGAGTTATTTCACTGTGTGATGTAAGTCAAAGAGTTACATCATGGCAAGGCAACTACACAACTGAAACCCCTACCAAAGTGTCATTGTGCTTTTACTCTTTGACAGGCAGAAATAAAACATTGTTTACTAATTAGCTCATTAGCTGTTTATTAATTGGCTCTTACAGGCAACTAGACCTCAAGCCTTCACATTACATTGCTCTTCCATACGTGTAGGTTTATTTTGATATACTCATTTGTACTTTTTATAAATCAAATTTAAATTGTGTTATTTTGGAAAAACTTAAGTTGTACTTAGTATACTAAAAGTTGCACTAAAGATATGCTAAACCATATCTTTAATATACTTATATATACTCCCCCCCCAAAAAAAATACATTTGAATTACAAATATACTTACAGTATCTGAAGTACAGTTTTGCTGATGTCATTAAAGTATACTATCATTCAATTTATAGTGTATTAAGAATACATATCAAGTACCAAATAAATAAATATAGAGTATATAGCAATTATGCTTAAAAGATACTTTCAATGTAATAATAGTATATTCTAAATTAACTAACTGTGTATGTTTAGTTACATTGAGTTGTAGTTTAAATACATTATTACATTGAAAGTGTATTTTAGCAAATTTGGGTTGTAGTTTAAATACTTTATTATTACATTGATTGTATACTTGAAACTATAAAAAGTTTACTTCACATTCATTTATTTTATACTCCAAGTATATTTGTAATACATTGATCGTACATTTTAAGCATAATTGCTATATACTCTATATATATTTATTTAGTACTTGATATGTATATGTAATGCACTATAAATGTAATGATAGTATACTTTAATGACATCAGCAAAAGTGTACTTGTGGCGTGTAAACAATGAAGTGACAATTTAAGGACTTTTACAACTTTTTAATACCTTAAAAAAAGAAAGAAATAAATAAAAAAAGACAATTACTGAATCAAAGGTAACAACAAACTATACAATAAAAACTGGTCAAACATTGGCCAGATTGTCAAATAATATAAGAAAAGGGCAAAAAATAAATAAATAGCCGATCTACAAGCTCACAACGCCTCGCAACGCCTCGCGTTGCGAGGTAGATCTGCTATTTTCACAATATTTATTTTTGGAACCGAGTCAAACTAATTGTAATGCCTCAACTCCTACAAGTCCAAATGCTTATCAGGGTGGGGGGTCCCCAGTTCAAATATGATTATTTTGGGGGGTTGTGGCCTGAAACGGTTGAGAACCACTGGAGTAGAGGGACAAGCCGCCCAGGATGACAGCTTTGATGATGCTGACGCCAACGCATGTCTACAGGAGATCCAGAGGCCATGGGTTAACCAGGCATCTGCAGAGGCTCTGCAGATGCCTGAGACACATTCAAGGATATTTTGTCTCACCTGCTGGCCAACAACCATGGCAGTATGACATATGCACCATGGACTTAGATTAAAGAGAGGTACTGTACAGCAATGGAGCTGTAGAAGATGATTTTATTATAATGTTTTTATATATTTTTAGTTTGAAATAAAACACCAAAGGGGAGTGTAATGAAGTTCTATCAACCTCATAGACACATGAAAAACAGAAAAGGTGCAAAACCATGGCACCAGCTCTTTAACTGAGCATTGCTGAACAGGGTTGTGCTGTGGCTGACTAATCAGTAAATAGAGTATTTATGATTCCTTAATTATAGTGTCATAAACAAATTATAATAATTAAAATGCATTATAGGCATGGACTTAAATATAAAGTGTTACCATTGAGTCAGAACTAGATCCCCTAACAGAACAGAACAGAACAGAACCCCAACAGGCCCACTCCCAGGGGCCCAAAGGTCAGGGGGCCTCTATAAAATTGGGCAGACTCATACCCACTAGGTCCAGAGCCTGACCCTGAATTTCACATGAAACTTTGCATGCACACTCCCAGCTGGCCGAGGAAGAACCTCCACCCAACATTTTTCAAATCGGCCTCATGGTAGCACAATTTACAGGCCGCTTCACGTTTTGGCCTATGACTCTTGGTCATACAATAAAAATGTGATATTCCGCCATTTTGCATAAACTTTTTTCTTATAGTCCTATAGATCTTAAACTCAAATTATCTCTCTGGAGCCATGTGATGTATTCAGATTAATTCAGATTTGTAATTGATTTTATTATCTTGTAAACACAACACTGTGCGACATAGTGTTATACAGTACACTCCTCATTATTACTGTAAGATAGTGAGTTATATGTTTGCCAGAAGATGCTGTTCTAGTGTTATTTTGTATGTTTCAGTGTTTTACCTGCCTGTGGGTTTGAGCCTTATTGGTCCTCCACAGGTTAGCTTTTTGTTTTATGTTTCAAAAGGTAAGGAGTTGTCAATCTGTCTCTCTCACTCTTTCTCAATTCCTCCCTTGAATGACGGTCAAAAGTTGTGGCGTCGATGTGTAAACGTGATTGACACTATACGAGTTAATGTTTATTTTTAACGTGCAACACTTTTGGAAGGGAAATACCTTGGGCTGTCTTGATCATGATTTTTTTTTGGCTATTAATTAATAATTGCAATCTTTTTCTGTTCATTTTATACAAATAGAACCACTGAATGTATTAAAAAACAACGGATGGTACAGTACTAGCTCGTACAGTACAGTAAATGATTTGGAAACATCAGGCAATTCATGCATGCTCCACAGATGTGTCTTTACACAAGAAATCTATGCATAATGAGATGCAGTTAAACTTATTTAATTATAAAAATTGCATGTGGACATGGAAAAGTACATGTTAACATTGTAGGGGATACACACACCAACATTAAAACTACGACTACACAATGCAACCGTTACACTGGGACTTCATAAAGCAGTGGACCTTTCATTCACACTTGTAGTTGACGAAGACCCTGTAACGCTGTCTGGAGGGATGAGAGTCTTCATAACCTGACACACCCTACATGGAGCCCTGTTCATCAACCTCAGGAGGTTCCTCCTGAATTTCTCCCCTACGAAAACATACAGGATGGGGTTGAGACAGCTGTGAGAGTAAGCAATGGCCTGGGTGACTTCTAAAGCATATTTGATTGCCTTGCTGCTGTCACATTCTGTATAGACTTGAAGTAACTCCAACGCTTTGAAGAATGAAGCAACATTATAGGGCATCCAGCAGCAGAAAAACACAGCTACAACTACGAGAACTAAGCGAATGGACTGTTTCTTGGATGAATAGCTGTATAGGAGCTTCCAAATGATCTGGGAGTAGCAGAAAACCATGATGGTCATCGGAATCACTAAGCCAAGGATGTTCATTTTGAAAAGGCCAAAGATACTCCAGAAGTGCCTGTTGTGTGTTGTGTTATCATTCCCAGCGGATGCAGTGTATAAGGGAGCACAGAATAAAATCGTGTTATTGGACCTTGGGGACGCCTGTACCTTAAGAAAACCTAGATCTGGAAAAGAGGCAAGAAATCCAGCCACCCATGTAACAGCAGCTGCAATTATTCCAGAGGAGCGTGTTCGTATTTTCAGTGCACAAACTGCGTGCACTACAGCCAGGTACCGGTCAATGCTCATCAGACTGATGAAAAAGATCCCACAGTAAAAGCCAATGTGGTAAATACCGAGGACCATCTTGCACATAGCATCCCCAAACAGCCACTGGTCCCATTCTTGGTGGGCTAGGAAGGGAAGGGAGCATACTAGGAGAAGGTCAGCAAAGGCCAGGTTGAGGAGGCACACATCACTCATGCTACGGAGCCGCACCCCAAAGATGATGACCCAGAGGACAAGCACATTCCCTAGAAGACCCACGATGAAGAAGAGAGAATAGAGCCATGGGAGAAAGTAGGACCCATGGTGTAGGTATTTACATATCCCATCTCCGTCATAGTCGATTTCATAGTCGTCGTCACTGACAGGTGAGCTGAGAGAGTAATTGCAGTAAAGTAAGAGTAAGAGTAGGGATTAGGTCAGGTCCATTTTCATAATAAAATAACTCACTATATTACTGTAGTTCTGTTTTTCAATTGCCTATAATATATAAAGCTGTGTAGAAAAATAAATCTGCTTAATTTCATGATTTACCCCATCCTAATTAATTACAGACATACATGTGTTTAAAAACAAGATCATAAAGGATAAAAAAAAAACAGTTTCCTTTGACTACTCTGGGTTTCATCAAAAGGTCATAATACAAAATACAGCATAGAATTACAGAGGTATGATATTTTTACATCCAGTAGTTCCTGTGCTAACTTTTCTCATGTAAAACAATACTAGGGGAAAAAAGCGTCTCAAGAATCAAGGAGGTTTTATTTGTCACAAACTTATACAAGTACAAGCAGCGAAATGTCACCTGGGCTGGCACTCACCTGGCAGTACTGGTCATAAAATAGCTTGTGGTGGTCTCCATCACTGACTGCGCTGAATCAAGCTACCAGGCCTCTTTGCAAGTGAAGTTACATAAGACCATCCGAATGCAACAACAACAACAACTATAAATTACTTCTCGTTTTATTAGCGGAAGTGAGATTCTTTCTAAATGGGTGTTGGCAGTGGTGAACGGAAACAGTTTTTTGTGAGTAAGCGTTTTTCATGTTTTTTTAAACTTGTGACTTTTTCTTCACTACATTACAGACATATTCTTTTCTTTTGACGCCACTGTATTGGTTGTCTTTGAAAATCACCTTTTGGGTATTTTTTTTTCCTTTTTCATTGAGTTTTCAAAATACACAATGTAGACTACGGTAGATGTATCACAAATTAAGACATATATATATATTTTTTTAACTAAAGCTAAATAAGATACACACTGGATATGAAGTTAAAAAAAAAAGGCAGACACAAGACAACCTAAGCTACAAAAAGACACGTACAAGTCAGGTTAATCACAGCACAAGACTAGAAAAAGTGCTCCTTGGAGCACACAGGTCAGGTAGGTTATTGCGGGCCAGCAATGTTGATGGAATATGAAAAATCAGACAGATCTGTCTTGATCACATGACTATAGCGATAATGTGTACCAATTTGCGTGATGTTTGGACAAAATCTCTAGGAGTAATATTTTACCTAAAATCGGCCTCCTGGTGGTGCTGTAATAGGCCAATGTGAAAAGGGTGGCATTTCTTCCTCGATCTAGTGGGAATGTGCCTGCAAAGTTTCTCGGGCAACGGGTTCATGATTTGAGGCATTTTGTTCAAAACGGAGCACTCCTGCAAACTTTGAAGCCAATCTTAGCCAATCAGGATGGCAGGATGGAAAACGGACAGATCCGTCTTGATCACATGACTATAGAGATACTGTGTAGCGATTTGCGTGATGTTTGGACAAAATCTGTAGGAGTAAGTCGGCCTCCTGGTGGCGCTATAACAGGCCGATCTGAAAAATTTGAGGGAGAGGTTCTGCTCAGGTATCCAGGGAGTTTGTGTGCACAGTTTCACGTCGATCACTGGACATTAGCTGTTCACAGACAAATGGACGGACGGACGGACGGACGGACGGACGGACACACAAACATGGATGGATGGACAGGATGTAAAACATAATCTTCGGCCTGGTGGAGGTGATAAGTCATCTGTAGATTTTTTTCTTTTCTTTTCTAAAATATGATCACTGGCCAGTGGCCACAGAATTCTCACCTGTCAAGCATTTATCAACAGTTAATAAGGCCTTTAGAAGTTCTTTTTATAATATATTTATTAACTATATTCTGTGTAGATAGTCACACATCATACTACACAGGAAAAGCCATATCACACAGGAAATAACCTTGCAAAACAGAAACACGATGGGTCTGTGGCATAGGTGTGACTGCTGGCGCTTAAAGTTCAGTGTGCACACTGCACATCCAAATGTACATGTATTGAACAGAGTAGTCATGACTGACAGAAAAAAATAGATAATGAAGCAGAGACAAAACAGTGAATGAGTTATTTTTTATTATCAAACAGTGTAAGAAGTTTTAGTAACATAATATAATGTAGTGTCAATGCCCCCAGGCTGGGGGTATTGACACTGCATTATACTATGTTACTAAAACCCCGGCGTCGAGTCGATCGGATAGCCCAGGGCTACTCAACTTAAGATGGCTCAGGGGCCACTCAGCAAAATACCAAAAGTCCAAGGGGCCGCAAGCTAAAAATGACGGTCCTATTTTGGATTTTTCGATTTTGTAACACACACTACGCATTGTTATTGTTATAAGAAAATGTACATTTTGACATCATATTCTTTTCACTGTACCTGTTTATTTTGTGTGTATGTCCAGTGGCATCAGTTCAGCAAAAGCTAAGGTATGGCAAGGTTAGGGTTGCCAACTCCCAGAGATTGAAATAAGGGACACCTACCCTGGGCGCGCGGCAAAGCCGCGCGGCCGGAAAAAAATGGGGGTCAAAACCCCCCAAAAACCCGAAATGCATAGAAAACTATGCATTATACCTGTAACAATTGATGATAGGTGGTTGTCCAGAAGCGCCGATCCGACCGTTATGCCCGTGTATGGGCATGCCCATATATGGGACAGACCGACTTCCAACTATGCACAAATAATTGTGTTCATTTATTTTCTCAAATGTTTTTGAACCCTCAAGTGTCTTGTGATGGTTTCAAGTAATTTAATCAAATAAAACCCTCCACAATCTTCAAATTGGCCTCATGGTAGCACTGTTAACAGGCCACTTCACGTTTTGGCCTATATAACACTTTACCTGTAGGTCATCCAATCAAAAAGAGATGTTCCACCATTTTGCATTTACTTCAAAACACAATATTCCTAAATATTCCTACAGACTGTGTCCAATACTCAAACAAATTGGTACACATTATTATCTCTGGAGTCATGTGATCATATTTCATTTTCCATTTTGATTGGCTTCCAAAGTTTGCAGGAGGGGCCATAAAAAAAGAAAATTGGAATCACACTTTGAGGAGCCTTAAGCAACACAGAGCCAAAAGCAAATTTACTTCCACCCATGGGATACCACATATGCTACAAATGCCACCAAATTAGGTACAACATGGTCTTGTGAGTCATTTGACAATGACAATGACCGCCAAACGGGGTTCTGCTACTTTCACACACTGTAATTACGCTAATTTGCTACTGTACTGTATATTAAAAAGTCATCAATAATAATAAATGCATTTATTCATTAATTTGGAGACTTAACAATTACTTGGTTCTTGGTTGTGAAAAAACATATTCAAATATTTTAACATATGTGATATATATACAATATAATATACAGATATAGGTAAAACTATGACAAATTACAGTACAGTGGGTTGCATCCTGAGAAAAATGCAGATTGAAGACCCCCACAAAGGCTACATCGTGGATTAATTCTAGCATTTTGATGTATAGGACAATATCTCTGGGGTGGCTCTCCTCATGCTGGAGAGAAAGATGGACACCTCATCTGTCTCTCTCACTCTCTCTCATTTTCTCTCTTGAATGACAGGCTAAAGTTTTGGCGTCAATGTGTAAACATGAATGACACCACATGAGTTCATATTTATTTTTGACGTGCTGCAATTTCGGAGGGGAAATACAGAGGGCTGATTCAATCATGAAATTATTTTGATGATCAATTGACATACAAATAATATAATTACAGTCTATTTCTGTTCATTTCATATGAATCGAACCACTGAATGTATTGAAAACAATGAATGGAGCAGTGCAGTACATATTTTGACATCAGACAATGCATGCGCCACACTGTAGATGTATCCGTACACAAGATCTATACACAGTGAAAAGCAATGTGTATTTAATTATAAACATGCATGTGGACATGGAAAAATACATGTGTGCATACCTGCACAGTGCGCACGCTAGCCTGGTAGCCCCCCCCCCCCAGGAAATCGCATTGCTGAATGAAAATTACATTGAATTCCGCGGCCGGGTGGTTTACCAGGCTATGCGCACGTATGCATGCAAACAAACATTGTAGGGATAGCCAAATCAACCACACTGACAAACACACACACCAACATTAAAACTACGGCTAGACAACAGAACCCCTCAACTGCCACTTCACACTGCAGTGGACCTTTCATCCACACTGGTAGTTTGTGAATAAGTAGACCCTGTGACTCTGTCTGGAGGGATGAGGGTCTTCATAACCTGACACACCCTACATGGAGCCCTGTTCATCAACCTCAGTAGGTTCTTCCTGAACCTCTGTCCTACAAAAACATACAGGATGGGGTTGAGACAGCTGTGAGAGTAAGCAATGGCCTCTGTGACTTGTAAAGCCAATTTGATTGCCTTGCTGCTGTCACATTCTGTATAGACGTGAAGTAACTCCAAAGCTTTGCATAAAGAAGCAACATTATAAGGCATCCAGCAGCAGAAATACACAGCTACAACTACGAGAACTAAGCGGATGGACTGTTTCTTGGAGGAATGGCTGTATAGGAGCTTCCAAATGATCTGGGTGTAGCAGAAACCCATAATGGTCATTGGAATCAGTAAGCCAAGGATGTTCATTTTGAAAAGGCCAAAGATACTCCAGAAGTGCCTGTTGTGTGTTATGGTATCATTCTCAGTGGGACTAGTGTATAAGGGAGCACAGAAAACTTTGCTTGAACTTGGGTCTCCCTGTACCTGAAGAAAACCTAGATCTGGAAAAGAGGCAAAAAATCCAGCAACCCATGTAACAGCAGCTGCAATCATTCCAAATGTGCGTGTTCGTGTTTTCAGTGCATAAACCGCATGGACTATAGCCAGGTACCGGTCAATGCTCATCAGGATGATGAAAAAGATCCCACAGTAAAAGCCAATGTGGTAAGCACCGAGGACCATCTTGCACATAACATCGCCAAACGGCCACTGATCCCGAGCTTGGTGGGCTAGGAAGGGAAGGGAGCATACTAGGAGAAGGTCAGCAATGGCCAAGTTGAGGAGGCAGACATCACTCATGCTACGGAGCCGCACCCCAAAGATGATGACCCAGAGGACAAGCACATTCCCTAGAAGACCCACGATGAAGAAGAGTGAATAGATCACTGGGAGGAAGGAGGATCCATGACGCTCATATTCACACAACCCAGTGCTTTCATTACCATAGTCCTCATATATATAGACTTCTTCACTGGTAGGTGGGCTGAGAAATAAATTGCAGGATAAGAGTAGGGATTAGGTGCATTTTTATAATGAAATGGTTCAGTATATTAGATACGTTTCTGAAAGAAAACAACATAGCCTAAGATATATAATATCTTAAAGCTGTGAAGAACATGTGAAGGATTGTTCTTCAAGAGTTTCTAGATTGGTATGTTTTGACAAACAGCAGAGAGATCTACGTATATTCTAACATACAGTAAGGTGTTCATTTCAGATTACTGTTTGAACTCATAAAAGGTTTGCAAAATGTGATAAAGCCCTGAAAGGATTTAAGTTTTTTCAGGGAGACATGCATGAGCTGGATGCACATAAAAAAATCAAAGCCAAAGATTAGATTTGTATTGTACAGTATTGTATAGTGCAATTAAAGTGGGAGAGATTGAGGATGGTCTGCTTTATACATTTCATATCCTGTAAATACTGTCACAAAATTCAAACCATTTCCAAGTCAAAGGACACAGATGAAACACACAGTCCTATGAGTTCCATCATTATGTCATATAACAAAATACAGCGTAGAATTATAGAGACAAATAGTTTGTTTGCTTGTTTACATAATGTGTAGACATAATTATTTTATGTAGACAATACTTCCTTTGCAGATTTTTCTTATGTCAGAAAAAAGTGAAAAGTCTCACCTGACAGTGCTTAAATAGCTTGTGTTGAGGGCCATCATTGACTGTGCTGTGTTGAGACACCAGTTCCCAATGCAAAAATCTACATATGCTCAATGAGAAGCAATTGCACTTAATTTAAATAGAAACACAAACACACACATACACGCACGCACGTGCACACACACACACACACACACACACAACCCTGCACAACACTTCCTTTCCACCCAAGTTTATGTGGTGAACGTGGTAGGATGTGCTAAAAGCATTTTATTTCCATTTAAAGTGAACCAAGCTAAACAGTATGTTCTGTTGCTTGATTAATTAATAACACATTAATGGTTGTTAATTTATTTTAAAGGAGGTCATAACTTAAGCAAAAATCAAGGATGAACATAGAGCTCCTTGTAATGATTTCTTACAACGTAAAATTTTCTTACAGTATCCTATATTACATTAGAGATAAGTCCCGTCATCATTTTCCCGTCTCATTGTTTCGCACTAAACACAACAACAACATATCACATGTCACTAACAACACAAGCCACAACGCGCGCGATTAATTTACGGGTGGCGTAGGCTACTTTTCATTGCTCACCACACATTTGCCTCCTCGGAGCATAATTAATTGCGGCCAGCACAAACTGACAACATTACGGGTACACATGTTGTTCCCTAGCGTCAGCACCGACCACCGCCGAGCGAAACCGAAACCGAAACACCGCGAGCTAACACGACGCAGCCGCCATTGAAATCTCCCCACAACAACAACAACACACGCGACCACTTCGCTTCAACCCGCGCCATTGCTTTCACTTTGGTCATGTCTCTATCACACCACACTCACGGTAATATGTCCGTCATTCACGTGCCATGTACATCCCAAAGACAACATTATCAACAACGGTAGAGTCTACACGGAGAATCAACGTTGCCAGGTTGCTCGCGAGAAATAAGCAATCCGGTCTGTGAATTTTCCTCCATTTGCCTCCATTCCTCCTCGCTCAAAGTCGCTTACCAGTCGCTAGTGTAGAGGGTTCAGAAAATGCCTCTATTTAAAGTTTTTCACTAAAACATACACCCCCCATTTTTTAAGATTATCAGAATTACTCTAACAGTATTGTGACACTTTGTATGTGATCCCACATCTTATTAGACTTCCAAGTCAGTAGATGGCGCCCCTGCGCTCCTGTGAATGACAGAGGAAACACGATAGTCTTGGCCCACGCATGCGCAGCTCAGTAATAAACCGCTGCTGGCTGAGCAAGGCAAGAGAAAGTAACGTGTCTGTTCCTCGTTTTTGGTGATCAAATAACTATCTAAAACATTCGTAAGGATGTTAAAACTAATGTGAACTGTCAGTGACATGATTTGTAACGTTTTAAGTATACCTGAAGTAACTTTGGACGAGTAGTTTTATTGTTTTGTCGAGTTGAATAATGGCTGCTGCCAGGTAGTTTTACACTGTGTTTCCACTCAGAAAGCACACGTGGTGCACGTGCACGTGTGTGCGTGCTTGTGTGAGTGAGAACGTATTATTTTCAGTGTGTATTTGGAGTAAAGAATACAGAAGTTATTGTTTTGCACTTTATTTTTGTTTATGAAGAATACATTGTATTTTTGTATTATTTGATTTATTGTATTTTTGCAATATTGTGAAGTAAACTGTCTGTTGGACTGTTAAACAGTATTTTGTGATCTTGAAAACTTGAAATGATATGATTGTGATATTGAGATGCTAAATGAATATTTTGATACATGTTCAGTAATAAACCGCTGCTGGCTGAGCAAGGCAAGAGAAAGTAACGTGTCTGTTCCTCGTTTTTCCACAGTGATCCCTTGCCTGTGTGTCACTTGTACCGACCCAGATTCCCCTAGGTCTGAGGCCGGTAACACTTACAATTAATGGACATGGCAACATTGTCTACGCTCTCTCTCAATACAAACTGATGGTCACTCGACCATGCTCCCTCCACACAGAGAGAGAGAGAGAGAGAGAGAGACCGCTGTTGCAATGAACGTGTACATTATACTAATGTATAATAGGGCTACAATATCTACTTGGTAGATTTAGATGATTATTTCAAAACAAATATTCACCACTTCAGCCCTATATACTTTTCAGCCATTTGAAAATAGCAGATCTACAAGCTCACAATGCGTCGCAATATATTACTGTCGAGTTGCCTGCGCCTCTCTCTCTCTCTCAATACAAACAGATAGTCACTCGACCTACATGCTCTCTGCTTCTGCAGTACATTGAGGCCTCACTACATGACTCCCCCCCTTCATTACACTACATTTAGGGCCCGATAGAGCACATTTCAGTACATTTAGGTTAGACTTTTTTGATATACAGCAGGCTTTCTCTCTTCGCCTCTGCAAACCCTGTTTGGGGGGGGGGGGGGGCAACGTCGATGTCACACAATACTTATTGCAAGACAATGTTACAGTATATATCATACCATCATATACTATAATCATATGTATTATTATGTATATTACTAGAGGTTACGGCCGCGTTTATATATCTTCTACATAATATACGTTATATATTATTATATATATCAATTACATATTAAAATAATTATTGCAATAAAATGTTATATATCATAATATTCTACCTTATAACATCTACAGTATCTATCTCATAATGTCATATGCTGTATTATAGTACATAATAACACATACTTACGGTCACATATAAATTATATCTACAATACAAACATACATACTATTATGACATATGAATACATACATATTTATCTCTATTTTTACGTATCTATAATATACACCTGAGCCATAAATGAGCCAGTATTCACAACGCCTCTTTGAAAGGAACGGAACCACACGATCCGCCTCCCTTAAAAGAGCCATAAATCCCATCTCTACTGCACACTCTGTGCTGCAGCGACACGGACACAGAGAGAGGGACACGGAGGGACCAACAAACACAAAGCCCCGCGCAGCGGATCGCGCCCCGAGACTCTAGTTTAATACAAAAGGTATATTTCCTATTCACACTAGCATGAGGTTCCTCCTGAACCTCTCCCCTATATAACATACAGGATGGGGTTGAGACAGCTGTGGGAGTAAGAAATAGCCTCTTTGACTTGTACTGTAAAGCCAAATTGATTGCCTTGCTACTGTCACCTCCTACTGTGCAGTATATCAAGTACTGTACTATAACTCCAAAGCTTTGAAGAAAGAGCATGTTATAAGGCATGCTGCATCAGAAAAACGTGGCTACAACTACAACCAATCAGATGGACTGTTTCTTGGATGCAAGTAAGTAATTAAGTTAGTAAGGTTTATTGGATGAAGCTTCCAAATGATCAGGATGTAGCAGAAACCCATGATGGTCGTCGCCTCATCAGAATCAATAAGCCAACAATCTTCATGTTAAAAAAGCTGAACATATTCCAGTGGTGCTTTGATACCATCCCCAGGGTATAGACGAATCCACAGAGCGCTGCCTGTAGCTGCGGTGTCGCGGTGCGGAGCAGCACCCACTTGACACTGCAGTTATGATTGCCGCTCTGTGGATTCGTCTATAAGGGAAGGACACAGAAGGAAATGTTGTTAGCACTGGGTATTACTTGAACTTGGCGCCTCCTGTACCTGAAACAATGTATCTGGTAAAAAGGCGAGAAATCCAGCAACCCAACAGCAGCTGCAATCATTCCAAAGCAGCGCGTTTGTTCTATTTTCAGTGCATAAACCACATGCACTATAGCCAGGTACTGGTCATGCTCACCAGAGTGAGGAAAAAGATCCTGGAGTAAAAAACAATATGGTAAACACTGATGACCGAGCAGAGCAGCATAGGCCTACTCATACAACACACACAGTTTTAGTAACACAGTAATATGCAGTGTCAATGCCCCTTGACACTGCATTATACTATGTTACTAAAACCCCGGCGTCGAGTCGATCGGATAGGCGGTTGTCCAGAAGCGCCGATCCGACCGTTATGCCCATGTATGGGCATGCTCATATATGAGACCGACCAACTTCCAACTATGCAAAAATAATTGTGTTCATTTATTTCCTCAAACGTTTTTGAACCCTCAAGTGTCTTGTGATGGTTTCAATTAATTCAATCAAATAAAAAACTCCACCCCACAATCTTGAAATTGGTCTCATGGTAGCACTATTAACAGGCCGCTTCACGTTTTGGCCTATAACTCTTTACCTGTAGGTCATCCAATCAAAATGAGATGTTCCGCCATTTTGTATTTACTTCAAAACACAATCTTTCCTAATATTCCCACCGAAGAGTCTCTACATTGCTATATAATGTGACATAAAGCAGAGAGATCTATATCCTAACATAATATGTTCATTTCAGAATACGATGTGATAAAGTCCTGAAAGGATTTAAGTTTTTCAGGGAGACATGCATGAAAATATGAAGGATTGCGTTTCGAGTCTCTATCTGCATAATTTCTCTTCCATTAAATCCATTTCATGCCGTGAGCCACAAATGATAATCATATTGTAGCACAAACCAATACCATACCAGTCACTTATGTCACTATGAAGTCCTCATACACTGTACATAGACTTCTTCACTGGTAGGTGGGTTGAGAAGGAAATTACAGGATAAGAGTAAGAGGGTTTACAGTAGCTGCATTTTTATAATGAAAGGCTTTAGCATAATGATGTGATGTGAATATGATGTGAATCTGAGAAAAATCACTGCAATGCAGAATGCCCGCAACACTCCAGATTAAACAACAGTCTTCAGGTGCACGGCTCAACAATATCATGAAACTGAGAAAACAGCCAGCACACAGTTACAGCACGCTGAGGAAGACCTGTTACTGTAGGTTGAAAAGTGTCTGCTCTGCTCTGTCCGTGGAGAGGTCAAATAAAACTGTGTGAAAAGGACATTTACTGTGTGCTGGCTGTTTTCTCACTTTCTGTGTAGAAATCTGCCTACATTCTCTTACTTGCATTTTCTTCCATAACCCATAAATGTAAAATAATATTTATGTCACAGTCATAGTTTTGCAACTGCAAGTCCTATTAATGATAGACATACCCATTATGCTTAAACAAAGAATTCCAACAGTTTCCTTTGACTAGGAATTAATCAGAAAGTCATATAGAAAACGGAGGTAAGTTGTTTTCTTCATTTTTACATGATGTGTAGGCTTGGTTATTTAATGTCAGTCAATACTACAGTACCTGTGCAAACACTTCTTACTGTTTGTCAAACAATAGTGAAAAGTCTCACCTGACTGTGCTGTTCATAAAATAGTTTGTGGTGTTGTCCATCATTGACTATGCTGGGTCAAGATACAGTACCAGACAAAAAACAACAAGATCTTTCTATATTTTATTATTCTTATTATCATTATTTGCATTTGGTTCAGAAGTGGAGTAGTGGAGACCATCCAAATGCCAATGAATCATAAGAACAGATGCAGTAGAATAAGAAGAGAAGTTCTTTTTTTTACCAGCTACTACTTTCAAAAACTCTTCACTCATGCTACGGAGCCGCACCCCAAAGATGATGACCCAGAGGACAAGCACATTCCCTCGAAGACCCACAATGAAGAAGAGAGAATAGAGCCATGGGAGAAAGTAGAACCCATGATGTAGGTAGTCACACAACTATTCTCCATCTATGATGTCAGTGTAGTTGTAGTCATCAAGGTCAGTAAAGGATTCACTGGTAGGTGAGCTGAGAGGATAATTAAAATAAGAGATGTATAAAGTGCATTGTAATGATGAAAGGCTTCAGTATAATACTGTAGATCTGTTTATGAAAGAAAATCACAACCAAAAATATAAAGAGCAGCGTGCATACTTTCTCTTCCATTACTTTCTTCCGTACCCCATGCATTATACATAATCATATTGTAGCACAAGCCCATAATGATCATTCATGTTGATGTATATTCTGGTCGAAAGAGTGGCTGTATTCAGTCTCCTGGAGAAAGGTTGAAGAAGGGAGGTTCCAGTGCAAGGTTTTCAGTTAGGTATCATCTTTATTCCACCCAACAGGCAGACTGCCGGGTTTAAGGTCTGATTCAGCAGCGCACAGTCATCACATACAAACACACTAATTATACTGTCCCAAATCTGGCTCACATGGGAGGGTCAAAGAGTTAAGTCCCGCCCTTACTCCCTTTGTCAGCCAATCTCAACACAATACATGATACTGGGGAGTCGTGGCCGAACCCCTTACAAACATCCTGATTTGCATGTCTTTACAGTGTACAAATTTGTCTTATGTCCAATTATCAAACTTTACTTTTGCACAAAACCTTGTTTAGTAATCCTTGTTCAACATCTCTTAAGCTTTAGAATAAGACCACACACATTATACTTTCATGATTGCATGAGTGATTTAGACAGAAAGAGATGATTAAATAGCTTGACCTTATTCCTTAGATTCAAGAAGAGAAGTTACGTACAGTTAGCTGGTTTCTCCTTCAACCACTTTTCACCAAGGTTCACTCTTGTGTATTTACTACAAAATAAGCATTCAGTGTGAAATCAGAATATTTACAAGACTTCAATCTGAGTCTGCATGACTTCACTTTTACCACACTTCCTGGGGACAGAGGGAGACAACAGATGTTTTCACTTCGGCCCCCATCCTTACATAAAGACAATAGTATTGAAATCAGCCTACTAACTAACAAAGGACTTGGCTCAGTGACTTGTTTTTAGTTCACACTTAAAGCTAGGAGCTTCTGCTCCAGGACAAAGACCAGGATCTTAAAGGGTTGACTGATCAACACATCAATAGCAGAGAAATGCATCTTGTATTCAAAAAAGGTTTAGGTGTTGGGGGAATGCAAAATGGATCGCCTCTCAGCCTCAGCCTGCATAACAGATGGGGGATGTCCCCAGTTATTTTCACCTTCAAGCACTGCCAACTGCAAACTCAGAATCACCTATTATTGTATCACAATATGAAATGAAATTACTTATATCAAACACCATGCTTATGTTTGAAACGATACTACAATGTCACTGTCATAGTTTTATCATTACAAGTCCTGTTCATTATAGACATATCGATGTGCTTAAAAGCCCAATGACACTTTGGTAGAGGTTTCGGTTGTGGAGTTACCTTGCTATGGTGTAACTGGCCATATAGTGGGTTTTGTGATGTTATACAGAATACTGGCAGAATCAGCTTTGTTTGAGCTACAGTATGTGCTAAAAGAGTGACTTTGAGAGTTATTACACTGTGTGATGTAAGTCAAAGAGCTACATCACGGCAAAGCAACTACCCAACCGAAACCTCTACCAAAGTGTCATTGTGCTTTAACTCTTTGACTGCCAGAAATAAAACATTGTTTGCTAAGCCACTGTCACACGCTTTAAAAGACGTATCCGAGTCTCGTAAAATGGGGGGCGGGGGGGGGGGGGGGGGGTCAAACAGATCTTCTATATCATATAACCAGTTCAACTGTACAACCATCCAAGTGCCTACAATAACCAAAGTGAAAGCATTAAGGAAAATAACTTACTTCTCATTTTATAAGGGGAAGTTAGATCATTTTTAAATTGATGGTGGCAGTGATGGACAGTGATTTAAATGTGCGGAGCTACTGTATGGTGGACACTGGGGTCCAGCGTGGAACACTGTTTCACCCCCATTGGAGCTCCCGTCTGCACCTGAATTGGGGGAGGTCAATCATCATTATCATGGCAGATAATGGCAGGTAACTGGAAGACGACAAGTATGTGTCACACGTCACAAAATGCTTTCGGGCATTCTGACTCAGCGTTTTGGGGTTAATAAACGACCACTGGAAGCGAATGGGTTTTGGCGAACTTTACACTTGATTTTATTACCTTAAAGGTAGGGTAAGTGATATTTTTGGGTTAAAACAAAAAGTGTTTTGTTAAAAGGTTAAAGCAATATATTCTTTTAGTAATCATTGCTATAGAGTGTTTGTTCAGTAACAGGAGTCTCCCCGTCTCTCCAGCTCTTTAATAAACAGAAAATACATTTTCCGGTAGGTGTCAAAATCTCAGCCAATCAGGAGAAAGTACCCATTTTTAAGCTTCATTTTTATAGTGTTCCAGTTCCAATTTTGCCTGCTCATTTCTTAGTGTCATCACTTCCAATTTCACTTGTTTAATCTATATCCTGATTGAGTTCTCTGTCCTGATTGGATAAAATTGGAAATGAAACTGAAACTGAAACGAAAATGCATTTTCTGTTTTATAAAGAGCTGGAGAGACAAAGAGACTCCTTTTACTGAACAAACACTCTATAGCAATGAGTACTATCAGAATATAGAGCTATTTAACACTTATTTTAACCAAAGAAAATCACTTACCCTACCTTTAATAAACATTGTCATTTATACTACACGCTTCCAGTCGCTAGTTTAAAGTCTTCTTTCAATCACCATGATATGCGTTTTGGTAAATCATGGTCCCATTTATTAGGGTAGTAGGGTATGCTGTAGGAGGGGCGTGGCTTCCGTGTGTTGATTTGATTGAGAAGCTACACAACCAATAGCATTCATTCCCCCCGCTCTGGTCCCAACCAATACCAATCATTCATTTCCGATTTCTTATTTGCATATTCGGACCGGATTTAGAAAGATGGCGGATTTGAAATCATTGAAAAATAGGCTTCATTTACGGTCTGTAGAGTCTATGGGCGTAACTTTGTCCATTTTCGAGCGTGGAAAAAAACAACAGCGCGTAGTGGTGACGGTGATCTGGTAAACACAGCCACGTTCATAGGCTAGGATCATGATACCAAGGATTCGACAGTGATGTCACCATTATGCAACCCGGAAGTAAAGATACCAAGGATTCGTCAGCGATGTCAATCGGGGATGCCAGGTTCGAGTCAGGTTGGCGAAAAACAAGCGGCAGAAACAAGCAAGGAGGTTCATGAAAAAACAAAAGCCACAGGGAGCAAGACGGTGGATCTATATGGGGTCTGAAGGGGTACACGCTGTTTCGCGCGGCTCACAACACTCCCAGGGTTTCCACGAGGGGGTCCGCGGACCCCCATGTATTTTTTTTTATTTTTTTCCCTTTTTTTTACTTAATACATACAGACAGAGGGACACGGAGGGACCAACAAACGCAAAGCCCCGTGCAGCGGATGGGGACTCTAGTGTTTCAAAAGGTAAGGAGGGCTCCCAAGCTCTGTACGACTGAAAACACTTAGATTAAACCTTTAATAATTGTTATAACGTTATACAGCATGCCTGTTTGATGTGTTATGTTAAGGATGGAACCATTTCTGTACATTTAATGTTTATTTTAATTGTGTGAGCTGGCTTAACTGAGCATTGCTGAACAGGGTAAGATGTGCTCTGGCTGACTAATCAGTAAATAGAGTATTTATGATTAGTTAATTATAGTGTCATAAACAAATTATAATGCATTATAAGTATGTTAAAATGCATTATAGGCATGGGCTTAAATAGAAAGTGTTACCATAGAGTCAGAACTGGATCCCCCATGAGAAATGTCAGGCCCAGGCCAAGGGGCCCAAAGGTCAAGGGGCAATTGGGCAGACTCATACCCACTATCCAGAGCCTGACCCTGAATTTCACATGAAACTTTGCATGCACACTCCCAGCTGGCCGAGGAAGAACATCCAACCCACATTTTTCAAATCGGCCTCATGGTCAGGGGTGCACATAACTGGTGTGCAGGTGCGCATGCGCACCCAAAATAAATAATGCGCGGCACATCAGACGACGCGAGGCGCTTTTGCGTACCAACAGCTGGGACAGGAATTTCCAAGCCTTTCTTTTTTTAGCAAAACTAAAAAATAAAAGCCTGGAGATCGAGGCTAGGAATTTACTTCCTGAAGCCACACGCACACAATCACGCTAATGCACGCGTCGGCCCCATGTACAGCCATTAGGCGCAGGGGAAGGGGACGCATGCTGCACGTGATTGTGCGAGTGTTGCCTCGCATCGCAGCTCGCTGCACGCCAGCAGCGGCTGTTAGAGGTACTCTCACCGATGATGAACGCACCGTAATAGTGCAAAATATGCCGTGAACGTCCCAATCTGGCGGATAAAAGCAGCACAGCACAGGGCACCAACCTTGGGGGCGAAATTTGGAAGCAGAGTGTCCTTTTTTCTCGCGCAGCACCCCCCCCCGTTGACAAAACTGTTCCGGTGGGCACCGGGCTGAATCCCCCCCCCCTGAATCCCCCCCCCCCCCCCACAAAACGGGATGGGACCATTTATTTGGACCATTTATCATCTAGTACGGATGCCTCCCGAGCGTCTCCCTAGGGAGGTCCTCGCTGCACGTCCCACTGGGAGGAGACCCTGGGGCAGACCAAAGACCAGATGGGCGGATTACATCTCCACACTGGCCTGGGAACGCCTCGGGATCCCCCAGGAGGAAGTTGCTAATGTTGCTCAGGAGAGGAAAGTCTGGAGCTCTCTGCTGGAACTGTTGCCCCCGCGACCCGACTCCGGATAAGCGGTTGAAGATGGATGGAGAAGATGCTGTCTAGTATATGTTTCTGTGTTTTACCTTGCTGTAGGTTTGGGCCGCCACAGGTTAGCATTCGTTTTATGTTTCAAAAGGTAAGGAGGGCTCCCGACTGCATGACTGAAAACCCAACAGGCTCTGGAGAGAAAAGATGGACACCTCATCTGTCTGCAGCTCCTTCATGGCCTGACAGCGTTGTCACTTGTCTCTCTGACTCTTTCTCATTTTCTCCCTTGAATGACAGTCAAAGGTTTTGGCGTCGATGTGTAAACGTGATTGACAATATGCGAGTAAATTTTTTTTTTTAACTTGCAACAATTTTGGAAGGGAAATACCTTGGGCTGTCTTGATCATGACATTTGAGTTGGATATTAATTAATTAATTAATTAATTGCAATCTTTTTCTGTTCATTTTATACAAATAGAACCACTGAATGTATTCAAAAACAACGGATGGTACAGTACTAGCTCGTACAGTACAGTAAATGTTTTGGCAACATCAGGCAATGCATGCATGATCCACAGATGTGTCTTTACACAATAAATCTATGCATAATGAGATGCAGTTAAACTTATTTAATTATAAACAATGCATGTGGACATGGAAAAGTACATGTAAACATTGTAGGAGATACACACACCAACATTAAAACTACGACTACACAATGCAACCCTTACACTGGGACTTCATACAGCAGTGGACCTTTCATCCACACTGGTAGTTTGTGAATAAGTAGACCCTGTGACTCTGTCTGGAGGGATGAGGGTCTTCATAACCTGACACACCCTACATGGAGCCCTGTTCATCAACCTCAGGAGGTTCCTCCTGAACTTCTCCCCTATGAAAACATACAGGATGGGGTTGACACAGCTGTGAGAGTAAGCAATGGCCTGGGTGACTTCTAAAGCCAATTTGATTGCCTTGCTGCTGTCACATTCTGTATAGACTTGAAGTAACTCCAACGCTTTGAAGAATGAAGCAACATTATAGGGCATCCAGCAGCAGAAAAACACAGCTACAACTACGAGAACCAATCGGATGGACTGTTTCTTGGATGAATAGCTGTATAGGAGCTTCCAAATGATCTGGGTGTAGCAGAAAACCATGATGGTCATCGGAACCAGTAAGCCAATTATGTTCATTTTGAAAAGGCCAAAGATACTCCAGAAGTGCCTGTTGTATGTTGTGGTGCCATTCACAGCGGGTGCAGTGTACAAGGGAGCACAGAATAAAATTGTGTTATTAACGGACCTGGCCTCCTGTACTTGAAGAAAACCTAGATCTGGAAAAGAGGCGAGAAATCCAGCAACCCATGTAACAGCAGCTGCAATCATTCCAGAGGAGCGTGTTCGTATTTTCAGCGCACAAACTGCGTGCACTATAGCCAGGTATCGGTCGATGCTCATCAGACTGATGAAAAAGATCCCACAGTAAAAGCCAATGTGGTAAATACCGAGGACCATCTTGCACATAGCATCCCCAAACAGCCACTGGTCCCATTCTTGGTGGGCTAGGAAGGGAAGGGAGCATACTAGGAGAAGGTCAGCAAAGGCCAGGTTGAGGAGGCACACATCACTCATGCTACGGAGATGCACCCCAAAAATGATCACCCAGAGGACAAGCACATTCCCTAGAAGACCCACGATGAAGAAGAGAGAATAGAGCCATGGGAGAAAGTAGGACCCATGGTGTATGTATTCACATATCATCCCATCTTCTCCATAGTCGATTTCATAGTCGTCGTACTCGTAACTGGTAGGTGAGCTGAGAGAGTAATTGCAGAGTAGGAGTAGGGATTAGGTCAGGTACATTTTCATAATAAGATAACTCACTATATTACTGTAGTTCTGTTTTGCAATTGCCTATAATATATAGAGCTGTGTAGAAAAATGAATCTGCATAATTTCATAATTTTCCCCATAAATGATAAATAATCATTAGCACAAACATATAATGATCATTTATGTCACTCTCATAGTAGTATATAAGTCCTAATTAATTACAGACATTACGAAATGTCACCTGGGCTGGCACTCACCTGGCAATACTCTTCATAAAATAGCTTGTGGTGGTCTCCATCATCACTGACTGCGCTGAATCAAGCTACCAGGCCTCTTTGCAAGTGAAGTTACATAAGACCATCCAAATGCAACAACAACAACAACTACTAAAATTACTTCTCATTTTATTAGCGGAAGTCAGATAATAAGTCAGTAAATGGGTGTTGGCAGTGGTGAACGGAAACAAAGTATAGCTGTACTGCTCATTTTTGCGAGTAAGTGTTTTTCACGTTTTTTTTAACTTTTTCTTCACTACATTACAGACAATTGTTGTTCTTTTGACGCCACTGTATTTCCATGAAGGTTGTCTTTGAAAATTACTTTTTTGGGGAGTTTTCATAAATACACAATGTAGACATATGGTATGTGTATCACAAATTAAGACATAATGAAAGTTTAAAAACTAAAACTAAATAAGAAAGAAACTAAATACACACTAGATATGAAGTAAAAGCAGAGTAAAACTTAAAAAGCAGACACAAGACAACCAAAGCTACAAAAAGACACGTACAGGTTCATCACAGCACAAGAGAAAAAGTGCTCCTCGGAGCACACAGGTCAGGTAGGTTATTGTGGACCAGCAATGTTGATGGAATATGAAAAATCAGACAGATCTGTCTTGATCACATGATTTTAGTGATAATGTGTACCAATTTGCGTAATGTTTGAACAAAATCTGTAGGAGTAATATTTAAAAGGAATATTTTACCTAAAATCGGCCTCCTGGTGGTGCTGTAATAGGCCAATGTGAAAAGGGTGGCATTTCTTCCTCGGCCTAGTGGGAATGTGCGTGCAAAGTTTCACGGCAATCGGGTTCATGATTTGAGGCATTTTGTTCAAAACGGAGCACTCCTGCAAACTTTGAAAGCCAATTTTAGCCAATCAGGATGGAATATGAGAAAACGGACAGATCCGTCTTGATCACATGACTATAGAGATACTGTGTAGCGATTTGCGTGATGCTTGGACAAAATCTGTAGGAGTAATATCAAAACATTGTTTTGCAAAAATCGGCCTCCTGGTGGCGCTATAACAGGCAGATCTGAAAAATTTGGGGTAGAGGTTCTGCTCTGGTATCCAGGGAGTTTGTGTGCACAGTTTCACGTCGGACACCGGAGATTAGCTGTTCACAGACAGATGGACGGACACACACAGACACACGGATGGACGGACAGGATGCAAAACATAGTCTTCGGCCTGGTGGAGACAATAAGTCAGCTGTTGATTTTTTTTTTTTTTTTAATTTTATATTTGTATTGATTTTTAACATTTTTCCACATACAACAACTGACAGACATACTCTTAACAAAACAAACAAGAACAGACAAGTAGGGGGAGGGGGGTGGGGGGTTCCTCCAGTTCCATTGTTCATCAACACCATCAGTAAAAAGAAAGGGAAAAAAAGCATAAATAGCCAGTCACTTAAGACACAAGTCACCACACTCCATATAGCGCATAATCACACAGAAGCATAGGCATCAAAAGTCTATCTGAGGGGAGGGTTCAGGGCCACAGTGCATTGACCTTTTAGAAGGATCTGTGAGATTTCGGTGGGAAAGTAATCCATTAGCGGGGCCCACAACTTTAGAAAAGAGGCTTAATTGCCTCTATATACTGCACACAGTCTTTTGTGGGGGAGCACACCAAAAATCTCTTTATACCAGAGTTGTATGGTAGGGGGCTTATCCTTAATCCAATTGATCAAAACGCATTTTCGAGCTAATAGTAGGAATTTGTCAAATAACTTGGTGTCAGATTAATCTCTTTTGAAGGAAGTCCCAAAATGAAAGCTCCCAGATCCTTCTTTATTTGAACCTTAAAGATATTGCTTAACTCCCGTGCCACAGAACCCCAAAACCTGGATATCCACTTACATTCCCAAAAGTAGTGGTAGTAAGTTCCAAGATCTGTATGACATTTAGTGCACAGAGGAGATCTTGAACGGTCCATTTTGTTTAGTAACACAGGTGTGATGTGCAGTCTGTGAAGGATTTTAAATATATTTTATATTTATTTTATTTTCTAAAATGTGATCACTGGCCACAGAATTCTCACCTGCCAAGCATTTAACAACAGTTAATAAGGCCCTTAGAAGTCCTTATAAGATGCGTATTAACTATATTCTGTGTAGATACTAAAGTCACACATCATACTACACAGGAAAAGCCATATCACACAGGAAATAACCTTGCAAAACAGCAACACGCTGGGTCTGTCTGTGGCATAGGTGTGACTGTTGGCGCTTAAAGTGCAGTGTGCACAATGCACATCCAAAAGTGAACAGAGTAGTCATGACTGACAGAATAAAATAGATAATGAAGCAGAGAAAAACAGTGAATGAGCTATATTTTATTATCAAACAGTGTAAGAAGTTTTAGTAAAATAGTATAATGCAGTGTCAATGCCCCCAGGCTGGGGGCATTGACACTGCATTATACTATGTTCCTAAAACACCGGCGTCGAGGCGATCGGATAGGCGGTTGTCCAGAAGTGCCGATCCGAACGTTATGCCCATGTATGGGCATGCCCATACTATATGCGACCGACCGACTTCCAACTATGCACAAATAATTGTGTTCATTTATTTTCTCAAATGTTTTTGAACCCTCAAGTGTCTTGTGATGGTTTCAAGTAATTAAATCAAATAAAAACCTCCACAATCTTCAAATTGGCCTCATGGTAGCACTGTTTACAGGCCGCTTCATGTTTTGGCCTATATAACACTTTACCTGTAGGTCATCCAATCAAAATGAGACGTTCCACCATTTTGCATTTACTTCAAAACACAATTATTCCTAAATATTCCACACAGATTGTGTCCAATACTCACACAAATTGGTACACATTATCTCTGGAGTCATGTGATAAACATGTATCATTCAGATTGTTCATATTCCATTTTGATTGGCTTCCAAAGTTTGCAGGAGGGGCCCATAAAAAAAAGATCTACTCAAAATTGGAATCACACTTTGAGGTGCAAAGAGCAAAAACACATTTTCCTTCCACCCATGGGATACCACATATGCTACAAATGCCACCAAATTAGGTACAACATGGTCTTGTGAGTCATCATGTGACAATGACCGTCAAACAGGGTTCTGCTACTTTCACACAGTTTGCCTGTAATTACGCCCCCCAACCCCAACCCACTTTCATTGTGTCCTGACGGCTGCACCACACTACTGACACAGCCTTGGGCAGCCAGGCAACCCTATCTGGCGGATATATGTACTTTTCAAGTTATTACACTGCAGATGTTGTTATACTGTTTATTTTGCATTCATAAATACAGAAAACCTGCTGCTCAGAAAACCTGAACCATTGCAAACAGAGTGGAAAAGTGCTTCTGTACTGTATATTAAAAAGTAATCAATAATAATAAATGTATGTAACGTTATTGAAATTTGGAGACTTTGAATTGGAGAAATTGAATTGAATTACTACTAAAAACATATTCAAATATTCTAACATATATGATATTTATACAATATAATATACAGATATACAGGTAGAACTATGACAAATTACAGTACAGTGGGTTGCATCCTGAGAAAAATGCGGATTGAAGACCCCCACAAAGGCTACATCGTGAATTAATTGCAGCATTTTGATTTATAGGACAATATCTCTGGGGTGGCTCTCCTCATGCTGGAGAGAAAGATGGACACCTCATCTGTCTCTCTCATTTTCTCTCTTGAATGACGGGCTAAAGTTTTGGCGTCAATGTGTAAACATGATTGACACTACGTGAGTTCATATTTATTTTTAACGTGCTGCAATGTTGGAGGGGAACACAGGGCTCAAACATGAAATTATTTTTGACGATCAATTGACTAACAAATATCAATCAATATCAATATAATTACAATCTATTTAAGTTCATTTCATATGAATCGAACCACTGAATGTATTGAAAACAATGGATGGTGCAGTGCAGTACATTGACATCAGACAATGCATGCACCATAGATGTATCCGTACACAACATCTATACACAATGAGAAGCAATTACATTTATTTAATTATAAACATGCATGTGGACATGCCCCCCCGGAAATCGCATTGCATTGCTGAATGAAAATTAAATAGAATTCCGCGACCGGGTGGTTTACCAGGCTATGCGCACGCATGCATGCAAACGTTGTAGGGATAGCCAAATCAATCACACTGAAAAGCACACACACCAACATTAAAACTACGACTACACAACACAACCCCTCAACTGGCACTTCATACAGCAGTGGACCTTTCATCCACACTGGTAGTTTGTGAATAAGTAGACCCTGTGACTCTGTCTGGAGGGATGAGGGTCTTCATAACCTGACATACCCTACATGGAGCCCTGTTCATCAACCTCAGGAGGTTCTTCCTGAACCTCTGTCCTACAAAAACATACAGGATGGGGTTGAGACAGCTGTGAGAGTAAGCAATGGCCTCTGTGACTTGTAAAGCCAATTTGATTGCCTTGCTGCTTTCACATCCTGTATAGACTTGAAGTAACTCCAAAGCTTTGAATAAAGAAGCAACATTATAGGGCATCCAGCAGCAGAAATACACAGCTACAACTACGAGAACTAAGCGTATGGACTGTTTCTTGGAGGAATGGCTGTATAGGAGCTTCCAAATGATCTGGGTGTAGCAGAAACCCAAAATGGTCATTGGAATCAGTAAGCCAAGGATGTTCATTTTGAAAAGGCCAAATATACTCCAGAAATGTCTGTTGTGTGTTATGGTATCATTCTCAGCGGGACTAGGGTATAAGGGAGCACAGAAAAAGTTTCTTGAACTTGGGTCTTCCTGTACCTTAAGAAAACCTAGATCTGGAAAAGAGGCGAGAAATCCAGCAACCCATGTAACAGCAGCTGCAATCATTCCAAAGGTGCGTGTTCGTGTTTTCAGTGCATAAACCGCATGGACTATAGCCAGGTATCGGTCAATGCTCATCAGGATGATGAAAAAGATCCCACAGTAAAAGCCAATGTGGTAAGCACCAAGGACCATCTTGCACATAGCATCCCCAAACAGCCACTGGTCCCGAGCTTGGTGGGCTAGGAAGGGAAGGGAGCATACTAGGAGAAGGTCAGCAATGGCCAAGTTGAGGAGACAGACATCACTCATGCTACGGAGCCGCACCCCAAAGATGATGACCCAGAGGACAAGCACATTCCCTAGAAGACCCACGATGAAGAAGAGTGAATAGATCCCTGGGAGGAAGGAGGATCCATGACGTTCATATTCACACAACCCAGTGTTTCCATCACCATAGTCCGGATATGTATAATCTTCTTCACTGGTAGGTGGGCTGAGAAAGAAATTGCAGGATACGAGTAGGGATTAGGTGCATTTTTATAATGAAATGATTCAGTATATTAGATCCGTTTTTGTAAGAAAACAACATAGCTTAAGATATATAATATCTTAGAGCTGTGTAGAACATATGAAGGATTGTGCTTAAAGAGTCTCTAGATTGGTATATGTTTTGACATACAGCAGAGAGATCTACGTATACTCTAACATAATGTGTTCATTTCAGAATACTGTTTGAACTCATAAAAGGTTTGCAAAATGTGATAAAGTCCTGAAAGGATTTAAGTTTTTCAGGGAGACATGCATGAGCTGGATGCACATAAAAAAACACAGCCAAAGATTAGATTTGTATTGTACAGTATAGTATAGTGCAATTAAAGTGGTAGAGCTTGAGGAAGGTCTGCTTTCTATATTTCATATCCTGTAAATACTGACACAAAATTCAAACCATTTCCAAGTCAAAGGACATAGATGAAACGCACAGTCCCATGAGTTCCATCATTAGGTCATATAACAAAATACAGCGTAGAATTAATTGTTATGGAGACAAATTGTTTACATAATGTGTAGACATAATTATTTTATGTAAACGATACTTCCTGTGCAGATTTTTCTTGTCAGAAAAAAAGTGAAAAGTCTCACCTGAGAGTGCTGAAGCTTGTGTTGAGGGCCATCATTGACTGTGCTGTGTTGAGACACCAGGCCCCAATGCTAAAATCTACATGCTCAATGAGAAGCAATTGCACACGATATACAGTAAATAGAAACACACACACACACACACGCGCACACACGCACACGCGCGCACACACGCACACACGCACACACGCACACGCACACGCACGCACAGACACACACACACACACACACACACGCACACACGCACGCACACACCCCTGCACAACATTTCCTTTCCACCCAAGTGTATGTGGTGAGCGTGGTAGGACGTGTTAAAAGTATTTATTTTCCATTTAAAGTGAACCAAGCAAAACAGTATGTGCTGTTGACATCTGTTGCTTTATTAATGGTTGTTAATTTATTTTACAAGGAGGTCATAACTCAAGCAAAAATCATTTTCTTACAGTATCTAATACAAATGCATATTTCCTAATCACACTAGCATGAATAGATAGATAAAACATACAGGATGGGGTTGAGACAGCTGTGAGAGTAGGAAATCACCTCTTTGACTTGTACTGTAACGCCAAATCGATTGACTTGCTGCTGTCACATCCTACTGTACAGTATATGAAGAACTGTACTGTAACTCCAAAGCTTTGAAGAACGAGCATGTTATAAGGCAGTAGTTCTCAACCTGTGGGTCGGTCCCCCACATGATTTTGGTTGAGTGACAATTCAAGGACTTTTAAGACCTTTTTAATACTTAAAAAAAACAAGGGAAAAAAGACCTGCATCAAAAGTAATCAACATACTATACTTTAAAAACTGGTCAAACATTGGCCAAATTGTCAAATAATATAAGAAAGAGGCAAACATTTTGAAAATAGCCAATCTCCATTGTAGACCGGCTATTTTCACAATATTTATCTGTGGAACGAGTCAAACTAAATGTAATGCCTCAAGTCCTACAATTCCAAGTGCTTATCAGGATAGGGGTCCCCAGTTCAAATCTGATTATTTTGGGGGGTCGTGGCTTGAAATGGTTGGGAACCACTGTTATAAGGCATGCTGCAGCAGAAGAACTTGGCTACAACTACCAATCAGATAGACTGTTTCTTGGATGCAAGTGTCATTAAGTTAATAAGGTTTATTGGATGAATGGTAGTACAGGAGCTTCCAAATGATCAGGATGTAGCAATGATCAGGATGTCATCGCCTCATTGAAATCATTAAGCCAACAATGTTAAAAAAGCTGAAGATATTCCAGTGTGATACCATCCCCAGGGTATAAGGGAAGGGCACAGAAGGACATGTTGTTAGCACTGGGTATTACTTGAACTTGGCGCTTCCTGTACCTGAACCAATGTATCTGGTAAAAAGGCGAGAAACCCAGCAACCCAAACAGCAGCTGCAATCATTCCAAAGGAGCGTGTTTGTGTTTTCAGTGCATAAACCACATGCACTATGGCCAGGTAACGGTCAATCTGGGAACCCATCGTCAAAAAAAAGAGGAAAAAACTGCGCCCTCTGCTCGGAATCTGTTCTTAAGAGATTAGGTATCGGTAAATGCTCACCACAGTGATGAAAAAGATCCTGCAGTAAAAACCAATGTGGTAAACACTAAACACTGATGACCAAGCAGAGCAGCGTAGGCCTACTCATACAACATGCACATCTCACACACACACACACACACACACACACACACACACACACACACACACACACACACACACACACACACACACACACACACACACACACACACACACACACACACACACACACACACACACACACACACACAGAGCAGCAATGCAAACAGAGAGAAAGAGTCGTTAAAATAACAAAAATAGACAATTCAACAAGTATTTGAACATTTTCAACAATAGCCAAAATTCCCTAAATGACATTTCATCTCAGTCTTGTTTTCCCACACACCATTACACTTCTCTTATTGTGTGTGTGTGTGTGTGTGTGTGTGTGTGTGTGTGTGTGTGTGTGTGTGTGTGTGTGTGTGTGTGTGTGTGTGTGTGTGTGTGTGTGTGTGTGTGTGTGTGTGTGTGTGGGTGTGTGTGTGTGGGGGTGTGTGGTGTAACTCCTCAACCAAATTAAGACACGTAGTTCCTGTTTTCTTGCAAACCACCAGCACTTTGTAGTGTCATCATTTCAAGAAAACGGTCATGCACACATTTATCTCTGCATCTATATATGTGCACTATGATATACGTATACTCACACATACTCATGGACATGTTGTATACAGTACATGCATGCACTCACAGGCTACCATACTGTGCATTTGCACATGCACATCCATATTGTATTCATACATACAATAGATGCACACACATTCACTTGTGCGTGCGTGCGTGCGTGCGTGCGTGCGTGCGTGCGTGCGTGCGTGCGTGCGTGCGTGCGTGCGTGCGTGCGTGCGTGCGTGCGTGCGTGCGTGCGTGCGTGCGTGCGTGCGTGCGTGCGTGCGTGCGTGCGTCCCCGAGAAGCCTTTGGTTTCATTCTGTGCTTCTCAGATGTGTTCAAAGACCAAATCAAACACACAAACCCTTAGGCTAGTAGTACATAATGCACTTCATCTCATTCTCACTGCTTGGGTTTTGTGCGTGCGAGACTTCTATACTGTGTGAATGGCTTCTTTGCAATTCAGGGCAGTGGTGTAAAGTAACGAAGTACATGTTCTCAAGTACTGTACTTAAGTAAATTATTTAGGTTTTCTTTTTTTGGGGGGGAATATTTTCTTTTTCAATATTTCTTTTTCACACAAGTACACATACAACCCCCTCACAGTCTTCCCCCTCCCCACATACAAACCCACATACATAAAGGACAGCACAAATAAAACATAATCAAAAAGAAAGGGACAAAAAAGAAAAGAAAAGGAACAACAAGAGACAAATTTACTGTATAGACATTAAGCAGCTTCAAGAAATAGTAGATCTAGACTGAGATAGCTGTAGATAACCTATAACATCTCTGAAACAGGTAGGGACAACGTTTCCATACAATCCAATTAATTCAAAAAAGATAAGCGATCTTCTTAAGAGGAACCCAACTGTTCATTTCTGAGAAACATCTCGCAATGAGGAGGGGGGAGTCAGACTTGCAAAACATTTCCTAGCAACTCCAAGTGCCACCTCAGTGTTTTCTTAGATTTGCACTGATAGCAGTGAAATTGTCTAGCGGGAAGGAAGCCTCTGTAATTTTAGCCAGTGTATCACAGATATCATACCAGAATGTTCTAACTTTTACACATTGCATGTACAATGCAAAAAGGAGCCTTCTTCTGTACCACACCTAAAACATAAATCTGATATCTCAGATTTATACCAATGCAACTTTTGTCTTGAAAATCTCAGATTTTCATGTATTATGAAGTTGGTGGAGAAAATTATAATGAGTCAGTCTATATCTAGAATTAATATTAGCAGAGAGGCTATCACGACACAAATCAGACCACAATCCTTCCTCAATAGTAATATTTAAATCCGACTCCCATCTTTCTCTAGATTTGTGTATGCCCACTCTTGAGCATTGACTCGGCAATAAAAAGTACATTTTGGAAATGAATCTGTATGAACATTGGCCATTATGTAACCAATTCTCCACATTAATAAACACAGGTAAAGTCATCTCCAGCCCCAGAGTTCTTCTGAGATAATCCAGGTATTTTTTGGGCGGTGAAACCGCCCCTATATGTGAGGTTTGGATATTTGCACACCAAATCCTGCTCTGTGATTGGCCAGAAATGTACCCCCCTAACCCTGCACCGTGATTGGCCAATCACAGTCTATTCAGGGCTGTGATTGGCTAGGGAAACATGACACATGTAAAAAAAAAACCATAAATGTGTTTTTTTTAAGTTATGGTTTCTTCCATCACTTCTTCCATCACTTCTTCCATCACTTCTTCCATCACTGTGATGACCACTGTGACCACACCGCCCACTTCACACTGGGTGTGATTTTTACTTTACTGGAGTTTTTCTATTTTTCAGTACTTTTACTTCTACTCCACTACATCTCAGAGGCAAATATTGTACTTTTACTCCACTACAATTTGAAAACTTTAGTTACTGGTTACTTTGTAGATTTTGATTATTATTACAATACATACATTATCCACTTCAGCCCTATATACATTGCGGCCATTTGAAAATAGCCGATCTACAAGCTCACAATGCGTCGCAATGTGAGCTTGTAGATCTGCTATTTTCTAAAGATTTTATACATTTGAAAACTTGTGAAATGGGACATTCTGCAAAATGAGTACTTTTACTTTTGTACTTTAAGTGTATTTTGATACCAATAGTTTTGTACTTTACTCAAGTAGATTTTGAATTCCGGACTCTTACATGTAACAGAGTATTTCTACATTGCACTATTGATACTTTTAATTAACAAAAAAAATTACAAAAAAGATCCACCACTGTATGTCTTACTGCCATGGTTGTTGGCCAGCAGGTGAGACAAAATATCCTTGAATGTGTCTCAGGCATCTGCAGAGCCTCTGCAGATGCCTGGTTAAACCATGACCTCTGGATCTCCTGTAGACATGCGTTGGTGTCAGCATCATCAAAGCTGTCATCCTGGGTGGCTTGTCCCTCTACTCCAGTGGTTCTCAACCTTTTCAGGCCACAACCCCCCAAAATAATCATATTTGAACTGGGGACCCCCCACCCTGATAAGCATTTGGACTTGTAGGAGTTGAGACATTACAATTAGTTTGACTCGGTTCCACAGATAAATATTGTGAAAATAGCAGGTTGCGAGGCGTTGTGAGCTTGTACTGTAGATCTGCTATTTTCACAATGTTTGCCTCTTTCTTATATTATTTGACAATTTGGCCAATGTTTGACAGTTTTTATTGTATAGTTTGTTGTTACTTGATGCAGTAATGGTCTTTTTCATTTATTTTTTTGGAGGTATTAAAAAGGTCTTAAAAGTCCTTAAATTGTCACTTCTCTGTCATCTGGGGACCCCCCCAAAATCATGTCATTACGACCCACAGGTTGAGAACCACTGCTCTACTCCATGGCACAGGTAGTTGCGTAACATGCAGGTTGTTTTGACGATGCTGACTGCCAGGTCAGGGTTCATCTCCAATGGTCGTCTATTAACCCCAAAACGCTGGGTCAGAATGCCGAAAGCATTTTGTGACGTGCGACACGTACTTGTCGTCTTCCAGATATACCTGGCATTATCTTCCATGATAATGATGATTGACCTCCCCAAATTCAGGTGCAGACGGGAGCTCCAATGTGGGTGGAACAGTGTTCCACGCTGGATCCCAGTGTCCACCATAGCTCTGCACATTTATCACTGTCCACCGCTTCCACCATCAATTTCAAAATCATCTAACTTCCCCTAATAAAATGAGAAGTTATTTTGCTTAGTTCTTTCACTCTGATTATTCTTGGCACTTGTATGGTCGGTCAGTTGAACTGGTTATATGATATAGAAGATCTGTTTGTTTTGGCCTGGTATCTTGACTCAGCTCAGTCAGTGATGGACGTCACCACAAGCTACATTATGAACACTCTCAGGTGAGACTCCGTTTCCCCACAATTGTTTTACATAATTTCACTGTCAGGTGGAAATCGTGTATCTTCATATTTCACTTTTTTTCATAAATTACTGCCCTATTTTGTCGTACAAGAGTGTCTTGCAAAAGCTGTAAAATTAGCCGCTTTGCGTTGCGATGTCAGGTCGTAGATCTGCTATTCTGGCTATTTTTTTTTATGTTTGAAAGTGAGTGTGAAAGTGGTTACGTGTGTCTGTGAACCAGTGAAGAATTAACAAGAGCTTGTGACTAAATAATAACTAGTGGGTCCTTTGAAATGACGTTTTATTTCTGGCAGTAAAAGAGTAAAAGCACAATTGGTAGAGGTTTCGGTTGTGTAGTTGCCTTGCCGTGATGTAACTCATTGACTTACTGTACATCACACAGTGAAATAACTCTCAAAGTCACTCTTTCAGCACATACTGTACTGTAGCTGAAACAAAGCTGATTCTGCCAGTATACTGTATTACATCACGAAACCCACTATATGGCCAATTACACGATAGCAAGGTAACTACGCACAACCGAAACCTCTACCAAAGTGTCATAGAGCTTTTAAGCACATCGGTATGTCTATAATGAACAGGACTTGTATGATAAAACTATGGCAGTGACATGAATGATCAATATGAGCTTGTGCTACAATATGATTATGTATAATTCATGGGGTACGGAGGAAAGTAATGGAAGAGAAAGTATGCAGATTTCTACGCCCTGTTTATGTGATTTTCTTTCATAAACAGATGTACAGTATTATACTGAATTATACCTTCCATCATTAAAATGCACCTTATACATCTCCTATTTTATTATTTCTCAGCTCACCTACCAATGAATCCTTTACTGACCCTGATGACTACTACTACTACTACACTGGCATAGATGGAGACAGCTTTTGTGAATACATACTTCATGGGTCCTACTTTCTCCCATGGCTCTATTCTCTCTTCTTCATCGTGGGTTTTCTAGGGAATGTGCTTGTCCTCTGGGTCATCATCTTTGGGGTGCGGCTCCGTAGCATGAGCGATGTGTGCCTCCTCAACCTGGCCTTTGCTGACCTTCTCCTAGTATGCTCCCTTCCCTTCCTAGCCCACCAAGAATGGGACCAGTGGCTGTTTGGGGATGCTATGTGCAAGATGGTCCTCGGTATTTACCACATTGGCTTTTACTGTGGGATCTTTTTCATCAGCCTGATGAGCATTGACCGGTACCTGGCTGTAGTGCACGCTGTTCATGCGCTGAAAATACGAACACGCACCTTTGGAATAATTGCAGCTGCTGTTACATGGGTGCTTGGATTTCTTGCCTCTTTTCCAGATCTAGGTTTTCTTCAGGTACAGGATTCCCCAACGTCCAATAATAACACAATCCTATACTGTGCACCTTCATACACTGCATCCGCTGGGAATGATACCACAACACACAATAGGCACTTCTGGAGTATCTTTGGCCTTTTCAAAATGAACATCCTTGGCTTACTGATTCCAATGACCATCATGGTTTTCTGCTACACCCAGATCATTTGGAAGCTCATATACAGCTATTCATCCAAGAAACAGTCCATCCGATTGGTTCTTGTAGTTGTAGCTGTGTTTTTCTGCTGCTGGGTGCCCTATAATGTTGCTTCATTCTTCAAAGCGTTGGAGTTACTTCAGGTCTATGCAGAATGTGACAGCAGCAAGGCAATCAGATTGGCTTTAGAAGTCACCCAGGCCATTGCTTACTCTCACAGCTGTGTCAACCCCATCCTGTATGTTTTTGTAGGGGAGAAATTCAGGAAGAACCTCCTGAGGATGATGAACAGGGCTCCATGTAGGGTGTGTCAGTTTATGAAGACCCTCATCCCTCCTGATAGAGTCACAGGGTCTGCTCATTCTCAAACTACCAATGATGATGAAGGTTCCACTGTTGTGTGAAGTGCCAGTGTAAAGGTGGCACTTACACACCGGGGCGATTTTTTTGTGCGAATAATACGCTTTTTTTAAAAACCTTATAAAGTCAATGCAAGCGTACATGGCGCGAAAAAGCGGAAAAGCGAAGCGAAAAAGCGTCTTTTAATTATTCGGAACGAGTCCGAATTTTGCGTATATTCGCACATTCGCCGGTGTGTAAGGACCTTAAGGGTTGAGCTGTTTCGGTTTAATGTTGGGGTGTGTACAGTATGTCACTGTGGTTGGGGAGGCTATCCACCACAATATTTGCATGCTTGCATACTCATTTATTTTAGCGTTATGTCCACGTTCATGTTGCTGTTTATTGCTTTTCTTGATCTGGTCTTGTCTTTTACAGTATATATCGTTGGGTGTAAGTTTGTGTAAGGCATGTCTTGTTTTACTAAGTTGTTTAAAAATAATAAACAAATGTTTTGAGCCATTACCTCACATTGTGCCTAGATTTCTTGTGTAAAATTGCAACGACTGTATTGAGCATGCATGACACACAAACATTTACTGTACCTTACAATGTTTTCAATTCAGTGGTTCCGCCAACATAATTCAAGATCGTAGATCAGCTATTTTCAAAAGATTTTTTATACATTTTATACATTTGAAAACTTGTTAAATGGGACATTCTGCATAATGAGTATTTTCTACTTTTGGTACTTTAAGTACATTTTTATACCAATACTTTTGTACTTTCACTCAAGTAAATTTTGTGTTCTGGACTTTTACTAGTAACAGAGTATTTCTACCTTGCAGTACACTCTTGATACTTTTACTTACAAAATGTGAGTACTTTTTCCACCACTGATTCAGGGGCTGAGGGAGGCACTAGACAGGCTACAGTGTGCAGACCAGCGGAGGCAGAATGCTGTCAATGACTCTAATGAGACCTCAATGGTATTCACCGGTGTGTCTGCAAATGAATGACACGGTGCTGCCAGCCAGCAGCCATAGGTGCCAGTCTCTGGAACTGAAACTATGAGTGTGCGACTACTTACCCCCCCCTCTCTCTTTTAACTTTTCTTTATTGGTATTTTACCACAGAGGCATTCAAGAAGTGTGTGGTTACTTTGATCTCCTCTCAGTTTTGCACCCGTTGCTGGCACCTCAAAAGGTTTGAGCCTAGCACTTCTCTGAACTCATTTTGCAGCCATAAACCATGTCTGCAACATCCAATGCCTCATGATGCATATGCATAGCGGTTGGTGCAAGACAAGTGCAATAGAAACAGCACTGCACCGACCGTAGCTATGGAACACCGCCATCTAGCGGCAGGAAAGGTCCAACTCCAACACAATCCCAGTGGCTCAGAGTGGCTGGAATGCAATTTTGAGAGGTGTAGGCTATTTAAAGGAGTAGTTCACCCAAATAATTACTTATTTTCTATCAATTACACACACCGATGACCGGCGGAGTCTATTCAGTAGGAGACAAATTCGAGTCTCCTATCGAGCAGCCACCCGGTCATCGAATTATTGGCTTAGGAATGCGACAAAAACTAAAAAATCTCCATGAATTCAAGGCTTCATGACGTGTGTAATTGATAGAAAATAAGTACTTTTTTGGATGAACTACTCCTTTAAGACAAGGGTATGCGGTGAAATCGGTTTCTTTGGTAAAGTCGTGGAATATCAGGGTTTTACATACATTTATTTCACAAATTTGTATGCAATCTTGAATTAAACTGTGATATTTAATTACATTTTATATTCAGTGACTCCATATGTATATCATGCACAGTATAAGTATAACATGCACAGTATACATACATTGCTGCTATGCTCAGGCACCTTAGTTTTTTATTATCTCAGGTACTTTGTAAATATGTAGATAACTTGTCTGGCCTTCTGTTGCTCTCTTGTTTTGATCTCCTTCCCACTTGCCCCCCACCCCTCTTCTTCTCCCCCCCCCCCCCCCCCCCCTCTTCTTTCTATGGAAATTAACGTTGCGATGGGAACGATGTACAAAAACGAATTTCACCCACTTCTTTACCTTGTAAACCTGTGATGTGACAATAAAACTGATTCTGATTCTGATTCTGATTCTGATTTTTGTGTGCCTCGATCCCTGACTCCCACAAATCAAAGTTTTGCTATACCTACAGAACACCAAAACAAATGCTGAGGTGAAAATAAAAACAGTAACAGTAACTCTCGACATTAGTCAAAGTAGAGTGGCCACGGGGGTGATCTATAGTGGGAGGGACTGTATAGCCATCAGTGCGTGCACAGTTTGCAGAGACGGTTGCTCTGTCATTCTGCCAGTGAGTACACTTGTGGGAGCCAGAGCAATTTCTGTTGTCCACACCACTATTTGTGAACAGTATAATTGTTCATAGTAGATTAGTTGGTGATCATGCTGTCGGATAAAACGCACATGGTTTTGGAGAACTATATCGGTGGAAAGTTTGTCCCTTGTTCCAGTCAAATCGACTCGTTCAACCCTTCAACCGGGGAGGTCTACTGCAAAGTGCCTGACAGTGGCAAGGATGAGGTGGGTAGGTAGGTCTATTATTAGAAACGTGTTAGAAACTTAGAATTGTTCAGTGATTTTGAATACATCCATAATTATTCATGTTACAATTCAATTAGGTTTTTATATAAGCTCATTTTGCTATGGTCATGGTGCTATTTTATAGGCCTTAAGCCAGATAAATCCAGAATGTATTTTATACTGTAGGCTACTGTATCAGAGCTATATGGTAAATTATATTGCTGCATTTGAAATAACTGTATTTAAGACCTAATTTGTAGTTATGCAGGAAACGGAACGCTGTTTTAAAGAGCTTAGTCAGAGTGAAGCACCTTTGCTCTTGACAGTGTCAACAAGGCAATCATTAAACACACAGATCTATTGACCCCAGAATCACTGCTGTAAGCTACATGGAAGAAGTATATGTATGTATGTATGTATGTACAGTATGTATGTATGTATGTATGTATGTATGTATGTATGTATGTATGTATGTATGTATGTATGTATGTATGTATGTGTACTGTGTGTGTGTGTATATATATATATATATATATATATATATATATATATATATATATATATATATATATATATATACTGTATATACATTTG
>NC_137616.1:20599431-20641931 GCF_963280865.1 Gymnoscopelus braueri
TAAAGCCGGTGATGCCCTGGTTGGTCATCCTGATGTCCCATTGATCTCCTTCACCGGCTCCACAGCCACAGCCCAGCGAATCACAGAGAGGGCTGCCCCCTACTGTAAGAAACTCTCGTTTGAGTTGGGGGGTAAAAACCCTGCGCTCGTGTTTGCTGATGCGGATCTGGACCAATGTATTGCCACTACTGTCCGCTCCAGCTTCTCTAATCAGGTAAGTACGTGTTGGACCATAGGCTGAGTCAGTCAGATTCACAATTTCTCTTCTCAATACAGAAAAACAAATTGAGTAACAAGATTACGTTTATAAAAGCCCCGTTATCAGTCCTTAGCCACCCTATTCGCCAAACGATGGCTCTAGAGGAAAGGGCATGGGGTCACCAAAATCATTAGGGCTCGCCTATTAGATTATGAGATAATCAGCGATCTCCATGTATGGGCCCACCGATGATGTCATCAGCAGGTACACAAGCATGTAGCAGTGTTCTCTAATGATAATTAGTGAATATCAATGGTTCAGGCTGAAAAACAGCAGTGTTTGCCAGACCCAAGGGGTCGGGCTTACATGAGGCTTTGTACCTGTTTCGTCCATACATGGGCAGGGGCCATTTGTCCTCCGGCCCCAGCCAAAAAAAAGTTTGTGACGTCCCCTTTCGTCACGAACTATTCATGACATCATGAACTTCAGTTATAAAGTGGTATGTAGGTGTGTTACATACTAGGACTTCATTCTGGGTCTGGCAGAACCAGGTCTCCTGGTCTTGTTCTTAGTAGGTATGCAGTATATTTTTTGTCCACATGAGGGCGATCCTAGATCATATTCAGACTGGCATCTTGACTTATTTATCTACCAGTTTCTCTCCCCCCCTCTCTGTTTCCCCCGATCCTTTCCCATATCTCCATCTCTTCATCTCTTCGTCATCCCAGGGAGAAATATGTCTCTGTACCAGTAGGATTTATGTAGAGAGAAGCATTTACCCTGAGTTCCTGGCAAAGTTTGTGGCTGCAGCAAGGAAATGGAAGACAGGTGTGCCATCAGATCCTAGCAACAACAACGGAGCACTTATCAGCAAAGAACACCTGGAGAAGGTGAACACTTCAGTATCATTCTATCAAACTGTTTGTATTCACACTGTATGTAGTACATAAGATTTCCCCAAGAAGCCATGATGAGACACTTAAACTCTATATACTTAGTTAGGTCTCTCAGGGCTCTAAACTAGGTCTGCAACTTTTTTCCCTCAACACCAAATGTCTTTGCTGAAAATAGCCGATCTACAAGTTTACAATGTGTTGCATTGCGACTCGTAGGTTGGTTAATTTTGGCAAATGTTCACTCCAGAATAGGAACGTTCATGTGGTTAATACTTATATGCTTAATTTCTAATTATTCACTATTTCCAGACTTTTTTCTACAGCATGTTTATGCAGTTACTGTAACTTGAATATGATTTATTGCACACCTAATTGAATGAGTTCTAAATGTCTCCCCACTTCTGATCTCCAGGTGCGTGGCTTTGTGGCGCTGGCTAAATCAGAGGGCGCCACGGTCCACTGTGGCGAGGGGGTGGACCAGCTGGACCTCCCAGAGTCCTGCGCCTCTGGTTACTTCATGCCCGTCACCGTCATCTCCGGCGTGGCCGACGGCTCTAGTGTCATGCAGGACGAGATCTTCGGCCCCGTCACCTGCATCAACCCTTTCGACACCGAGGACGAGGCCGTCTCCAGGGCCAACGGCGTGCGCTACGGCCTGGCGGCCACGGTGTGGTCCCGGGACGTGGGCAGGGTCCACAGGGTTGCCCACCGGTTACAGACGGGGCTGGTGTGGACCAACTGCTGGCTGGTGAGAGATCTGAACCTGCCCTTCGGCGGGGTGAAGTACTCGGGGGTGGGGAGGGAAGGAGGGAAGGATTCCTACCACTTCTTCACGGAGGTGAAGACCATCACCATCAAACACTGAGAGGATGAGAGGGAAGAACATCGGAAAGCGCCGATTGGTTGGAATTGCTCCCTGTTGGCGCTTCAAAATCCTGTGCCCATTTATCTCTGAGAGTGTGAAAATGGACCCTTACGGCTTACGGGTCCACATACCCTGATGGGGAAAACATCCTCTAAGTTGAATGTGTCTCAGCAGTCCACTGTATTCTTATCATGTCAAAAAGGCAAAAAAGAAAACCCCACCTCAATAGTATTAAGCATTACAATACAACCGACATGGCCAGGTTTGTCATATTTCTATTAAATTGTTTTGAAACATGTGATAAGCACCAACGAAGCCAAGATTTTAAAATGTTCAGTAGTGTTTTCCCAATAAATGAACTTCATATCTACCTCAGGCAGTTCACTGAGTTTGTGTTGCTTGTGGACTTGTATGTTCTCTGTTATGTCATTAATCATTGGTATCAATGGAATGCTGTGATACCTGTGACTCGTTGTCACTGAAAGATGCTAGTTAATGTTATCTATTGCTTCACCTGTAGACAGACTTGCTGATAGGGGAGTCAGAAAGGTGAAAGGTGAAAGTGTGTATGTACAATGTTTTCAACAGAAATGTCCCCTGTGTCTGTAGAACAGTATGGTGCGGACCCCCATCTGAAAATGTTTTGTGCCAGGGACCCCCAGAAGAGAGATTTTTTAAATCTCGATTTTTCCCAAAATAGACAATCGCATCGTGACTCATGAGCTTGTA
This sequence comes from Gymnoscopelus braueri, assembly GCF_963280865.1. NCBI lineage: Eukaryota > Metazoa > Chordata > Actinopteri > Myctophiformes > Myctophidae > Gymnoscopelus > Gymnoscopelus braueri. The sequence goes on from NC_137616.1 coordinate 20,602,121, forward strand.
GATCAGCAATTTTTTTAATAGCTGGGTGGCTGCCTACCGCAGAATATATGCAATTCTAAGAATTTTGCTGTGATGTATTGCATAGCTTTAGCACTCTTGTGAGAAGAAGAAGATGAAGATGAAGATGAAGATGAAGATGAAGATGATGATGATGATGATGATGATGATGATGATGATGATAAATGGCTGCAATGTTGCCATTCCATGAGCCATCAAACCAAAATTTCTCAGAGTTTTGTTGGGAGAGAAAATGTCTGCTGTTGATAAATTGTGTTGACGAAAATGAACGCCTTTACTAAATGTTGATTCATGGACGTAGCCATTTATTTTTCTCCAAACGTGTCAAATTTGAATTTTGCAGCTTCACCACAGCCACCATTACTATCATTTCTCTTCACCCTCTCATAATTCTCAGACACTGAGAACTGTCGAGGGCTCTTTAGCCCATTCAATGTCTTCTAAATCCTAACTGGTTTCTGAAAAACATATATTGATATATCAGCGGTGCTCAAACTTTTTCATGTCAAGGACCCCCAGCATTATATGTATTTAGCCGCCAGACCCCGATCTCAAAATATTTAGTTCCAGGGACCCCCGAGAAGCAGAAGATTTGAGTTCAAAATGTTCGCTTAAAAATATATACACATTGGGTGCCAGAGGTTTATTAAAATATTATACGTTGAGTGCCTGCATTTCTTCCATCCACTTGCGTTATACGTTTCGTGCTGTATAAGCCCCGACGCGGAAGTGCATGTAAACAAAGCGTGCGTGCGAGACGGCGGAGGGTCCCGACTAACGCCTGGAGCAATAATATTTATAACGCGATCCTCCATTGCAGCGCGATCGCCGATCGAAAACGGCTCGTTTTCACCACGTTAAAAAGAAATGGAGATATTAAGCTTTTAGTCAAGGAGATAACATTGAAAACGCCGACCGGAAGGATTTTTGACATGGAGCCAGATCCAGCCTCTTCTTCTCAGAAACTCCTTGGGTGATGTCAAAGTTTCGTTTTAGCGCCCCACGTGGCCCACATGTATAAAAATAGAATTGGGTCAAAAACGGTCCGGACCGTTTTCGGCACTTCTCGTTTGGATCCTCAAAAACGGTCCGGACCGTTTTTGGCATTCAATGTGTTAAAAGATTTCCACAAATGTTCAAGATTTTTTCAAAAATAGCAGATCTACAAGCTCATAGCGTGGCACTCGGTGCCACGCTATGCGCTTGTATATCTGCTATTTTTTAATAGCCAAAGTATAAAATAATGGTTATAGCTAAAATCGAAAATGACAGATGCGTTCAAGGATTGAATGGGTTATAGCACTGTTTCTAAACCTGTGAGTAGGGCGTACTGGGTGGGGCCCCAAATAATTAGCAAAAACACTACGATTTTTAATGATAACATCAAAAGTGATATAAATAAGAACTTAAAGTGTACTACGTTAGTTCCGTTAGATCCAAGATGGAACGCAATCGATTGATCACTAAAATAAACACGCTCTGAAAATGCACGCGGACCACCCATCTGACTACTTAACACGGCAGCGGAATGGCTGCCACGTTAAGTGGTCAGATGGGTGGGCCACGGACGCTTTCAATTATGTTCAAGTGGGCCCTGGTCCAGAAAAGGTTTAGAGCATTGGCTCTCAAAGTGGGGTCCGGGGAACCCCCAGGGGTCCTTGGCGGGGTACCAGGGGGTCCCCAGCTAAATAGGTTAATGTAGCGTCACAATCATTTTAACCACTTTAACCATATTTTATATTTTGGCTATTCAAAAATAGCAGATATACTAAGCTCAAGAGTGCCGCGCAATGAGCTTGTAGATCTGCTATTTTAGAAAAATCCCTGGCACAAAATATTTTTTAGAGATGGGGGTCCGCAGCCAAATACATACATAATTTTGGGGGTCCTTGACATGAAAAGGTTTGAGAACCACTGGTTTAGAGTACAGTATCATTCTCTCGTTGCTGAATTAACATGTTGACTCGCCTTTGAACATGTGGTCATGAATGAATGCAGTGTAAGATGAGACATAGATGAGTGGGACATCATACAAGTCAATGAGATACATACAGTGTGTGCGTGTGCGTGTGTGTGTGTGTGTGTGTGTGTGTGTGTGTGTGTGTGTGTGTGTGTGTGTGTGTGTGTGTGTGTGTGTGCATGTGTGTGTGTGTGTGTGTGGGATGTTCAGCTGCTTGTGTGTGCACGCATGCATGATAATGAGGAGTGGGTGTGCGCGAGTGGGTGTGCGCCCTATCCGGAGAATGGGAGCTTATGCAAGATGTGTTTAGCCGTGCACGTTCCCCGGTGAACGTGCATGTGATGTTTGTGGCTCCCCCACCCTGCAGGGCATTGTGTGTCACTGTACCACCCTCTTTGTTTAGGCTAGGGAAGTCATATTGTGCGATGCCACCCTAGTTTGAGCACACAGCAATACCCACGTACACACATACACACACACACACACACACACACACACACACACGTACAGCAACACTCAACCACACACACACACCCACAGCCTCCTCCAGTGGATAGCGTGTAACGAAATGGATGCCTTCCAAAATTCAGGTTAGGAGGTCTGAAGCTACAGTTACACAGACACGTACAAATGCGTACAAATGCACACACACACACACACACACACACACACACACACACACACACACACACACACACACACACACACACACACACACACACACACACACACACACACACACACACACACACACACACACACACACACACACACACACACACACACACACACACACAACCAAGCACGCACTCACACTTAGAAATGCACCAGGAACACAGCGAGTCAGCTATTTCTTTAATTCTCCATCGTTTCCTGCCCTTGTTCTGGGTCTATCTTTCAGCTCTATCTGGTGGACATTTCATTCAGGATGAAAATCCTCGGTGGAGCCAGGGCTGACCCAGCTGTACGTGACTGCAAGGACTCCGCCCGCAGCCTCGGCCAAACCAAGCATATAACTTTCACCTTGCTTATCGGGTCACGCAGCCTAAGAGAGGAAGAAATGAAAATACGCAGTTGTGCCCAGTGAGGAACTATGGGTATCCAGTGTGTGTTTGTGTTTATGAAGGCTCTGCTTTCAGTGCTGACTGCAGTGATTTGATATAGGCCACTCATGTTTATATGTACAGTACAGGAGGGCAGTTTCATAGCTGGAGGCAACGTCTTTTGGCCTAGAAGACGAACAATACTACGTCAGTGCGTGCGTGTGTGTGTGTATGTGTGTGTGCGTATGTGTGTGTGTGTGTGCGTAAGCAATAGTAAGAGTAGAAATAAGGTAAGATCAGTGTCATGTTTGGAAAAATAATCCGGCACCCTGGACACCAGTCTGTCACTGGTTTCCTGTTACTGGTTTCCAGTCTTCCCTTCTATTAAACCTAGTCTTTTTTTCCCTGTCTGTCACATTCAGTTTATTCACCTTTGGTTCATTTATCTCTCTTTCTCTAGCTCGAGCCACATACCATATGTGTCCCTAATCTGGGGGTGAACATTCGGCAAAAATAGTAGATCTACAAGCTTACAAGTTGCTGTACGAACGCTTGTTTTCTATTGTTGTATTGTTTTATTGGATCTTGTTTAGTCGATACACTTATTTGTTTTAGCTCATGCTCATTTGATTTAGCTATTTTGTCTCATCTGTTTTAAGGAAATAGGTAGCTGATATATTGCACTTTTATGCTAGGTATACTCTTGGTTGCTTGTTTTTGCAGAAAATGCACTAAAGACTTCTGGTGATTAATAGTTTTCGTTCCCTACCTATGTTGAATACACTTATTGTAAGTCGCTTTGGATAAAAGCGTCTGCTAAATGACTGTAATGTAATGTAACGTTGCTGCATTGCGACACACTGTGAGCTTGTAAATAGGCTATTTTCGGCAAAGAGATTCTGTGTAGAGGGAAGAAAGGAGTAAGGCAAGTGTAGACCCCTGGAGGCACTCGGTCAACAAAGTATATAGGGTTTAAAGTGGCTAAACTTCACTTTTTCACCAATCTCTCTGTCTCTCTTTGCCTCTCTTATCTCTCTCTCTCTCTCTGCATGTCTCTCTCGGCTCTACCACTGTCTCCCACAGAGAGCCTTCTCTCAAGGTCCTCAGTAAGAGCTTGTTGTGGGGAATTTTCCACAGTGTGTGACTTGGGTCCATCCCAGCTGGTGAGGAGAGTTGGGCTTTTAGAGATAAAGCAGAGTCCTGTGAAAATTCCGTTTCTACGCAGGTTAAACAAACCCAGGTGTGTGTGTGTGTGTGTGTGTGTGTGTGTGTGTGTGTGTGTGCGTGTGTGTTTGTGTGTTTGTGTGTTTGTTTGTGTGTGTGTATGAGAGAACATGGATAAAAAAGATGAGAGAAAGAGGAGTGCTTCCAGTTATGCAAGCGTTAATATGGGACTGTTTGATATTGAGTCCATTCAAAGTCCTACACTGAGATGCTATACACTTTCTAACATCTAGGGGCCACTGTGTGACATGTAGAATCAGTTATTCTGGTCTGTTTCCAAACATACAGTAACTACTACTACATAGAGACAATAATGCACCATATCTACAATCGATATTCATGCACTTTACCCTTCAAAAAATCTTGTATTGATGAATTTATCAGTAACATGAGTCCCTTAAAGAGAGACAAAGTGCTGGCTTGTTTTTCAGATTGGTGCGAGCCCAGACACAAATGCCTACATTTTTAGATTTGTGTAAAATGATGATGCGGTGTTCATGTGACTGCATTACATAATGTTTTGGGGGGAAAAACAAAACAAATGTACACAACTGTACATTCAACAACAGTTACTGTATAATGATGATTGAGGTCAGCAAACTCACTGTGCCCAAGTGGCAAAACAGAATGATTGCGTTAATACTGGCATGTTGAGGAATAAAGATCTACCAAATGTGCCAGCAACTGAGGTTACTTTCCCTTTATTTATTTTCTCGACCAGGTCGACCATTTGAAATGCATACATTTGATGTTGGTATAGTATCATGCCTTTGACTACACTGAGCGTGTTATTAGTGCAGGCCATCTGTGAAAGCACTATAAGCTGGTCTAGTGTGTTTCTGTGCCTGTTACCTAACAAGGACCAGAATGTCGAACAACCGGTCACTAATATGTAGGCTAAGTAAATAATGAATGAACACTTGCGAGGGTGTGCAAGTGTTAAATGTGTCTGTGTTTATTTAACAAAGAGACAGAGAGAGAGAGAGAGAGAGAGAGAGAGAGAGAGAGAGACGGTGTAGAATGAAGTCAATAGAATATAGTGCCCTAGATAACTGGCTTCCTACGGTACCTGCTATGAATACTGTACATTTGACATAAGGTTGTGGTTCCTGACACAGTACCGATACCCAATACTGTATACAAGCCCCCGAATCTGTGAGTTTGAGGTCATGCAGGGCAGTAGTGGAAAGTAACCACCACTGCCACTATAGTACATTTACTCAAGTACTGTACTTAAGTACAATGTTGAGGTACTTTGACTTTACTAGAGATTTTCCAGTTTTCAATACTTTTACTACACTACATCTCAGCGGCAAATATTGTACTTTTACTCCACTTCAATTATTTGACAACTTTAGTTACTAGTTACTTTGAAGATTTTGATAATTATTACAAAACCTGCATTAACCACTTCAGCCCTATTACATTGTATCCATTTGGAAACTTGTGAAATGGCACATTACTTTTACTTTCAGTACTTAAGTATATTTTAATGCGAATACTTTTGTACTTTTACTCAAAAGTAAATTTTGAATACCGGAATTTAATTTGTAACAGAATAGTTCTACATTGTGGTATTGGTACTTTTACTTAACAACATGTGAGTACTTCTTCCACCACTGGGGGAGGGTAAACCAAACCCACACCTACACCATCTCAAACCTAATGCCTGAGCACAACCATTTTAAGATTATACCTTAACTGTTTCTGTTTATCTACTGTACCTGTCAAACCTGAAAAGATAATTGCTCGTGAAGTAAAAAAAAAAGACTCTCTGTAAAGTTGTCACTCATTTGTGTGACAGTTGTTGAACATGGATGAATCACTGCAGCTGGAGTTTGGCAAAGAACGCTCTTTGAATCATTTTATAACCTTTTGTTGAAAGTCATATGCCCTGCAGTGTAATACTGCATTTCTATCATTTGTCTTCTAAAGGTCACAGGCTCAGCGTATATTATGTTTGAAAAGGTACGCTGCAGTTCACTGTACTGCACCCAGTGTTTGGTACAGTATGTAAAATGGAAGTTGTAGGAGGAGTTCATTTGACCACTTTCAACCTGGCATCTTATTTTGAGGATGTCATTAAAGCCCCAAAAATTCAAAATCTTTCCAAATAGTAAAAAAACAACAACCATAAGCTGTAACAAAACATAAACATCAAGTTTTATGCATACATACCAATTTGAACCTTGCCGTGAAAAAGCCTGCAAAGTCCTAATTTACTATAAGAAACATTTAGGATCCCAGAGCCTCAGGCTCTTCTGCAGTATGCAGCATAGTATATTATTAACTCCATTTTCTACCCAAACGGCTTCACTGGAATGAATTCAAAATCTCTCCAACGGATTGTCCAAATATACACCGCCTAACATTACATTGTCTCACTTGGGGGAAGCTCATAATGCTTGATATATCTTTGCCAGGCATAGGGGAACAACAAAATCATCCATTTTGTGATGGATGACAACAAATCCTCCCTGAATGCAAAAATAATGATGCCAAAATGTCAACGGTGGTTGTCATGGTGGAATGTTGCAGTGGGCCTGTCGCCTCCAGCACTGCAACCCTCCACTGAGACTGCACAGATCCCAAGGTCCTGTCAGTATGTGTGGGTGGATGTGTGTGTGTGTGTGTGTGTGAGTGAGTGTGCTTGGGTGTGTGTGTGTGTGTGTGTGCGAGCGCCCATGCATGCATGCGTGCGTGCGTGCGTGCGTGCGTGCGTGCGTGCGTGCGTGCGTGCGTGCGTGCGTGCGTGCGTGCGTGCGTGCGTGCGTGCGTGCGTGCGTGCGTGCGTGCGTGCGTGCGTGCGTGCGTGCGTGCGTGCTTGCGTGCTGCATTATGTGTGTGTCTGCTTCTGTGTGTCTGTTTCTGTGAATCTGACAGTGTGTGAGATTGTGGCGAGTGCACGTGTTGGTGAGTGTGGGTGTATGTGTGTGTGTGTGTGTGTCTACTTAATGCTGACAGGTCAGTTCCTGGCTGTAGGAGCAGATGGCTGATTTTGGCCTCTGATTCTTCAGGCCTTTGTCCAGGTGAACATTTGCCTGCCCTATTTTGGCCATGGAAGTGCATAACACAACAGAATTTTAAAAACGTATGACCGAATCAAAAGATTTAAAGGACCACTTCAACCTATCTTCATATTGGTCCTCACTAATGCTCATCATAAGATACTTATGATCTTACTTTCTGTCCACTGACTGTGTCTCAGAGGAGGGCTGTGAACCGTTCTGAAACCTGCCAACCAGTGACATCACCGGTAGGCAGATTCTGTTTGAGCATGCTAACTTTACGGGATGACAAAGGCTGTAGTTTCTATTAGCTTTGAATCCCCATTGATGATGTCATTGGTAGGCAGGTTTCTGAACCTGTACGGTATGTAGCCCACCTAGTCATGCACCCCCCGGATATATATTATGTCTAATCAGTGTTTCTACATTGGAAAAAATGTGTGGAAAATTATGAGCAATGTGAAAAAGTTGTCAAAATGTCCCATTTCTATGCAAATTAGTGCCGGCATAATAGAGAAATCTATTTTCGCTATATCTCAGCCAATATTGCACTTAACTGAACAAATAAGGTGTCTAGACTCATGTTTTGAGGGCCAAGGATCATAATGATACTATTTTTGATCATGTACCTGTGGCATGCTGGTGTGCAAATCAGTGCCGCAATTACAATATTCAAATTTTTACCATTTAAGATATACAGTAGCACTATTGCAGATAACTGAACAAATAAGGTGTCTAGACAGATTTTTTAATTAAGCTTTATTTTGTAATAAAGGGTCACACATCGTAATCTCCTCTTTCTGTTCGTGCTTTCCAGTGTTGAGGAGATCAACAAGTGAGGTTGGACTAGACCCCATGTGACAATGGTTTCAATACTCCATCACTGCCCCTCATCAGAGGGTTATGGCCCCATACACCTGCTGGCCCAAGCCCCTCTGTTTGTATGGCTATGAAGGTTTTAGGGCTTAGGGAACATCAACCCACATACTCAGCTGCACTGCTCATCCCACAAATGCATGTTCCTTACAAATGGTGCTCCATTTAAAAGGTAAATAAACAGGCTTTTCAACTGTATAAAAGCAATTGCCAAGAAGCGCTGTTACAATAATAGAGAAATAATCTACACAACCAAATTTTACACACACAAATATATATATTTGTGTGTGTGTGTGTGTGTGTGTGTGTGTGTGTGTGTGTGTGTGTGTGTGTGTGTGTGTGTGTGTGTGTGTGTGTGTGTGTGTGTGTGTGGTAGGAGTGAAAACACACTGAAGTGTGACTGTTGGGAAGCTGAGGAAATCGCATAACTGTGAACGAATTCTTCCCTTACAATCAACATACTGTATGTCCTTCCTCTATGTATTCATATCTCAGGTAGGAGTTGTTTCCTGTAATGAGTTTTATTTCTCATTCTCTAGTCTTTTCTTCTTTTGTCCTTACACTTTTTTTCTTTTTAGCTTGTATTATATATTTTGGGTGTCTGTGTTTGTGTCCGTAGAGAGGGGGGTGCTTGTGTGCACTTTCCTCTCATTGTATTGGTTGGCTGATGGTGATAACACACCCACCCAGATCAAACACATTGCACCACAGACTGCCAAGCATGTGACAATAAGGACCTCTGTGTGTGTTGACATTGGCTTCCTGTCTGTGCCCTATGACCTCGGTATCGATCAGTGACATTCTGGCGTCTCCATCTCACAGAATCGAACCGGGGACATTGTGTTTACAGTATGTGGTCAGGTCAATGCGATACCAACACGCCCCTTGTTTTTTGTTGAAGAGAAAATTGTGCAATAGGGAGGAGTAAGCTACAGTGTCAAGTTGAGGTGAACATTCATGTATCAATCGTCAACATTAATCATCATTCATCTTCACCCTCATTTTGAGCCCCAATATATTAATCGCATGAATACCTATGGCCAAGTCATAATAGGCGAACATTCGGCAGAAATACAATTTACAATTCACAATTTAGCAGATGCTCTTAATCCAGAGCGATTTACAGTAAGCAAGGACAACACAAGATAATACATCAAATGCATAGAAATAGTAATCTAATAATAAAGTAATACATAAGTAAACCAAGAATCTAATAATAAACTAATACATAAGTAAACCAATAACCTATCGTCAGCCTGTACATTGAAACTACAGTATACACCCTATAGGATGCCAAGTCAACAATGACCTGGCATCTGTCTACATAATATGCTATCTAATAGTTACATTTTAGCCTTTGCATAAGCCTGAAAGGTCGTCAAGGCGAGAGCAAGTGCTACGGGCTGATATGAGATGGATTCTGAAAAGGTGAGTCTTCAGATTACGGCTGAAATAGGCGAACTACTGTAGCAGATCTGCAAGCTCACAATGCATCTCAATGCAAATATTTCACTATTTGATTAACAACAAATATACTGCATTTACTTTTTGATTTGCTCAGGCCCTGCCTTCCAGCTGGGTTAGTATTGTAGTAATAATTATTATCACACACACACACACACACACACACACACACACACACACACACACACACACACACACACACACACACACACACACACACACACACACACACACACACACACACACACACACACACACACACACACACACACACACACACACGCGCGCGCGAGATCGGACTGGACTCGGCTTTTTAAACAGAAAAAAGGATGCACCATTCGTCTCTGTCAGACCATGAGAGGGTGATGACCCATTCAACCTCCCTTTGTCTCTCTCTTTTTTCTCATCTTCTCCTGTTATAACTTTTGCTCACTGTCATCATGGGTGTGTGTGTGTGTGCGCGCACTCAGGCCTATAGTGACAATAGCACCATGTACTATGTCTATGTCCTGACTTTTGACCTCTGCTTTTGACCGACACCCATGTCCATGGCGGCATTGATTCTTCTGGTAATATTTAACTCAACCCTCCAAGCTGTGTGATTCGATCTGCAAACCACATGATGTTTTCAGACGTCAGAGGAACAGGGGGTGTGTGAGGGGCGTTCGTACGTTTCACATCAACATGGACACAGCGAATAAACAGACTGGCAGCTATTGCGTTCGTACTCGCCACACTACAGTACGCGTGCGTGGACAGTGGACACACACATCTTTCTGGCCCATTCAGGCCTCTAATGACAATAGAACCTTGTCTCGGTGTATTTCCTGACCTGAGTGCACAGAGAAAGCGACACCTTCCGGGGATTCTTCTGTTCTGACCTTGCACTATACTCTCTATAGACTACACACACACACACACACACACACACACACACACACACACACACACACACGCACACACACACACACACACACACACACACACACACACACACACACACACACACACACACACACACACACACTTATACCCAAATTCCTCCTGGGAACAATTACATTTATTCACTTCAGTTCGTATCAGTGTTTCAGCGTATGTCATCACGAGCAAAACAGCTGTGTGGGCAAACAATATTACTGCAGCAGGCTGGAATGTGAGCACTGATAGGATCAAAGCACATTTTACTCTTGAGCACAACGTTGTGTCATGCCAACCCTCTCTTGAGGCTGGACCACAGCTTAAACACATCAATGAGTTGTAAATATTATGATCTGTCTTCTTGGCCACAATGAGGTAATAAATGAAATTGCATTGAATTGCATTGCATTGAAATGGAGATTTAGTGATTGTTTTGGGGACACATCTTCCTCTCCTCTCCTCTCATTCATCTCCCCTCCCCTCCCCTCCCCTCTCCTCTCCTTCATCTCTCCTCTCCTCTCCTCTCCTCTCCTCTCCCCTCCCCTACCCTCCCCTACCCTCCCCTCTCTCATCTCCTCTCCTTCATCTCTCCTCTCCTCTCCTCTCCTCTCCTCTCCTCTCCTCTCCCCTCCCCTACCCTACCCTCTCTCATCTCCTCTCCTCCACTCTTCTGCACCATGATCAGATGATGTGGTGCCTGAAAAAAGAGGCTGAGCACTTATCCTGGGGTGCTGTCAGCCGTGCCACTCAAACCAACTCTGGGATTAAAAAGTGAGTCTCAGGGAGAGAGTGTGGGAGAAAGAACATTGAGAGGAGAGAGAGAGAGAGAGAGAGAGAGAGAGAGAGAGAGAGAGAGAGAGAGAGAGAGAGAGAGAGAGAACGCAGGCAGAGATGGGAAATAGAGAAGCAGTATTTAGATGAGCAGCAAAGCCTCTCTTCACCCTGAGGCTCGCTCATCATCTATTGGTCCACTGGGATGCTCTGTCGTCAGGATACAGTAGCCCTGGACACAGAACGAGGAAGTGAGAGAGGGAGGAAGAAAGCTGGAAAGTGGGTTGGGAAGGGATAAAAGGGAATGATGGAAGATTTAGAAAGCACAGCACTGAAGAAGAAATATCAATAAGTGGAGAATGAGTTTGTAATGATGAATGCCTTAATGTACCGGCTAATAAACTGCAAACTTTTTATCTAGTTCACTTTGAGCTTGTTCACCCGCCGCACTGTGTCAGTCGCACATTTTGTGAAAATCGATTGTTATTTTTATTATTTTAGTATGTATATTTACCCACAGTACATTCATATATTTCCGTAGTATACGCACACTTGATATTATACATGATAGAGCCTGTGAAAATGCATTCTGTGTGCCAACTCATATAGCAAAGCATTGTGGGAAGTTTTATGTGACAGATGTTGTCGGGGTTTTGAGTCGCTGAAACAAAAACAAAACAAAACCTGCATCATTAGTCATCATCATTAGACGCAAAACAGACAAGAAAGCAGTGACGCTGTGTGGTTCCTGCCTTCATCTTACATTTCCATCTTACAGTTCACTGTCCAGTGGGTTTAGACCTGGTCGCCAACCCCTCCTGTGGAGTCCAGTCAGCTTGTATGCATTCACCCTGTGGGAGGTCAAAGTGAACAATGTGTCCATGGTTCTCTTGTCTTCCCGTATCTAGTGTTGGGATGTGTGCGCGTGTGTGTGTGTGTGCGCGCGTGTGTGTGTGTGTGTGTGTGTGTGTGTGTGTGTGCTTGTGCGTGCCCGTCTGTGTAGTAGTATCTGCATGTGTATCTGAGTGTTATTTGTGTGACACTCAAATCAAGCACGATATGCATGTATGTACATGTGCGGTTGTGTGACAGTGCCCGTGTGAGAGAGAAAGATAGAGAAAGGGGCATCTGTCATAAGGTGAGTCAGTACGGTATGATGAGGCAGAATGGTTTGTTTAGTTGCTCTGCGGAACATTCGTGGCATGACTCAACCAGCCTCACAGGAAGCATGTGTGTTTCTGTGCATCACCAGGCAGCAGTGTTTATTGCAGTGGATAACTGACTGTAAACACAAGGACTGTAATGGAATCATAGATTAGTTTCGATGTATTACAAATATAGCAATTTACAATTCAGGCATTTAGCAGATGCTCTTATGCAGAGCGACTTACAAAGTGCAAGATCAGAGTAAGTGGCATGAACCCTTGTCAACAAACGTCAGGGTAATTGGTCATGTAGGAGTGCAAAGAAAACAAAGTGCTACAAGGTATGAAGGTAAACATCAAACCTAGCGTCTGTACAAACATCATTCTATCTAAACCTGGCATTTGTAGAAAGGAACCATCTTAAAATTTGGCGCATGTATCGCAGAGAACCCAAGGAAGTGCAGTGACCGCTGCTCGGACCGGGCACCTAGGCTCCAAAGTAGCCTGAGGTTTGAGTTTCCTTGCTTTCACACTGTGAAACCTGGAAGGGTCACAGAGAGATGTCACCTTGCAATGCAAGTCATGTTTTTTGCCCCAAGTTTTCATAAAACTGCAATCAACTGCCATGTCTGACACATGAACTCTTTTCGACTGAACTCCTTCTCATTGAGTTATGCAGTAACAAAACATGTGTAACTGGTTGGTTATGAAACCGTGACATTGGTCTGTTGTGGTTATTCTGTTTTTCACCTTGTCCATGGCGGCATTGATTCTTTGGGTAATATTTGACTCAAGCTCCAAGCTGTACTGTATGTGATCTGAGCTGTGAACTACATGACGCTTGCTCACCTCAGAGGAACAGAGGGTGTGTGAGGGCTGTGCGTATAAGTCTCACATCAACATGGACCCAGCTAGCGTGTAAACAGACTGGAGGATACGCTGATCATACTCCCCTCAAAGGCTAAAGTACACCCTCCCACACACACGTGCACACACACACGTGCACACACACACACACGCGCGCACGCACACGCACACGCACACACACACACACACACACACACACACACACACACACACACACACACACACACAAACCCCCCAGAGGGGGTTCTGTACCTTGAAACAATCAGCACTGATTCAAAGCGTTTTTTTGTTAATTTAATTTAGTAATTTTAATGTCACAAAAAAATACTTTTTCACCATTATGAACAATAGTTGCTATCAGGGTTAATGTTTAATGCTTAGAGAAATGTCAAATCAATAAAATAAAATAAAATACCAAAATTCCTTTTGGTCAAGGATAGACAATACAAACATCTCTCTCGTTACATAATCGTGACTTGCTGATTAAAGTTTGTAAAGACGCTTTAGGATGAGTAAGCGATAATAAGGCAGCCTTAGTGCCTGTGGCCGAAAATAAAATATAAGAACTTGAAGTGAATGCTGGTGATCTTTTGATTTAGTTTCATTCTCTTTGAACCGTGCGCCCGGTAAAAGACTGTGCTTGTGACGAGGGCTCGCGTTTCTTTCGCAGCCTTCGTGAAACTCATGCCCAGGACTGGAGAGAACAGGTGGTGGATGTGAACGGAACCCCCCCACCCCCTCCCAGTGAGCTGCGGTGTTCCTCAAGGAAGCATACTAGGGCCTTTACCTAATTTACGTTAACGACATGACATCAGCATGTGACTGCAATTTGTTCTTGTTCGCGGATGACTCGGCACTGGTCTCAGACAAGGACAAACTGCAGGTTGAAAAAGCCCTTAGCCCCTAGCTCAGTAAAATCTGCACCTGGCTCGCTGATAACAAACTGTCATTACACCTGGGAAAAACTGAATCCATTCTTTTTGGGCCCAAAATTAAACTAAGTAAGGCCACAGACTTTATGGTCAGAGTGGGCGACAATGTTATCACAAGGAAATAAGAAATGACCTACCTGGGTTGTATTTTAGAGAACAATCTTTCCAGTGAAAAAATTACAACGAAAGTAATCAAGATAGTCAACCAAAGAACAAGATTTTTGGGCAGGATCTACTCGTTTGTCAGTATAGGAATACACTGAGGACACTAGCTGGAGCACTCATCCAATGTCATTTTGACTATGCATGCACCTCATGGTATCTAACCCCCCCGCTCATTATTCTAGGGTAGAGAGGACATGAGTACAGCAACTTGCAATGGGCCTGGTCTGCAAGATACTCAAGGGACCAGTGCCCATGTACCTGTCTGACTACTTCAAAACTGTGCGTAAAGCCCATTCTGGGCACAACACCAGAGGGAGCTCCACCAATCTCATTCCCCCCAGATATATATATATATATATATATATATATATATATATATATATATATATATATATATATATATATATATATATTATTATTTTTTTACTGCTCCTAGTGTTGATGATCTCTTGTATAGTATTGTATGTCTTTATATGTCTTGATGAATTGAAGACATGGGACCACATTGGAAACAGGCCCCCAGGGCTTTTTGTGTTATACTTCTGCTATTATACTATTGTATAACTGTATACAGGGAGGAAACAAGTACTTGTCTCCGCCGAAGGTGGAGAATATGTTTTCGCTTTGTGTGAGCAAACATTGTTAGCCAAGCTAACATTGGGCAAGCTCCACGTGACACGTGTCAATTTGTTGACACCAATGCCTCTGATTGGCTAGAGGGACGCGTGACGAAATAAAATTCTATAAATAGGTGTGTCACTTCAAAAAGCCCCTACTTTTTGAAGTGAGGTAAAACAGGATCAATCAGACTTGATTGGAACAGTACCTTCAGTAAGTCCAAGTCACCCGTCTGTGCGTGTGTGTTTCCCTCTGAGAACACCTAACATTGGTCAAGCAAAGGCGCAGAAGGCCAAAGCTAAGAAAGCATACTCATCTACAATTGTAACGTAGAAGAGGACTAGAGTTGAAATGATCCCACAACAAAGCCGAACTCTTAATACGTGTCAATATGTTGACATCAATGTCTCTGATTGGCTAGAGGGACGCATGACGAAATACAATCCTATAATAAAAAGGTGTGTCACTTCAAAAAGCCGTTTACGTTTTTGAAGCGAGGTAAGACAGGATCAATCAGTCTTGATTGGAACAGTATCTTCTAGTCCAAATCACCCGTCTGTGCGTGTGTGTGTCCCTTTGAGAACACCTGACATTGGTCAAGCAAAGGCGCAGAAGGCCAAAGCTAAGAAAGCATATACTCATCTACAACAGTAACACAGAAGAGGACTAGAGTTGAATTGATCCCACAACAAGACCGAAATCTTAATACGTATTAATATGTTGACACCAATGCCTTTGATTGGCTAGAGGAATGCATGACGAAATACAATTCTATAAATAGGTGTGTCACTTCAAAAAAACGTCTACGTTTTTGAAGCGAGGTAAGACAGGATCAATCAGTCTTGATTGGAACAGTATCTTCTAGTCCAAATCAACCGTCCGTGCGTGTGTGTGTCCCTCTGAGAACACCTAACATTGGTCAAACAAAGGCGCAGAAGGCCAAAGCTGATCAAACACACCAATCAACTGCTGAAACTGTTCAAGACAATGAAGATGAAGAAGACAGACAAGTATTTGAACAAACCAGTCAATTATGACGACTCCCATATGATAGATTGCTTCAATGTAAACAGAGCATTGCTTCAATTAAACAGAGCTAAGAATCATAAAGAAAGAATGAAATTAATCAGAGACAAAAAATCGCTAAATGACAAAAGACGAAGACTAGCCATGAATGCTGACAATATGACACAGCAAAGATTGCTACAATCTCTGGAAGAAAGAGTAGAAGAGTCTGAAGAGAACATCGAAAGGAAAAAAAGGAACTGGTCAGAGTATTTAAATAATGAAAGACAACATCAACAAGCACATAACACGAGTAAGAAGAAACAATACAGATCACAAGAATTAGAAGTTAATGAAGCTGCTCTCGCATTCTACTCTACTGTATCTCATTAGTTATTGCTATGATAATATAATTGCTATAGTCTGCTGGCGGAGACTTGTGCTCCGAGGAGCACATTTTCTAGTTTTAATCTGTGATGACAGTGAAAAAAAATTATGACAGGAGAAGATGAGAAAAAGAGAGAGACAAAGGAAGTAGAATGGGTTATCACCCTCTCATGGTGTAAGAGCCATATGAGCCATGTTGTTTCTCATTTTATGACGTCACTGCAGGGCATGGTCAAGGACAAGGTTGCCAGGGTTACAGGGTATAGAAACAGAGACAAAGAACACTAAACAGAGACAAAGAATCCCTAAATGACAAAAAACGAAGACGTTGCCAGTGATTTCATTTGATTAAAATAGCACGGGTCTGCTGGCGGAGACTTGTGCTCCGAGGAGCACATTTTCTAGTTTATCTATGTATTTATTGTATGATGAAGTGACAGATCGGCTACAGATAACAAATCGTTTGTTTATGAACTGAACGGACGCTTTTGGACATCAGTTATTGAGCACACGTCTGAATTTCCTCAGCAGCCAGTAGTACCTAAAGTATAGGACTTGGGCACTACACATGGTCTGACAGAGATCTTCTTTCTGTTTAAAAAGCAGAGTTGACATTGGGGTCATGCGTGTATTTGTGCGTGCGTGCGTGCATGTGTGTGTCTACTCTTAATTTATCCATTTTTGACTTACATTTGTACACCCTTAACCACTTAAACCATACAGTATATACAGTAATTAGTTGTACATTGAATAGCAAAAAGGGCCAATCTACAACCTCATAACGTGTCGCGATGCTACGCTATTTTCACCAGATGTTGTAATATTTTTGGCAAATGTTCTATTTTTAGGCAAATGTTCACCTATCATGACGTGCCCAGAATAGGGATGCTAGGGTTCATGTATAGTAAAGTGCACTGTTTCTCAACATCAGGTCAGGGGGAAGACTCTCGGAGTCTATAAATCCGAGAGTGTACAAATAAAACCGAATCGACCCATAAGAGATTCAAAATATGTATCAAATGGGGGCCAGTGACCTAACTAATATCAAACGGGGGGCTTGAAATGAAAAAGTTTGATAATCACAGGTTAACCCATTAAGACCGGGAACGCATCGGTGTCATTTTAGATTTCTTTGGCTATTCAAAAATAGCAGATATACAGAGTGCCGCGTTATGAGCATGTAGATCTGCTATTTTTGAAGAATCGTGAACATTTGTGCAAATCTTTGAATACATATATTTTTAAAGCAAACATTTGTAACTCAAATCTTTACTTCTGGGGGGGTCCCTGGAACAAAATATGTTGAGATGGGAGTCAAAATACCAATGCCAAATACATATCATTTTAGGGGTCCTCCAGAACCACTGATGTAGCAACATCAAATGTGCGGTGCATAAAGGGGACAGGCGTATAATTGATGAGGCTTCAGCTCTCTTCTGGCTCAGTGCTTCTCTTTCCAACTCTGCTTCCCCTGTTCTAATTTAGCTTTCTAATTCACTGCCTCTTCCATACATGGCACCACTGTGTGTGTGTGTGTGTGTGTGTGTGTGTGTGTGTGTGTGTGTGTGTGTGTGTGTGTGTGTGTGTGTGTGTGTGTGTGTGTGTGTGTGTGTGTGTGTTACTATAGTTGACCTGTAGGACAGACTCCTCAGACTCTTGTCTCCATAGCGAGGGCTGTTTCCTGTCATCGGAAGGCTTGGCTTCCTGTGCTGAGGAAGCTACTACAGTTCAGGCCACAGTGGCCACAGTGAGTGCATAGAATAGATGTTACAGGTCTGTGCTATAACCAGCCGTAATGCCAGTCATTTCAGTGAACGTAGCCATATTGAAGCACTCTCGGAGAAAAAGTGGTGACAGCAAACAAACAGTCAAAGTCAATAAAGTAGAAAAGTTTGCGCTCCAAACCCAAGGCCCACCAAAGCTAGAGCCGGGCGCAAGAGGCCAGCACCGAAGTCCACAACAAACATAAGAGGCTCGCACACTGACAGACAAAGGTTGATGCTCCCGGGATGCAAAAACATAGATTCATTCACAACCACAAAGTGCAAAAATTGACATATATGGACATATGTCCATATGTGTTACGGTCCCCAGACCATCATCAGCACTCAGTGCTGATGATGGTCTGGGGACCAAAACGTCTACTGTCTTTTTCTCCTTTGCACATACGGAATGCCACTTTTTTGCACTTTGCGAATGATACATATACTGGCCACAGTGTGTGAGATACTTTACAGGCCACAGTGTGTGTGTGTGTGTGTGTGTGTGTTGATACTGTACAACAGTGTGTGCAGGATAATTACTTTAACAGGTCCGTTCATGAAAGTTCTTGCAGTCTTGTTTCCAATGAGGGCCTGTGAGCAATTAGGGGTTAAGAGTCTTACTCAGGGACATATTTCATTTCATCTACACATTTGCCGGCCTGGCCTGGAATCGTACCTGGGGCAACCAGGGCCTCTGGCTCCCTAGGCGGGCTCACTAACCACTCAGCTATGGCCGCCCCTGCATGCAATCTGTACAGGCCCAGTACTGGATATCGCTGTCTAAAGTGCAAATGCATACAATCACAGAGGTATACAATACATAATCCCCTGGTTGGTGCTTTGCTGTATACTTGTTGAGCCTCGGAGAGAATGAATTCGCTCTTGACCTAAATCCCCTCTCTGGCAATTCTTTATGCCATTGTTCCCATGGCAGCAGGTCGTCAGACAGTAACAGCATCCGGGAAACCATTTCGGCTCACAAAAAAAGTCCAGCCCACCCAGCGGTGACTCACCCTGTCTCTCAATTAAACTTGCGGTAAAAGAATGAGCCGTGTTGAGTTGAGAGGGGCGGGTGAAGTTTGGGGCGAGTCCGATGGGGGAAGGTGGGGGAAGCATCTTAAAATAGCGAAAGCGAGCTGAGGGCTATTGTCTGCACTGTTCCAGTGTCTGCCCATTTCCTCGTATAAGCTACTGCAGCCGACCCTTGCTCTGCTAGCCTAGCTGGACGGCAGACACACAGGCACCAGCCTGGAAACGGCTTGGCTGTTCGCTAGTCTTTGAGGATGGCTATTAAAAAAAAATAACAAAACGTTGGTAAAAGACAATCGGTAGCTTTTTAGTCAAATAGTATTTGCAACAAAGGGGTAAGCCAGATGTAAAACATTAAATTGGATGGTAAATTCTTTTTCAAATCCAATGAACCCCATAAGAAGTGGTCATATTGATCAGGGTGGAAAACACGAGTTAGGGCCTGTCTGAGGATAATGGCACAGACCACGGTGGTTTGAGTTCATTACTTTTACTCCAGAAATCCTATTACACCATGAACGTTTTTATTGGGAGCGTATGCTTAAAAATGGAAGTCTCTGGCACGACGTTATAGAATAACATGTTAACACGCAAATTGGTTACTTTTACTCCAGAAATCCTATTACACCATGAACGTTTTTATTGGGAGCGTATGCTTAAAAATGGAAGTCTCTGGCACGACGTTATAGAATAACATGTTAACACGCAAATTGGTTACATCTACTATACCCGGGGATGTGTGCAGTCTGTGCACCCAAACTTACTAGGGACTGCAACTGGCACAACAGATCCCATAGCAAAACATGCTATTAAAGAGCTTAGAAATTGGGAAATGTTAAAAATCATCTTAAATGAATTTGAAGATAAAACACCCCCCCCCCCCCACTGAGGAATAAAATACATGAGAACAGCCTCGTAACTGTATAAATGTCCACATAGATCTGCAGATTGGTCATTACGTCACTGTATCATGCAGAGTCAGCTCTGACTCTCTTCTTTGTGTGTTGGCTGTGCCCAGTTACAGCATGCTACTATAAAGAGCAGAACTAGAGGTTACGAATGTAACCCCGGTTTTAGTAGGTTCGGAGTTTACTACTCACTATGGGATATCAGCGCCCTCAGGCGATGAGACAGAGCAACACACACGCTCCCGGTGCCAATACTGATTGGCTAAGGGTATGTCACGAGTCCGGAAGACCCGGGAGTATAAAGCTCCCTCGTGACGTAGGCTCTTCCTCTTAACATTCTCCTCTCTGCATGCCAAATGCGCACAGAAAGGGGTGTCTGGTGAGTAGTAAACTCCGAACCTACTAAAACCGGGGTTACATTCGTAACCTCTAGTTTTACCACGGTTCTCCGTTTACTACTCACTATGGGATTCATAAACCCCCCTTGAGGTAATGAGCCACACAACCCTGACAACCCCGCACGCCCCTCAGCTCCTAGGTCACGTCCAGGGGGGACGTGACCTAAGACCCCCAGGCCATAGGTCCACGACCTTACGGCCCCACAGTCCGCCTCATACTAATGAGGAGCAGGGCCCTATCCCCAAGACACAGCCCTGCTGGTCCCAAGGAAACCTAAAGAGGAAGTCGAAAGATATGGAGAAAAGGCCCCAAGCCTACTCCCTATCCTCCACTGACCTGGAGGCAGCAGCCACACCCAGGACAGCGTGCGCCATTGATGACGCCGCCACGTCCAGACTGTAAAAGGCCGCAAAAGTCGATGGTGACGACCAATTTGCAGCCGCACAAATCTCCTGGATCGAAGCTCCCTTGTAGAGAGCCCAGGACGTAGCCATGCCTCTAGTAGAGTGGGCCCTCAGACCCCCCGGGACTGGGACACCACTACTCACATAAGCCAGCTTAATGGCATCACGGATCCATCTAGAAAGCGTCGCCTTGGTGACCGCCTTCCTCTGAACCCCCACGCCAAAAGAGACAAAGAGTTGTGTCGATGAGCGACTGGCCGCCGTCCTCTGGCAATAGAGCTTCAAAGCTCTCACCGGGCAGAGGCAATGTAACCGCCCGTCCTCCGCCGAAGCGAAGGGAGGCGGATGAAAAGCCACCAATTCAACCGGATCTGGGGCCACCACCCCGGTCTTTGTAACGAACGCCAGGTTTGGTTTAAGCAAAACCCTCCTGTCGTTGTTCAGAAAATTCATGCACTCCGGGCTCACCGAGAGCGCATGCAAGTCACTGACCCGTTTAGCCGTGGACAGGGCCACCAAAAGGACCGTTTTTAGACTAATGACCTTCAGATCCATAGACTCAAAAGGCTCGAACGGGTGACGGCACAGTGCATCCAGCACCACCGTCAAATCCCAGACTGGGAACAGTGGCCTGTTGACCGGTCTAGCTCTTCTGGCGCCGTTCATAAATCGGCGCACGAAGTTATGCTGACCCACCGTCTTGCCATCGTCGAAACCTAGGTGGCAAGCCGAAATGGCCGCCAAATACACTTTCACCGTCGAGAAGGATAAACCCTGATTTAGCCTTCCCTGTAGAAAAGTAAGAATGCTGCCCACCGGGGCCTGGACAGCCACCACCACTGGTGACTGCTCCAGACACCAAGATGCGAACATATTCCATCTGACCTCGTAAGCTTCCCTCGCACCCTGGATGGTAGCCACCACGTCAGGGGGGAGGCCACATGAAGTCAAATTCGCCCTCTCACGGGCCAAACCCATAGGTCTAGGTCCTGAGGGCGCTCGTGGAACAGCTCGTTCCCTCCCTGCCTCACCAGGTCTGCCCTGGGAGGGAGGGCCAGAGGCGCATCGTAAAGGAGCGGAGCTATCTCCGACCTCCACGTGCCCCATGCTGGAGCCACCAGCAACACCGACAACCCCTGGAGCCTGACCCTCTCCAAGGTGGGGAGGATCAACTCCACTGGCGGGAAGGCATAAAGCAGTTCGCTCGGCCAACTGTGTGCCAAGGCGTCCATGCCCATGGAACGGTCCCCCCTCTTCACTGAGAAGAACCGAGAACACTTCGCGTTCTCTTCGGAGGCAAACAAATCGACCTGGGGGCGACCGAATCTGTGCCAGATATCCTTCGCCACTATCGGGTGGAGTGACCATTCCCCGTACCGGAGACCGCCCCTGGACAGCAAGTCCGCTCCGTGGTTCAGGAGGCCCGGTACATGAGACGCCCGTATGGACGCGAGCCGTGACTCGCACCAAAGCGTCATCTCGCGTGCTAGACCATCCAACACCAGGGAGGTCAAGCCTCCCTGCTTGTTGATAAAACACATGGTTGTCGTATTGTCCGTTCTGACCGCAACATGACAACCCAAGATCTGTGCCTCGAAATGTTTCAGAGCGAGGAAAACCGCCAGCAGTTCCAGGTAGTTGATGTGAGCCGACTGCAGTGTCGGATCCCACACTCCCCTGGTCCACCTGCCCTCGTGGACGGCACCCCACCCAGTCAAACTGGCGTCCGTGGTGATGACCTTCCACGAAATCACAGCTCCTATACTGACCCCCTGGGACAGAAAGGCTGCTAGTGACCATGGTCTGAGTGCCTCCACACACCATGGAGACACCATCACAAGCCGACGACCTGAGGTGGGTGGGATCCGAAGGGCCCTCAGCCACCTCTGAGCGGGTCTCATGTAGAGCCTGCCTAAGCGGATTAAGTGAATGGCTGAGGCCATGAGACCTACTGCTTGCATGCATTGTTTGTAAGTAACATTCCGCCCCAGGCGGAAAGATCTCACACAAGCCAAAACGCTGTCTATCCTCTCCTTGGATAGACGTGCCCTGAGCGTGTTCGAGTCCAGCGAGATCCCCAGGAAGGTGGCCCGCTGGGACGGAACCAAAACGCTCTTCTTGACGTTGATTGTGAAACCCAGTGACGTCAGATGGGAGATGGCCACGGCCGTGTGCCGTGCCACCTCCTCCTCCGAGCCTGCGGCTATCAACCAGTCGTCGATGTAGGTCGACAGACGGATTCCCTGTCTCCGTAGTGGAGCAATGGCCGCGTTGGTACACTTCACAAACACCCGTGGGCTCAACGACATACCAAAAGGGAGAACCATGTACTCGTACACTTCCCCTTCGAAGCCGAAGCGCAGGAATTTTCTGTGCGGGGGATAAATTGGGATGTGGAAGTAAGCCTCTTTCAGATCGATACTTGTCCACCAGTCGCCCTGACGCACCGTGCGTAATAACTTCACGGTCGTTAGCATTTGAAAATGAAAAACCCGCAGGAACCTGTTGAGTCCCTTCAGATTCAAAATGGGTCTATACCCCCCCCCTTTCTTTTTCACCAGAAAATATTCCGAATAGAACCCCAGACGGTTCTGATCCGGAGATAATTTCTTTATCGCGCCCTTGTCCAGAAGGGAGGCTACCTCCTCTCTTAAGGTTTTGGCCGCTCGGCCCGACGCTCGAGTGTACAATACCTTGTCTGTCATGGGCGGCTTCCTGGCAAACTGCAGTCTGTAACCCTTGTGAACGGTGCGCAGCACCCAAGGGCACGGCTTGCAAAGTTTCCATTGATCCAAGCATTGAGCGAGAGGCTTGTCGCTGGATGCTGCCGTCGCTAGTTTCACTGGTCGTGAAACCGTGACCATGGGAACCGGAGACGCTAAAACTCTGCTCAGCGGAGCTACAGCTGTGGAGCTCGCTAGAGACAAAAGAGGCCGCGTCGATCCTGACGTTCTGCGTGTAGAGATCACGTGACCTAGTGCGGAAGTGTTCCACACTATTCCCTTATTGCCTACAAGGTCCGCCGCCATCTTGACTAGGCCTCTCGGCCTGACTAAAGGAAGCGACGGATCCGCCTCTACTGACGGAGGCACTCTGTTGCCCTCCAGAGGCTGGCGTGACACGGTGCACGGCAGGCTGTAAACATTGGGGTGACCCTCGACCCGCGCCGCCATCTTGTAAACCTTCCTTCTCACAGTGGGCCTCTGGCGCCCTCTGCTGGATGGATGGTAAAAATGGAAATTTTGGCGTGACCCTTGTACATTGGCGTTTAGAATTAGCAATGGATTTAATACATTTGTCTTGTTCATAGCATGCACAGTATTCATCCCAGCAGCGCTTGGACAGTCTCCAAAGGGACTGTCCAAGCGCTGTGGGCTTATGGTTGGAGGGCATTGATACGGAGGGGCCCCCCCAAGGGGGGTCCCTCCGCATCGCCGCTCTGAGGCGGGTGAAATAATGAGAGGTTTTGTATTTTTCAGAACATTTATTTGAACCACACTTGACACACAAACACCCTGGCAAACAACATTTGGACAAGTCAAAACAGCAGAGGCCTGGCTCTGTAACACTGTTATTTTCTGTCGTTTGTTTACCGTCGGGGCCATGAAAAGGCCAAGTCTTTTTCCCGAGGTGACCAGGGGGGCTAATCCCCCCCCACTCCGTCCGTGTGGATGTGGGGGGGGCAGCCAAACAACCGGTAACACCGGGGGGCAATTGTCAAACACGCTGCCCGCGACCACGTCCTCTCCCGCCGCGTCGAGTGGATCTGGGGGAAGAAGGGGGAGGGGGGGAGCGGGGGTCCTTGCGACGGACGTCGCCGACTCCCAGCGACATGGGCCCTTCCACTCTGGTGGGACGGGCTGAGGAGTTGCGGGAGCTGCCGCTGGCGCTGGATTGGCGAGGTGAGGAGAGTCTCCCCCTTAAGGCAGACCTCTCCTGGCGGGGTCTGCCTGGTTGGGGAGACCTCGGGGCCAAAAGACCCGCCGCTGCCTCTTTCCGGGCCCTCGCCGACTCCGTGGAGTCCTTCAGGTATTTTTCTGCCCCGCAGAAGAGGTTACCTGCTGTGAGTGGAAGGGCCAGCAGCTTTTTCTTCGCGTCGATCTTCTGCGCGACTTTTGTGAAGGTGGCGAGGTCGAGCCACCGCACCCTCTCTATGGTCGCGCAGTCGTCCAACACCCGCCCGGTCCAGTTGATGGCGTGCTGGGTGCAGGAGATGGTGAGCTGGTTAAGGCGATGCAGCTCCTTCGCGTCATCGCCCCATGTCTTTTTTAGCTCTGCTAGCCGCACGGCAGAGGAGCCCTGGAGGATGGTGACGGCGTTGAGGGTTTTTGTGACCTGTCCGGCCGCGGCGTAGGTCTTTTTCAACGCCGCGGAGGATTTTCTCAATTCGTCATTGTAAAAGGACGGTGTGGCGCCCCCAAGCACCACCGTACCTGACTGCATGTCCTCCAGTCCTTCTGCCAGCACAGGGTCCATCGGAGGGACTTCGATCAGCCCCAGGTCCCTGGCGGAGATTAGGTCGATGGGGAAGGCTAGCCTTTGCGGGTCTTGATGATCCCCCCAGGAGCTCATCAAGGCCGTCTTGAACCCCATCGCTTCAGGGAGCTTCTTGGACTCCACCACCCGTGTTGGTGGAGCCTCCAAGCCCTGGAAGCCTACTGTAGTAGCGGTGGCGTTGCGGCTCTCCACGGGCTGCACCAAACCGCACCTGGCGATGGCCCGCTTAAACACCGCCGTTACCGGTTCGACGACCTCTTCTTTGACGGTTTCGGGGTTTCCGCCTTCCCCGTCGGCGCTCGCCATGGACACCTCCTGGACGTCCTGGTATGGCGCGAGGTCCAACTCGTCCTCCAGCTCTTCGAAGGCCAGTGACTCCTCGCTGTCGGCCAGCGAAGCAGCCCAGTCGTAGTGTCGACGGGGGGAGGTGGAGGCGCTGCTGGTTAGCTGCGGCGGCGATATATGTGCAGCGGCAGCGGCGGAAGGTGGCGTCAGCGTCGTCGCCGCTAGCCGCTTCATCTTCGGCGTCGGCACCGGTGGGGGTCCCATGAGTGTCTTCTCGGGCGGCACTCCTGGGGTCCCTGTGCTGGTGGCGGCGGAAGCTCCGGCTGAGTCGTTCCTGACCCAGCGGACCAGGGTCTCTACCCTGTCCAGCCGGGCGTCGAGCTGCTGGCTTGTGAAGGACGAGCACCCTGGGCACTCGTCCCTCTCGCCCTGGCGCTCCTTAGCGGTGAGCGCATGGTCGACCCCCAGGCAGTAGATACAGACGCGGTGGGGGTCGTCTGCGGCGACGAGGAGGTCACAGCTCGGTCGTCCGCAGGTCCTCGGTGGTTCCATTCCTGGTCTGGAAAAACAGCGGCCTAACTTTGGCTAGTAGCACCTAGCTAGCTGCTACCAGTAGCCTAGCCGCTGAATGAATGAAAATGCTACCGGCGATTTTCAAGGACCAGGAAAAGGGGATAACTGGGAGGATAGGTAAATAAATAAATACTTAATAATAACTTCCGGGAGAAAACTTATTTGCAAGGATTTTCCCGTGGGGAAATACTCCGTATTCCCGCGTTGGGTTTGAGTTGAAAAATGTCTTGCTTCTTGTGTGTGAATTTCTGCGCATTCGCTTGCAGAGTGGAGAAAAGAGGAAGAGCCTACGTCACGAGGGAGCTTTATACTCCCGGGTCTTCCGGACTCGTGACATACCCTTAGCCAATCAGTATTGGCACCGGGAGCGTGTGTGTTGCTCTGTCTCATCGCCTGAGGGCGCTGATATCCCATAGTGAGTAGTAAACGGAGAACCGTGGTAAAACCAGAGCACAATTAGACAATTGGAAACACCTGCCAATCGACTAACCATGGCACTGCTCGCTGAGTCACTCCCCCTGGCTCTGTTAAGTGAGAGTTCACATAAATTCTGTGTTTAAATCAAAAATCCTTTATCATCTTGCATCATTGAGCCAGCTCTGTCTCTCTCTGCTGTCTCTCTGTCTCTCTTTGTGTGTGTGTGTGTGTGTGTGTGTGTGTGTGTGTGTGTGCGTGTGTGCGTGTGTGTGCAATTGTGCACAGCATGCTCCTATAAAAGCACAATTACACAACTGGAAACACCTGCTGATCAATTAACCTAGCACTTCTCTCACACCCACAGAAGTCTTAAACTCTTGAAAAATATTTTTTTTACACATTTAGACCATATCCATGGTCATAATTTGGACATACCTAACAATAGATGTCAAAAAATGTTTAAAAGAAAAACAATTATTATGTAAAAAGTCTCTAAAAAGACAATCTTAATTACTTCCTGTCAAACGAAAACGTACTGCGTGATGACATACTCTTGTGGATATAAATTAATCTTCATTTCATTCACGTGTTTGATTCAAGGCTATGATAGAAGAAGGTACAGTCAGTCCACGGGCCAGGCAGGCGCCATTGATGCGCATGGGAGGCAAAATTGGAACCGGAAGTTCGGTGAAATACATTGGAGTCAATGAGAGCCGGCTGGACCAGCTTGTGAACACTATTTCTGAACGTTTGGGACCTTTGTCAGTTAATCAGTTCAGGAATATAAAGTTTTTTTGGGGCCTTTTTGGCCTTTATTTATAGTTTTCAGTAGGGACAGACAGGAAACAGGGAGAGAGAGAGAGATGGGGAGAGACATGCAGCAAAGATCGCCGGGAACGGGACTGGAACCCATGATGCGCATTGAAGCCTAGTGCCCGGACAGCTAGGCCAGAGGTCCGGGCCTTGTTCAGGAATATAAAAGAAGACATATCACAGGTTGTTTTCTAATCATTTGTTTTTCGATGTGCACACTGTATAGGCATCTAAACAGCACCATGTATCGTTTCTGGCTCGGCAGTATCGCAAAGTTTGGTTGTCAGGCTGTCAATGACCGTCAGTCTTGCGTTACTTTGGCAAGTTCAGAAAAGTACTCTTTAGATTTAAAATTATACAGTGTACACTTCGAAAAGCAACACAAAGCAACACAGCAGCAAACAATGTGTGATATGTCTTATTTTCCTGGGCCGAGTATTTTACAAAGGTCACAGTTGTTCAGAAATAGTGTGTGTTCATAAGCTGGTCCACCTGGCTCTCATTTACTCCAATGTATTTCACCAAACTCTCAGCTGCAGTTTGCCTCCCATTTGTCCCAAAGCGACAAATCTGCCGGCTGGGATTGCTGGATAACGAAAAGGACGTAGATGACCGTACCTTCTTTTTATTTACCGTGCTTTCATTCCCATAGCTCACGTTCCTCTAAACACACCTGATTTTAATTACGGAGCTAATAAATGTTTAACTCATTCAAGATGACGTCCAGACGTGTATTACTCATTTTAAACTTAATCAGCACACAAAAATACGTATCTGAAAACAATTTAGGTTAGAAATAAGCAACTTAGTCACAAACATGCTTCACACTGGCCGTCTCTATCTCCCTTGGGCAGCATGAGCAGCAGGGAACAAACACTAGCCCTCTGCTGCACACAGCTGCAGTGAGTGAGATTGCAGCATTCCATAGCCTGAAGGGACGGGACCTTCTGATTGGTTGAGACCAGGTTGAGACGACGTTTCAGACTGAAACTTCAAAATAAAATGACAGGAAAAGCCATTTCACCACGACTTTAAGCGAGTGAGAGATCACAAAAATGCTAATAAACAGCTTACATTTGGGGGAAAATTGGCTTTGACACTCTCTTCATATGCCAATGGTCATTGCCCCCTTGCCCATGTGCAAGTTCAGATCAGATCGATTAGTCAACCCATGAGGATAAAAATGGATGAGGACAGATTGACAAACAGGATGACAGAGGTTTCCTAATGTGATAGTAGGACAATAAGAATGTGTTTGTTTATTTATGTATTCTCATGACAGGAAGAAAGTGGGCAGACATACATCATTCTGTGGCATGAAGTATAATATACATGTGCAGTTGGTAATTTACATGTGCAGTTACAGCAAATGATCCACACTGCATGTCAATCTAACACAGGCAATGTGTTCTCACAAAGGTTCATATCTTATCAAAATATCATAATTCATAATACAGCTTAGGGAAGTAGATAAGGCCCGGGCGGGCCTAGTGACCTGGGCACCTAATGCCTGACAGCGCATCACGGGTTCGAGTGGGTTCCTGTGTCTGTTGTTTCCTGTGTCTGTCTCCACTTACTCTTATCAATAAAGGCAAAGAAGCCCCAAAAATATAAATGGAAAGCAGCTAAATGTGCAATATTGATTTTATTTGTTAGGGTTAGCCATGGTTACTGTAGTTGCGTTTAGGGTAAGATTATGCTTAGGGTTATATTCATAAGACAACATACTACTGGGTTCGGATGACATGGTCCAAGTTTGTTTAGTTGAAAAACGTACATTATTTTCTTAGCTACAATATGTACAATTATTACGGTGAGACCAGACTGGAACAGAGCTTAAGCCTATATTGATGAGTACCAACCAGTAAATGGTTAAACATCTTTGTTATGACTCCTCAATGTTAGTGTTGTCCATTTGTAACTCAGAGTGTACAATTAACACTGAAGATTTTACTGAGTTACTGGTGTACTGTCAGGTGAAAGCTAGCCCATGCTAAAGTGCAGTGCAGTTCATTCTCCAACTCATAACACTTGACTAGAGAGACAAGGACAGAATGTACTATTACTGAGAGAGAGAGAGAGAGAGAGAGAGAGAGAGAGAGAGAGAGAGAGAGAGAGAGAGAGAGAGAGAGAGAGAGAGAGAGAGAGAGAGAGAGAGAGAGAGAGAGAGAGAGAGAGAGAGAGAGAAGCAGAGAGAGATAGAATGCGGTGATGGGCCTCTGACTGTGCTCTGGTTTATCTACATGCTTCCTTGCCCCCCCGCTAAGTCTGCAGAAGTATCTGATAGAATTGTTCTGCTGACATACCGTACGTATACGCACACTTGCATTTCACTCAGCACAAGACTATTCTC
This sequence comes from Gymnoscopelus braueri, assembly GCF_963280865.1. Classification (NCBI taxonomy): domain Eukaryota; kingdom Metazoa; phylum Chordata; class Actinopteri; order Myctophiformes; family Myctophidae; genus Gymnoscopelus; species Gymnoscopelus braueri. The sequence continues at coordinate 20,631,963 of NC_137616.1, forward strand.
TGCATAGTAAGGGAGTCAGCATTGTTACATAATGTCTGATGGGTATCAGAAAGACAGACAGAGACAGAGAGGTACAAAGTGGGAACATAGCAAAGAAGACCTAAATAATGTGTGTGTGTGTGTGCGTGCGTGCGTGCGTGCGTGCGTGCGTGCGTGCGTGCGTGCGTGCGTGCGTGCGTGCGTGCGTGCGTGCGTGCGTGCGTGCGTGCGTACGTGCGTGCGTGCGTGCGTGCGTGCGTGCGTGCGTGCGTGCGTGCGTGCGTGCGTGCGTGCGTGCGTGCGTGCGTGCGTGCGTGCGTGCGTGCGTGCGTGCACACAAGTCCTATTAGTAATGGGTATCACAGTTATATATGGGGGTGGCCTGAATTACATTATGTTCTTAACCAGAGGACTACTTGCTGCATCTTTAGAGATTAGATAAAGGAGGCATAGTCTGAATAAAGACACAATGAAACCTATTATCCTGGTCCTGGCTCATACATCACACAGGTGCACATAATCCAGCGATTTTAAAACTTTGGTGAGAAACCAAATACTGAGTGAGGACAGTGGGTACGTTTGAGGTCAAGTCTACTAAATTGTTCTTCAAACACTTTTATGTGGTCGTCTAAACTTTCAGAGCTGGCTTTGAAAGTCATGTGGGTCCTTCTTTCATGTGCAACCCCACACGCATGAAGACAACATCCTGACACAGACAAATTAAGAGAAAGAAAGAAAGAAAGAAAAAACACACAGACAGAAAGAAAAACTCAAAGCAAATATAGAACTGTAACAAAAAGAGAAAGACTGAATAAGTAATGAAGTATTCGGAGTAGCTTATTGTCGGGATCGGACGGGAACGAGGGTGTCCATCCCATTTTCGATGCGCTAGACCCCTGGGAGATGGATTGCTGAGGTGGAGTGCGACACCTACCATCAGCTCCCAGAACTTACCGCACAACTTAGTTTTCCATAGCCTGGTTCCAGGCCATGGACCCCGCCCACTCTCTGAGTGGACTGCCTCTCTTGGTCTGGTGTTATAATGTGAACCTAGGATTTATTAGGTACAAAAAGTACCGTCCAATGAGAGTCGGAGGTGGGGGTCCCTTGTGATTGGTTTAGGGAAATTCTAAACCAATTCTAATTGGTTTAGGAAAATTCTAATCCCCCCCTTGTAATCGCCTACACTGGAGCCAATGTCAGACTGAAGCTCCACGCAGCTTCAGTCTGATAATCAGGCTAAGCTGTGCTACTCATGTACTGAGTTGGCAATGCCCAGGCTCGAACCCAGGACCTTGCAGTCCAAAGACAAGTGCTGTACTGACTGAGCTACCCGGATACAAGTAAGAAAGGAAGAAGACAAAAAATGCAACACAGACAAAGAAATACACACAAACATGAAAAGTGTGCTGTATATTTGGTGGCAGAGACTGAATGTAGGGGGATGGGTTTGGAAAAAGAGAATGGAAAGGAGAGAGATGGCTAGATAAGAGTGATTCAAGTAAGATTTATTTATATAGCAACAGGATGCAGATACACAAATAAACGACATGCATATTCATTTAGATACAAAAAATAAATCAGCCCCTTTGCAGGGAAGGAAGGCAAGTCGATTCAAGGCTCCTTGAGAGAAAACATGAGAGAAAGGAGACTAACTAGGCAAAAGATTTTCCATTACGTAACTCTAACACACACACACACACACACACACACACACACACACACACACACACACACACACACACACACACACACACACACACACACACACACACACACACACACACACACACACACACACACACACACACACAAATCACAGCTTGTCTCTTTCATGAATGAACCCAGCAACAGTCCGACCATCAGCCCACAACCACCTCCCATGCGGCAACCAAGACAATGACACAACGCTGGCGTCAGAGAGAGGAGGACATAAACTTCAAACTGTGATGTTAATGTCACTTCAATGGAAAGAAGCAGAGAATGGCAGAGATTGAGACAACATAAACTGAATGAATTAATTCATCATTACATAAATAACAAAACATAACCTCTCACTTCTCTTATTTGCCAATGGGAAATCATGCAATGTCATCAAACAAACATAAAGAGAAGAGGAGAGAGGCAGAATGAATGAGAGAGATATGCAGAGAGAGAAGTAAATGTTAGCGCTGTTTGGCGGTCTGAGAGAGTAAACACTATTATTTACCACCCAGGGGTGACAAAATCACTCACTTCCCACACACACGCACGCACACACACACACACACACACACACACACAGACACGCACACGCACACACACCATTCCCCTTCTCCCACCCCCTCTCACTTCCTCTCTTTCGGTAAAATCAAGTGAGTTCAGTTGAATCCGTTCTATTTACTTTTATATAACCCCCCATCCTCTCTCTCCGTATTCAAACCTCTCCTCTCCTCTCCTCTCCTCTCCTCTCCTCTCCTCTCCTCTCCTCGCTACTTCTGCTCCTCCGTCTCCTGCATCAAATAGTCTGTGTGAAAACAGACGAGCTCTTTGGTGAACCATAGAACTTGTGTTCATTTCTGAGTGTGATCACAGCTGACTGATGAATGTGTACTGTACCACCTATATACTGTATGTTTCAGTACTATCTGTCTACTTACTATATATTTCAGTACTATTTATCTAGTTTCAGTGGGACTGGTGAGTGATACTGTCAAACAAACTAATCGCCCTGTCAGCTGACAGAATGCAGACCCAGTACCCAGGAGAAAGGAGACAGGAGGGAGGAGAGAGGGGAGAGGGAAGGCAATGAGGGGGTGGACGGAAGGAGGGAGAGGAGGAGGGAAGGAGAGGAGAGGATATGAGAGGGAAAGGAAGATTGTATAAGATGATGATGATGATAGGAGAGGAGAAGCATGGGAGCACTAATTGGCACAGCATAGAAAGGGCAGAAATGGAAGAGGAGAGGAGAGGAGAGGAGAGGAGAGGAGAGGAGAAAAGGGATAAGCTGAGCTAAGATCGCACATCAAAACCAAAGCAAACACAAAATAAACAGGTAAAGTGGGATGGATTAGTGGAATGAAATGTACCCTGAGAGAGAATAAGGCAGTTACTGTAGTAGGAGGAGATGAAAGAAGAACATGAATGGACACATCGTCCTCACACAATACACAGTCAATTCCTCAGTGTTATTTTTTACAAATGGAACCAAATGGATGGTTATGCAATGTGTATGTAGATATATTTTTGTTGATTTGTCTCCCCCTGCCCAAGGGGGGGGGGCCCCCTTGGGCAGGGGGAGCTCGCACAAAAAAAAATGTCAGACACTTTTTTACTCCTGTAAACCTGTGATGTGACAATAAAGATTCTGATTCTGAACCCGCAAGGGCCAGGTTACATCTGTACACTCCCAGAGTCACAAATAGATACATAATTTTTATTGTATATATATGCCCTTACATACAAACACATGTGTATATGTGAATGTACACATAAATAGCCACATTCACGTATTTCTTGCACAGCATGCACACACAAACCAGTTTTAAACATAGACTTATAGAATTTTATATACACACACAGTCCTGCTTTTGTATCACTCATACAAATATGTGTGAGCAATACACACACACACAAGAAAGTGACTGCATCCATCAGGTGCTCCACTGTGGCCATAAAATGTTATCGCCATATCATTGGCTGAGGCAGCTCGTTCTCTTAGCCAATGAGCACCCAGTACAGGCCTGGGCACTGGTGGAGTGGAGAAACTACTTGGCGACACGCACGCACGCACGCACGCACGCACGCACGCACGCACGCACGCACGCACGCACACACACACACACACACACACACACACACACACACACACACACACACACACACACACACACACACACACACACACACACACACACACACACACACACACACACACACACACACACACACACACACACACACACACACACACACACACACACACACACACACACACACACGGAGAGGGCAGATGAGGAAAGGTGGCAGACAGCTTGCATACAGAGCAGAAACGTCTCAGAGAGAGAGAGAGAGAGAGAGAGAGAGAGACAGAAGGGGGGGGGGGGGGGTGGTAATGAAATTGACAGTGGTGAGAAATGAAATAAGCGTGAAATAAGCGTGATATCCTGATTATGACAGCTGCTTGGCTGACTGAGTCTGTCTCTGTGTGGCTGTATGTCTCCAGGTTGTGATGAAGGTTGGTGACACATTAACCACTTGAACCCTCTATTCTTAGTCAAACGGATCTGAGTTACAACTCTACTTATACCGCCTTTTCCGTCTACACCGAATCTCTTTACCTAAAAATAGCCAACAGATCTGCCTGTCTGTCTGTCTGTCTGTCTCCTTTTCTTTCAGTCCACTTTTCCTTCCTTCCTGCCTGTCACACTCTCTCCCCTCCCCCAGATCCAAACATACATGATTTACAGCACTGGGATGGTTCTCAACGCGGGGTCCAGGGACCTCCAGCGGTCCTTGATATCGTTCCAGGGGGTCCCCAGTCCACCTGAATGGACCCTTATAAGTCTGTGACAGCGAGTTTACAAATGGAAACGGAACAGGTCAAGTAAAAGTTTGAGGTATTTTTACTTTACTGGAGTATTTCCAATTTTCAGTACTTACAAATATTGTACTTTTACGCCTCTAAAATCATTTAAAAACTTTAGTTACTAGTTTTTTGTAGATTTAGATTATTATTACAAAACATACATTACCCACTTCAGCCCTATATACTGTGTCCCTATATACTGTGTCTACAAGCTCACAATGTGCCGCGTCGCGACGCATTGTGAGCTTAGATCTGCTATTTTCAAATGATTTGTATACATTTACTGTATATACGTTTGAAAACTTGTGAAATGGGACATTCTGCATAATGAGTACTTTCTACTTTTGGTACTTTAAGTACATTTTGACACCAATACTTTTGTACTTTTACTCAAGTAAATTTTGAATTCCGGACTTTTACTTGTAACAGAGTATTTCTACATTGCAGTATTGATACTTTTACTTGAGTAAAGAATGGTTGTACTTTTTCCATCACCGCTGTTACCCTCCACTCTCCAGCACTAGTCTTCATTTGTTGGTAGGCTGGTGGACAGGTGGAGAGATTTCATACTCGCTGCTTTACTAAAGAACTTCATATTTCCTTGTGTAAGTAATTTAATGGTAAACAGATGGGACGGCGTGTCTATATGAGAACCACAAGTCTTGAATTAAAATCCTCAAAGTGAAACTGTGCCTTTTGAAAAGTGAGGAGGAAAGTTAGAGAATGATTATTATTTTGAACTGTCAGACTTTGGTATTATGTCATCTTTTTGAGTTAATTTTTTTACAACACGGGTACATTATTCTGTCAAGAATAAACAGCTAAATGAGCTACTGTATGTGAGCGTGTGTGTGTGTGTGTGTGTGTGTGTGTGTGTGTGTGTGTGTGTGTGTGTGTGTGTGTGTGTGTGTGTGTGTGTGTGTGTGTGTGTGTGTGTGTGTGTGTGTGTGTGTGTGTGTGTGTGTGTGTGTGCACGCATACGTGCATTTGTGTTTGTGTGTGCGCCCATGTGTGTGCATGCGCGCATGTTTTTGCATGTTTTCAGGTTTCACTCCATAATCCCTGGAACGTGACTGAAACATTTCCATTTCAAAGAGTTGTCTGGGTTAGACATTCTGACTCTGTGTGTGTGTGTGTGTGTGTGTGTGTGTGTGTGTGTGTGTGTGTGTGTGTGTGTGTGTGTGTGTGTGTGTGTGTGTGTGTGTGTGTGTGTGTGTATTCTAAAATGAGGACAGCTCTTGAGTTTCTGCTCAAATGCTGTGTGACATCTCTGTTTGCCTGCGCGCCCCATGGATACACAGAGACTTCTATATTAGGCCGTGGGCCGAGTGCCTCTATCTCCTTTAGTTTTTGAGTTGGTTGATCCCCATCAAGAGCCTGGCTAATTTTTTAGTATTGTGTAGATTAGTTGTTTATGAACACATTATCAAATGTTTCCATCCTGAAAAGTTGCGCCAGAAAAATAAAACTTAGATATAATGTCACTAAGTAATGTTACTTATTTTCAAGAAAATGGCAGCCCACTGCGAAGTATAAACCAATCAAAGCTTGCCTACTGTATCGGGCAATTCAGTTGGCCAATCATGTTCTTCGTACCACTTGCAAGAGCAGAACCCGGAAATGCAGCTCAGACTGACGGACTATTGTAAACAAGAAAACAACAGATATCTTATAGAAAGATTAAGAGGTAATATTTGTTTTGTGATGATCGTCGTTGTCTTATTCTTATGAAAATGTATACAATGGATGCAGACAATAGAATGAGCCGTGTTGATGACGGCACATTATGATATTAAGCATCAATATGATATCATTATAACGTTAGGGTTGCCTACAGGCAACAGGATGGTTTGCAGATGCAAATTTAGCGTTTTAACAACACCTGAAGATACTATTAAGCAGTGACCAATCTATATGTACCCCTTTATAAATGTCTCGCTATCAATAGTTGGCTCTGCTACACGTTGCCTCGTTATTTTATTGATTCCATCTCGTATCTTTTCTGTTCAGATCTCCAGTCACTGTGCATCCGTTGCCAAAGTTGGTGTTTAGGGTTACGGTTGGTGATTTGTTATTTCTCTCTTGACAAGTTCTAAGCTAAAGTTACCAGTTGTTAATGTACAGTAGATATAGTTAGGCGAGTTGGGTTAAATTACGTTTGTCTGTCAAGTAAGTGTGTGTGCACTAGCATGCTGCATTAATTATTTTGTACAACTGTTCAGAGCCCGTTTATATCTTTTGGTTAAATGCACAGTGTTAAAATACTAATTTGTAAGGTCTTTGTATGGCTTAAATGGTGTTTGTTATCTCTATCTTATGTTTGATTGTGTGCAATAACCACAAAAAGAAGCAAATCCTGCTTCATACATGTCCTGACTAGACATTACCATGTACCTGACTAGACCTTCAAAACAGCAGACAAAAATATACATAATCAGATCCTATTTAATGAATCAGCACCAGACAAAATCACTTGAATAATATGAATCAGTGTTGTGAAGCTACATTTAGGCAGAATTATGCTCGTCACAGAATCTGACTGGTCCTTCTAAACATGTTAATAGGACACAATGTATTGATACAGTACAGATTTTAATCTAGATAACACAGTTTTGACTTAAAATAATCTACAGAGCCCAAGTATTTGTACAGAACACCTGAAATTCTATAAATCTAATTAGATTAGATGTGGTGATGTAATGTTTCCTCTTTAGAGACCTTTGATGTTTGTGTGTTGCAGGCTGTATGGAGTGGCTCAATTGCAGAGGTGCAGGAGGTGACAAACAACTGGATCTGGAAAATGATTGTGACATGTTTGAAGAAGAGTGGATTGTGTGTCACGTAATGCAGTCTATGAGAGATGGGTCGACATGATTATGAAGATCTATGTTTTAATGCTTGTGCTCTTTTGTAAATGATTGGTTCAGGAAACTAAAGATATAGTGTGCACATCTGCTCTCATCGACTTCAATGCATTACAGTTAACTTCAGGTGCCAGTTTTCTTCGCAGTGCGTCTATGACACATGCGATGTTATAGAACAGCTGTCCTAGTGGTTATAGGGGAAGTTCAAGGCTGATCTGATATCCACTCAAATGCAGAAAATGTACGTATGAAGTAATGTAGCTGGGCCACAGACAAGGACCTCATGGCATGTCATCCATCAATGGAATAGTTTGCTGCTGCAATGTGATACTATGTAATATTTTAACTTTGAATAAATCACTCTAAAAAAGTAACCTTTTGTACTACTTCTACTGGTTACCATACCCTACTGAATCTAGGCTTTTTGATGCAGTTCAAGTGCCACGTTTTAGTACAAATGTTGAGATACAAAGAGTTACCGGTAGTGAGTAGGTTTATTTAACAAACCATTTATTTGGCTACCTTTTCTAGTCTTACATGCTCTTGAAATGTGCTCTTTATTGGTCAAGAGAATGTAACTGTAATTCTCAATCTAAAATATTCCCATTGGTTAGCACATCTTGGTCTCTTAGTTTCATTTATTAAATGCAACAGAACCTGATACATTGTGTGGACACTGTATGGACAGATGACAGGAAGAAGCTGAGAGGTCAGTTACCACCATTGAAAAAGATCAAACAAAGAAACAAAATAGTATATTAGGTTTTGTGGTTATTTCATTTAATGATGTACATGTCACCTATAGTATGTTGTGTAAAGTAACTAAGTACATTTACTCAAGTACTGTACTTAAGTACATACAGTTGAGGTATTTTTTCAGACATGCGAAAGTGTCACTTTTCAGCTACAGTCACCTTTTTGAACCCAAATAGGGCAATTGTGTGACACCTGACCCGAAGAAAACAACATGTTGTCACCTTTTTCACCTCGGGCTGTTTGCATGCCTGTTTTTTACTTTACTGGAGTATTTCCAAGTTTTAGTTATTTTACTTCTACTCCACTATATCTCAGAGACAAATATTGTACTTTTACTCCACTACAATTATATGAAAACTTTAGTTACTTTGTAGATTTGAATTATTATTACAAAACATACATTAACCTCTTAGTCTTCAGCCCTATTTAAACTTTGGCTATTTGAAAATTGTCACTCTACAAGCTCACATCGGCTATTTTCAAAATATTTTACATTTGATACATATTACCTTGTGAAACGGGACATTTAATTCAACATAAGAGTACTTTTACTTACGGTACTTTAAGTACATTTTGATACCAATACTTACGTTCTTTTACTCAAGTGAATTTTGAATTCCGGACTTTCACTTGTAACAGAGTATTTCTACATTGCCTTTCCTTAAGTAAAACATGTGAGTACTTTTTCCACCACTGACTATAAATGGCTCACAGTTTAACAGGTAATAATGTACGATTTATTTGAAAAATTATCTGTAACTGTAACAGATTAAGTATACTTATATATGATACAATTTTAGATTAGAAAGACAAGAATTAACGTAACCACTTCATTTATGTAATGATCAAATCACCGTAGTGGCAGTGAACGAGAGGCAAGGCAATAGGCATATAGCGAAAATAATCGGATATACAAAAGCAGTCCAATACGGTTATGAATGAACTATTAGTAGCCTATGGTATAGCTGCTGCAAGTTCGTTAGGAAAATATATATTTTACACTCATTTTAGTCTTTTTTGGACAAGAAGTTTCGGTTTTTACGGAATGTTTTCTTCCTGGTTGCCATGGAGATTCTGAGTAGCCCTGCATATTTGCCTGTTTAAAATTGCATTTGTTAAAATCGGTCTTTTTCATTCTGGCGCACGAATCGGAGATGGAAACATTTTTTACAGTACTTATAAGAATTTTATATGTCTACTGTGAAAAAAGAATGTACACTCAGAGTGGGGATCAATGGAAGTCAGAATTAGAGCCCTCGGCCCATGGTCTATATGAAGAAACAAAGAGAAGGGGAGAAAGAAATGGATATCAAGTTAGTTTGCAAAATTGGTGAGCCAGGGAAGTTGAGTGTCTCTTTCCTGGCGAAATGCAGCTCAGTGGTTTTAAAACTTTTCCATGTCAAGGTCCCCCAAATGAATATGTATTTGGCCGTGGATCACTATCTAAAGATATTTGTTACAGGGACCCCCATACAAGAATTGTGTTTCAAAAATATTCAATTTGCTTTTCAAATATGTTTTGCAAATATACACAATGTATTTAGGGCAGGGGTCTTCAATGTTTTTCAGGCCAAGGACCCCTTAGCTGAGAGAGAGACCAAGCAAGGACCCCCAATACAAATTGCATAAAATTGTGTTGCAGATTCAACACAGATTTCATAATAGCTTCATAGACTTGTTTGACAGTTCTATTGTCAGTGTTGTGTAAATTAATGTTTGTTGTCTCCGCCAGGCCGAAAGGCATGGCGAGAGAGTATGTTTTCGCCCCTGTCCGTCCGTCCTTGTGTCCGTGTGTCCGTGTGT
>NC_137616.1:20649431-20691754 GCF_963280865.1 Gymnoscopelus braueri
AGACTGGTATGGTCCATTAAGTTGTATAATGTTTGACATAAATTTATATGATATAAAGTAAAAAAATATTAGAAATAAAATATAGTACAATTATTAATATTCAATGTAAAGTATGGTAATTACATAGTGAAGTTATGCTGTTAAATTACCCACAGTCAGCTATATACTGTTTATCGTGTGTACATTTTCACTGTACATTAGGTTCTCATGTCTACAAATAAAGTTGACATACACTAGAAAGATAACCAGAAGGATCGAAACCACAGGCAGCTGGGGGGTGGGAGGAATGTGTGATGCCAGACCGGAGACTCAACTCACCATCTGATGTGTGCTTGTTGCGAACGCGGAAGGAGGCGCGGCGAAGCCGCGCCTCCGACCAAGTGGAGCTTACTATGTAACTCTGCTTGGGTTGTGTCTCTGTCTGTCTGTATCTCTGTGTGCACTGCCTGTGTGCAGCTCCTCTGAGATAAGTAAATGTCCAATTTAGACGTACCATACATCAAATGAAAGGTCTTTGAAAACTGAACACACCTGTCAAGGTTGCGTTTAAGCCCGCCCCTTCCCCCGGAAGCCACGCCCCGGAGAAGGCTCCTAAAAACTCCCCATTGAAACCCCATGTTAAATGAAAAGTGCCCGAATCGCTCCGAAACTTTTTCTACCCCCCCTAAGTGGGGGTCTACGAACAAATACTTCGGGCTCGGATTTTGGCTCCGCCCCCCGGAAGTGGGTGAAACAGGCACTTCAAACACTTTGTTGAATTGTTCAAAAACATTAAAAGTTTTTTTTTTGGGAATTTGTATTTTTCTAAGATGCTCCTTTTAACGCAGATTTTTTTTTGATTATTATTTTTTTTTTTTATTGGTTACTTTTTTTTTAAATATTTTATTTCATTATTATTTTATTTTTTTTGGCGTTCGCTTACCGCGTTCGCGCGTCTTACTTGTGTATGTGTATTACAGTATGTGTATGTGTATGTGTATGTGTACTGTATGTTTATGTGTGTGTGTGTGTGTGTGTGTGTGTGTGTGTGTGTGTGTGTGTGTGTGTGTGTGTGTGTGTGTGTGTGTGTGTGTGTGTGTGTGTGTGTGTGTGTGTGTGTGTGTGTGTGTGTGCGTGCGTCATGTACATGGAAGCAATAAAGCAGATACCTCACAATGCGTGCGTGCACACACAACACACACACACACAAACGTTTGAATTATTTGATTTGGATCTGCTCAAGAAGCGCATACATAATAGATCCAAACACTGATCAGAAGGTTACATTATGGTCAAACTAGATAAAACTGGATGCTCATGCTTATTAACACACAGAGGGAAAAATAGATAACGTTTCAGTTGTAAGACTGTTTAGCTAATCCATTTATGTCTACGTAATATATTCCATGTGAAGCCTCTGTTTGTGCCTTGCTGTTGCTGATGCATACCAATGACTACACCTCACGGAGCACTCATTAAAAACAGGTAAACTTCCTTGTGACAGGTGGCTGTCACAGAACAAAAACTAAGACGTTAAGGAATTTGCACGCGTGTGTTTGCGGGGGTTGGGGTGGTACGGGGGTCAGTATGTATGGATACACAGACAGTACATCTCCAGCAGATATAGTACATACTTGGAATGCCTAAGCACAAGTATCATGCGGGTTTGGTCACACAGTGTGCAACAAAACATCACTGCGGAATGTTAACTACAGTATAAACGAAACGCGTTAGTGCTTCAGCCAATCAGTTCTCACCTTTTAGTTTGACAGCTGATCGACTGCCAACCCATGGCACTGGAAGAACAGGAAGTTGGAGGATATTGCTAATGTGTGTCCGTTGTCCAAGTTTACTGGAAATCCGGCTTAAGACATCTCACTTTGAAATGCAGTCATCAGGCAATACATTAACAAGCAAGTAGTCGAACAAGCATCACCCTCAGGCTCAGGAAGAGTTTTTCCCCTGAGGCTGTCAGAGCCGCATGAAAAAAACCTGCATTCAATCTGTAAATGTCCCCTTGTGGTTTTGCTCACACTGTTTACTTGCTCTAATGTAACTACTGTATATAAGCTTATCTACAGTATGCATTATGTGTTATTATATAATAAAGATACTAATTCACCCACCCTTATTCTGGAAATTTCCCATTGCTGCGCTAAAAGTGTTTTTTACCTTTTACCTGCACTATTGCAATTTTACTAATGTTTTGAGGTGTTGACCATTTTGAGATACACAGTTTTTAACTAGCCAGTTGTGACGATAAGTAATCCAAGTGCACATTGCAGTTAGACCACTGGTCTTTAAGGGTCCTCGGGGGAGTGGTTCTAGGGGGTCCTGAGCTAAATGATTGACAGTTACAGTAGGACCCATATGGACCCTCATGGGTTTGTAACTCTGTGTACAGAGCCATAAGGGTCCAGATTGGTTCCGTTACAATGTAGATTAGGGGTCCCGGAGATACAAATCACATCAAATGGGGGTCCGTGGCCTATTGCATATAAAACTGGGGGTTGAGCATCACTGATATACTAATAGGCAGTCTATTCTCTTCACTATAGTTTCATTTAAATATTGCTGCTGCTGTTGCAGTTGTAGTGTTTGTTGAATTATGCTCCTGTCTCTCAGACAGGCTATGAAAATAAAGAGAATCAATTTGTGTAAACACAAGTCTCTTCTAAGCAAAACAACATCACCAGACAGATAGGGAGGTGCACAGGGTTGTGTCCGCTCCTCGTGTACACTTATGCAATACATTTGACTGTGGTGTACATAATACGGTACATCTTGTTGTCAGCATGTGTTCCTACTGCCTACACACACACACACACACACACACACACACACACACACACACACACACACACACACACACACACACACACACACACACACACACACACACACACACACACACACACACACACACACACACACAGACACACACTGTCATAACCGTATATATAACTCTATGGTCATAACACGTGTAGAACTGCTCACTTACACACACAGAGTATCATAACGCATGAAGCATACAAACAGCACAAGGTGTTAGCAGGTTTAGAGAATTGGCGTACTTCATTCAAATCGAAGAAGTATTATCCCTTCTCCCATTAAAACCGGGAAAGCATCTGTGTCTTTTTAGATTTTAGCTGTATATATATAGCACTATAAGCACTTGAACCAATATTTTATACTTTGGCTGTTCAAAAATAGCAGATATGTAGATCTGCTATTTTTGAAAAATCGTGAATATGTGTGCAAATCTTTGAATATATATATTCACAACCAAATACATATCATTTTGATGGACCTTGACATGAAAAAGTTTGAACACTACTAATATGGCAAGATTAGATTTTCCAAATCAGCCTCAGGTCTTAATGGGTTAAAGCATTCATTGTGAAAGCATTGACCATATTATAGACTAAGTGCTGTCAATTATGCGTGCACAACCACACCTAAATCTAACACTCCCATTATTCAATTTAATTAGCCACACCTGTAGTACTTACATCACAGTGTACATTACTTATATGGTCAACTTTTACGGTCCAGGAAACAAACAAAAGTGGCCTAGGTTTAGTTACCCTTTAATAACACAAAACAGCCTGAGTAGGCTTGAGAGGCAATAATCTTGCAGTGGTAACCAGTGATTAGCCAGACTGACAAACATAATGACCTGAAATCTACAGTATTAGCACAGCATGCTTTTGGGTTACACCACACTGCTCTGCACCGCCATTGTTGCTTGGTTTTACCTTTTGAACTATACTGCGGAGTCCCATGACCAGATCCAGTACAAAACAACGGCATCGTGAAAAACATATTTCTATCCTGGGGCTGTGGTTGGCTAATGGTTCATACTGTGCATACAGTACTACCAGGCCAAGCAAGACAGGGACAGCTGTTCTTAAGAGACACCGTCGTACTATTAGTGGGCCGGTAGCTTACCAATCATTCATTCATCATTTTGTATTAAAAGCACTAGATTTGGCAGATGTGTTGATAGATATGGTATATTGAGAACAAAACGATGTTGGGGCATCACAAATTCACACCCTGGCGGTGGCATTTTTCAAAATGGCCACCATCAGTTATTGGTCAAACCTTCCTAACTAGTGGTTTTTGCCCTAAGAGGCTGAAATGTGTCGCAAAAAGAGCAGTGCTTAATTTGTAAATTAATAGGTGCCGGAGCTCACGTGTTTAAATTGTGGCGATTTACGAACATAACTCGGTTACATTTCCTCTACGGCCCTTTTCCATTGCAGGAAAGGACATTGAGGGGAAAATGTGAAAGTTGAATTAATAATAAATAGCCTAAATAAAAACTGTATTGTATATGCATTTGAGGTGATGGATTACCACCTCGATTTCCCGGAGCGCAACAGGCAGGTACAAGCCAGCTCCGGCACAAATTATAGCCCTGGTTATGACCCAAACAACTGGTGAGTAACTGTTATGCCAATTGGCAAAAAAGGGTTGTGGCACAGGGAGTGGCCAAAAACAATTGTTAATTTTGTGATTTTTTGGGAACAAAATTGGATATTGTGCCATTGCAGATTGTCTTTCTGTTGACCATGGCAGACATTTTACGGTTAATGGCATAGAATATTCAAGCCAACCCCAAGCTGCTGATTCCATGTTTTAAGGACCACAACTTAAAAAGTTAAAGTGAAAATGCTTTCACTCTCCTCCTCTTGAAGGAAAGTGACTGGTTAGACTGGTATGGTCCATTAAGTTGTATAATGTTTGACATAAATTTATATGATATAAAGTAAAAAAATATTAGAAATAAAATATAGTACAATTATTAATATTCAATGTAAAGTATGGTAATTACATAGTGAAGTTATGCTGTTAAATTACCCACAGTCAGCTATATACTGTTTATCGTGTGTACATTTTCACTGTACATTAGGTTCTCATGTCTACAAATAAAGTTGACATACACTAGAAAGATAACCAGAAGGATCGAAACCACAGGCAGCTGGGGGGTGGGAGGAATGTGTGATGCCAGACCGGAGACTCAACTCACCATCTGATGTGTGCTTGTTGCGAACGCGGAAGGAGGCGCGGCGAAGCCGCGCCTCCGACCAAGTGGAGCTTACTATGTAACTCTGCTTGGGTTGTGTCTCTGTCTGTCTGTATCTCTGTGTGCACTGCCTGTGTGCAGCTCCTCTGAGATAAGTAAATGTCCAATTTAGACGTACCATACATCAAATGAAAGGTCTTTGAAAACTGAACACACCTGACCTGGCAGTCGATCACCTGACAGCTGATCGACTGCCAACCCATGGCACTGGAAGAACAGGAAGTTGGAGGATATTGCTAATGTGTGTCCGTTGTCCAAGTTTACTGGAAATCCGGCTTAAGACATCTCACTTTGAAATGCAGTCATCAGGCAATACATTAACAAGCAAGTAGTCGAACAAGCATCACCCTCAGGCTCAGGAAGAGTTTTTCCCCTGAGGCTGTCAGAGCCGCATGAAAAAAACCTGCATTCAATCTGTAAATGTCCCCTTGTGGTTTTGCTCACACTGTTTACTTGCTCTAATGTAACTACTGTATATAAGCTTATCTACAGTATGCATTATGTGTTATTATATAATAAAGATACTAATTCACCCACCCTTATTCTGGAAATTTCCCATTGCTGCGCTAAAAGTGTTTTTTACCTTTTACCTGCACTATTGCAATTTTACTAATGTTTTGAGGTGTTGACCATTTTGAGATACACAGTTTTTAACTAGCCAGTTGTGACGATAAGTAATCCAAGTGCACATTGCAGTTAGACCACTGGTCTTTAAGGGTCCTCGGGGGAGTGGTTCTAGGGCAGGCTTGTCAAACTCGCGGCCCGCGGGCATTTTGCGGCCCGCGGAAAGGTCCATTGCGGCCCGCGAAGTGATTTGAAAAAACACCTTTTCATACTAGCTCTAATGGAAAAAAAACGAGAGAGAAAAAAAAGACAAAAGAAACGGCGGAGCCGGCAGGCAGTTATCCCCCCCAACCCCCCTTGCCTCTGACTGCAAAGGTCTAATAGTGGCCAAACTTGTTTTGTGAGAACAATGGCCAAGTCATGTCTAAACAATCAAGACAAGAGGAGATCAAGAAATAAATCTAATCACCCACGCTGGCACAAACATGTCAGTCTAACAGTGTATAGAGCCCTGCTAACCAGCGCTGCCCAGGGAAACAAGGACGAGGAATTTTATTGGCTCAATATTGGATACATCGTAACATCGCTTCTTTAAGGGGACCGTAAGGGTCCATTTGGTTCCATTTGTACGGGTGGTTGCGTCGTTGTGTTTACATGTGCGGAGGAATAACGGCCATTACGAGTGAAACGCTCAAAAGTTTCACTCGTCCTCTGTCTCCGTTGACAATTTTAATACTCCAAATGATAATAATCTGTTTAGGAAACTCTTAAAAACGCGAATGAATGACTAGTGTGACATATTCAATGTGCGCTGTCTTCTCAGTCTATCGTTGCCGAAAATGGCTGATCTACAAGCTCACAACGTGGTGCGAACAGAGGCGGTGTGAGCTTGGAGATCGGCCATGTTTGGTGCGTGACACTGTTGTACGATGAAGTATAAATTGCGCTTTTAAAGTGACAGTACACACATTAACCAGTTAACAGTTTCTTCAATATTATTTTCCAAAAGTAAAAAGGTCACTTAAAATGTAGTGCAAGTAATACATTTTGGCTAAAACAAAGACAAAAGAATAGAAAAAATAAATATGCATTTTTTGTTTATAAAGAGCTGAAGAGACATGGAGATTTTATAGTAATTATTACATTATGAAAGTTACTACTGCTCAGAACCTGGTCCCTGATGTTGACAGGTCAGTTAAAGCAAAGAGATGTCAGGTACATCATTTTTTTGTAAAAAAAAATGATGTTGTTTTGACCTGTGCTTTTACTGTTAGGGTTATTTCTTTTCTATTCTAAAACCGGAAAAAAAGCATTGAGTGTCATTATTTTGATTCATTGACATTTTCTGAATTGTCGTTATTGTTCAATAAAAACGACTGAACTGAGTTCATTGTCTGAGTTGCATTGCTGATAGTAGTCTGCCCCGGGGTCTCCTTCCAGTGGGACACTATTATATACAAATTAATTCATAATTAATTTGTATATAATCTTCATAACATTTTTTAAAGTGATATGCTGTAGTTATAGCAGTGACTGAGACAACAGACTGAAAAACAATGATGTATAACTGAATGTGCATGAGCGTGCATGCGTGTCTCCGTGTCTGCGTGCCCAGTCTGCCCACCTCAAGTCACCATTTGACCAATCTTGCCCGGACACCAAAATGAGTTTGACACCCCTGTTCTAGGGGGTCCTGAGCTAAATGATTGACAGTTACAGTAGGACCCATATGGACCCTCATGGGTTTGTAACTCTGTGTACAGAGCCATAAGGGTCCAGATTGGTTCCGTTACAATGTAGATTAGGGGTCCCGGAGATACAAATCACATCAAATGGGGGTCCGTGGCCTATTGCATATAAAACTGGGGGTTGAGCATCACTGATATACTAATAGGCAGTCTATTCTCTTCACTATAGTTTCATTTAAATATTGCTGCTGCTGTTGCAGTTGTAGTGTTTGTTGAATTATGCTCCTGTCTCTCAGACAGGCTATGAACATAAAGAGAATCAATTTGTGTAAACACAAGTCTCTTCTAAGCAAAACAACATCACCAGACAGATAGGGAGGTGCACAGGGTTGTGTCCGCTCCTCGTGTACACTTATGCAATACATTTGACTGTGGTGTACATAATACGGTACATCTTGTTGTCAGCATGTGTTCCTACTGCCTACACACACACACACACACACACACACACACACACACACACACACACACACACACACACACACACACACACACACACACACACACACACACACACACACAGACACACACAGACACACACTGTCATAACCGTATATATAACTCTATGGTCATAACACGTGTAGAACTGCTCACTTACACACACAGAGTATCATAACGCATGAAGCATACAAACAGCACAAGGTGTTAGCAGGTTTAGAGAATTGGCGTACTTCATTCAAATCGAAGAAGTATTATCCCTTCTCCCATTAAAACCGGGAAAGCATCTGTGTCTTTTTAGATTTTAGCTGTATATATATAGCACTATAAGCACTTGAACCAATATTTTATACTTTGGCTGTTCAAAAATAGCAGATATGTAGATCTGCTATTTTTGAAAAATCGTGAATATGTGTGCAAATCTTTGAATATATATATTCACAACCAAATACATATCATTTTGATGGACCTTGACATGAAAAAGTTTGAACACTACTAATATGGCAAGATTAGATTTTCCAAATCAGCCTCAGGTCTTAATGGGTTAAAGCATTCATTGTGAAAGCATTGACCATATTATAGACTAAGTGCTGTCAATTATGCGTGCACAACCACACCTAAATCTAACACTCCCATTATTCAATTTAATTAGCCACACCTGTAGTACTTACATCACAGTGTACATTACTTATATGGTCAACTTTTACGGTCCAGGAAACAAACAAAAGTGGCCTAGGTTTAGTTACCCTTTAATAACACAAAACAGCCTGAGTAGGCTTGAGAGGCAATAATCTTGCAGTGGTAACCAGTGATTAGCCAGACTGACAAACATAATGACCTGAAATCTACAGTATTAGCACAGCATGCTTTTGGGTTACACCACACTGCTCTGCACCGCCATTGTTGCTTGGTTTTACCTTTTGAACTATACTGCGGAGTCCCATGACCAGATCCAGTACAAAACAACGGCATCGTGAAAAACATATTTCTATCCTGGGGCTGTGGTTGGCTAATGGTTCATACTGTGCATACAGTACTACCAGGCCAAGCAAGACAGGGACAGCGTTAGATAACGCTGAGGGGAAACCCCAAGCGCGTAAGTGTCATGTCTCATTTGAACGGAGGAACATGCAAAGGGAATTTACAAGAAAAATCTGCATTCTCAATCTGATCGACAAAAAATTGCACTGTTGTTTCCAGAACTCTCGTTTCATCCCTTATTTCTTCAGTAAAATCCTCAGTGTTAATCTATACATTTTTTAACTGAGAGAGTCTACAAATGTTATGTAGTATACAAATGTTATGCAAAGCTAACAACCATTTAGTTACTTTTTTACACTCAGAGTTAAATCAACACTTTTTGAGAGGATTTAACTGTGATCCGTTCAAACAGTTTCAGTTGACGAATAAAACACATTCTAATTGTATGTTATTTTATTTGTTTCAATATTTAGCAGATGTCCTTCCTCAATCTCTTTTATGACTGATGATGCCTATCTCTATTTTTCCTGTCTGTCTAGCAGACGCCTGTTGACCTTTTCAGTAATACAGCCTTTGAACGGCTGACTGACAGGGATAGGCCAGGGAATTCATGCAGTGATCCACGCACAGTCTCTCTCACACACACACACACACACAAACACACACACACACACACACAATCACACATTAAATGTGTTATGCATGTGTGCCTGCAAAATTTGCTGGCACACATGCATAACTGATCAGCTCTTTATCTCTGCAGCAGAACAGGGAGCATTTTAAAGCATCATCTCATCTTTGACTTGGATACTGATAATCACATTCCACTCAAGGTGCAGGAATAAGTATACACACACACACACACACACACACACACACACACACACACACACACACACACACACACACACACACACACACACACACACACACACACACACACACACACACACACACACACACACACACACACACACACACACACACACACACACACACACACAGATTCACCAGAGGTCTTTATTGTTAACTTCTAGCTAACATTGTCGTATCACCATTATCAAATTTTTCGGGTTGAAAATCATTTACTTTCAGAAAGCGACGTACGAAGAAGTATAATTTGGGAATGTCAGGATGTTGTGGCCTCACATGTCCTGTTGAGCCTCACAGGCTATACTTCACCCGATAACTTAACTGTCAACACATGTTGAAAACAGTCATTTCGTATTGCTATCTATCTTGATCAGGCTTTACATTTGTAAGAAGCTTCAGTAAGTAATACGTAGGCTACTGTATGCCCCAAAATGTTTCAATGTTTCCCCCTTCACCAGCACGTGTTGGTGTTGCACCCCACCCCCCCCCCCCCCCGCTGACAAAACGGGGTCAAGCAACGGGCACCACGAAGGGTTAATCCGCCCCTGCTTGTACGTTTCAACCACTATACTGTACGTGTGACACACACACTGAATGTCTGTCTGTCTGTCTGTGTCCCTTTTATGCCCATATACAGTGATTTATGTGTATGTCTGTGGCCCTTTTATGCCCATATATGGAGTTCCGAGTCACGCATGCCAAAATATGGAGTCCAAGCATGTCTATGTCATGATGACATAGACTTGCATCCCATGCAGTATATGGGGATTTTAGCCAAACATTTTGGGGATCCGCAGATCGACCGACTTCCCACTTGGCGCCTCACCGAGTTTGAAGTCGTCCATCATAGGGGTCGGGATGGACATTTCTGAACAACCAGGTCTCCGTATATGCCTATATATGGGCATATCGGTCGGATCGGCGGTTCTGGACAAGGTGAGAGTTGGACGTGAGTGTGTGTGCTACGATTGCTGCTCCCTCCGGTTGGTTTTAGCTGACTGGGCACAGTGATGAGAGCTGGCCAGTGAGACACTGTAATTGGCCAGGTTCTGTCTCCTTTTTTCTACACCTCTCTCACTTTCTCACTGTGTCCCCGTCTCCTTCACTCAGCACCGCAGTGTTGTCAGTCCCAATGGGAATTGTATTGTAGATGCACTTCCTCCTACACACCCACATGCACACACACGCACACACGCACGCACACGCCGAAATGTGCCCCAGGACTGGAATATACGACAACAGACACATCCTCAAAAGCACACTCATTTGTGCACACATCGGCACGAACACACAAACCCCAAATCCAAAGATTTACCGACTCAGGAGCACGTGGGGGTGCTTAGAGGGTGCAGAGTCTCTCTCTCTCTCTCTCTCTCTCTCTCTCTCTCTCACACACACACACACACACACACACACACACACACACAAGCTTTGGGCATGTGCCTGTGTGTGTGTGTGTGTGTGTGTGTGTGTGTGTGTGTGTGTGTGTGTGTGCGTGTGTGTGTGTGTGGGGGGGTGCTCATTAGCCTATGATAGATTCAGTGAGCTTGACTTTCAGGCCCAGGGAGAGCCTTGAGGTATGCTGTGCCTAATAACAAGATATAGCGTGCGTGCGTGCGTGCGTGCGTGCGTGCGTGCGTGCGTGCGTGCGTGCGTGCGTGCGTGCGTGCGTGCGTGCGTGCGTCACACTCAAAGGAAACACCCCCAATATTGTGTATAGATCATTCACTCAGTGAGTTGTGAGTCTCAAAAAAAAAAAAAAAAAAACCTCACCCATCAAAGGAACACTTTGATATACAGGTGATGGAAACATTGCATGTCACTTAGTGGATTCCTGTCTCCTCCTTCTTCTGAGTGCGACTGTCATTTAACCACAACATGAACCCTAGCATCCCTTGTGGGCGTGTCATAACAGGAGAACATTCTGCGAAAAATATTTGGGGTAGAGGGAAAAGGGGAGGGGGACAAATATAGACACACACACACACACACACACACACACACACACACACACACACACACACACACACACACACACACACACACACACACACACACACACACACACACACACACACACACACACACACACACACACACACACACACACACACCTATCCTCGCATTGTGTCACATTCCAGGCGAAGCGTTGCTTTGCACCAGCACGTGCTCAAGGCAGGGTTTACTATTTTTGAGTGTGGGGGAGAGAAAGCCACAAGTGACAGTGGTGTATCAGAAGAGAGGTGCTTTTCCCCAAAGATGCTCATTGCCGGAGCCTGTGGAAAGGAGAGGGGGAGAGAGCATGGTTTATTTATGAGAGATTCTGAGTCAAGAACAGCTTCAAAGTGCAAAGATGGAAGGATAGTGAGGCAAGGATGACTGTATTCATGAGGAGTGTGGTGTGTGTGTGTGTGTGTGTGTGTGTGTGTGTGTGTGTGTGTGTGTGTGTGTGTGTGTGTGTGTGTGTGTGTGTGTGTGTGTGTGTGTGTGTGTGTGTGTGTGTGTGTGTGTGTGTGTGTGTGTGTGCGCGAGTGCGTGCGTATACGCGTGCACGTGCATGCACGTCTGACTATCGGTCTGTCATTTTTCATGGAAAACCCATTGCAGAAACACTGAGTTACATGGACAGTAGACATAATGGCAGTCACTGCAGCGGCCGTTGTTGCAGTGATGCAATCCCCTCCAGGTGACATCACCCAGAGAGGAGAGGGGATGAACAGATTGGTCGTGACCAGGAAACAACACTCATTCTCAGCCTATATGACCCTGCCGCCTCTGCCATCAGGCAATCGTGGGTCTGGGAAAGAGCAGAATGGAAATCGTTTCAGCTTGATGGAATGGAGATTGGTCAGAGGGCAGGTTATAGAAAAAGAGTGAGAGAGAAAGAGAGAGAGTGAAGGTCTGAGGTGAACGTAGAGATGTCACAAGGACACCGCGCCCTGCCTCTGTCGTGCATTTCATCTGAAAAGTCAAATTTCTATTTTCATAATAAAAACTTCTAACTAAGTTAAATGGGAGAGAAAGGAGACTTCTTCACACAAGTAGCTGATTATAGTGTAGCAGAGCAAGAATAAACAGAAGCATGACAAAATGTCCACTCGCTTATTGCTTCTCAAGTGGCAATTGGTCAATAGTGTATCCTTTGTGATAATAAACGGGATGCCAGGAGGACCCAAGTTAAAGGGAATTTTCCTGAAAACACTTGAATTATACGTAGCCTGTGAGTTAGTTCAGGCAGTATAGACTCGGGAGGTTACGTGCAATCAGCTGTCCAATTGGTAATTGTAATGCACAATCTATGTAAAGCGCTTTGGATAAAAGCGCTATATAAATGCACCATTTACCATTTATTTACCATTTGTTTGTTTGGGGGGGGGGTTAACAAACACTCTGTGCCAATGATTAAGCACTAATTTTAACACAGACACACTTTCTGTTTTAGAATGGACATAACCGAGGCTTAGAACGGGCTGAAACCTTTTTTGGAGTCATACCTCATAGATATGTCATCGATTAGTGACGTCAGAGATGACTAAAGTCACAGACGGTGCGAGGTCCATTGGAGGCACACCGTTCCCATGTGTATCCCCAGAATCACAGGATTCGATTTTTACTGCGCATATTATTTTTAGAAATGTGATGACAGAGCCACTCATGTTATCTTACGCATATTATCCTCCGGCCAATCAGAATTGAGTATTCTCTCTATGGCTGTGGTACAGCTTTATTTAATATAGCCATTGGAAAACAACAATTCTCACTGTACTGTATACCCTACAATATGGCCATGATCCTAATAGTACAATGTACACCAGGGGCCAATGACCCCCTTAGCTGAGAGAGAGATGAAGCAGGGACTACATGTTGTATACCCTTATGGGTATCATCAGTGTTGTGTAACTTTGTGTTGGATTCATGTTAATGTGTATTTTCAGACATTGAAGTACTTAAACCCTCAATAGTAAACTTGACTTTTGGCTCTGTACTTGTTCTGCTCTTTTTTCCCTCACGCATACGTATCTCTTTGCCGAAAATAGCCGATCGGCTACAGCTTGTAGATCGGCTACAACCTCCCTCCCAGAATAGGGATGCTAGGGTTCAAGTGGTTAATGTAACAAAGTTCCTATTACACAAACGTTTGGCGGCCCCCCTGTAGTAACTCTGAGGACCCCCTAGGGGTCCCGAACCCCCTGTTGAAGACCCATGATCTACACAATCCATTTAAGCAGACCGACATTCTCCTGTCTCCCTCCAACCTCCCCAGGCTCCTCCTGTGTAGTAGCATTTAGGTTTTCTCTATGTCAGCATGTTATTCAATGCAGGTCCATGTATTTTATCATGTTCTTTTAATTTCTCTCTATCTTCAGGTTTGTTTTAATGTTGCTCGGACAACATTAAAACAAATATGTATTTCTGTTGCAGGCATACATTTATGGAATTCTCAAAGCAAGGAGTTGAAGAGTTGTACAACAATTTTTCAGTTTAAGAAGTGTATGTTTAAAAGGGGAACATTTGAATCGGATGGTTAATTTAAATGTTTGGTTTGTTTTTGTTGTATTTCCTTGTTCTCTCCTGCTTGGTAAATTTTCATATTATTTTTGTTTATTTTTGTTTTATTTCCTTGTACTCTCATTATTTTTTCTCATTTTTTCTCATTTTTATTTTGATGAATCATGGTGATGCACTGCTTGGTAGCCATTGGACAGAGCATCGATTATTTGATTATTTTTTATTGTAGATGGGGGCCGGTATAAATAGTATTTATCTTCTTCCTGCTCCTTTTCATTTATGGAATATGTAAAAAGTTAAAAAGAAAAGTAAATTAATGTAATCGTGTAAAACCATTAATGAAATAAATAAAGATGAAATTAAATGAAATGAAAGGTTCTCTGACCCATGGGTGGTTTTTATGTCTATTATATCAATGTAATGGTGTATCTTTAGGCTCTGCTTCAGAGGATTTTGTGATCTCAGAGTGTGTGTGTCATGCTTGCGCAGATGAGTCTGTATCACAGGAGCAGAGCCACACCGCCTAATACAATGCAATATGATGGTAATAAATGGTTTTCTTCTTGACGAGAGAGTCTGTCTGAATTATTATCATTAGTAACGCAGTGAAGGAAGTAGCATCACCCAACTATTTATTGTATGTCAATATTGCTGCCATGAAAAAGGCCTATTGTGGTGAAAGAGAGGGAAAGGGAGTGGAAACGGTGAAACAATGATTGATTAGCGCTTCACTGCGTCATTGGAGTGGAGACAGTCTCTCTACGTCGTCCTCAGAGACGTTGGAAGGCTTTAAAAGTAGTGGCCGACTCAACTTTGATTTGTAGCGCGTCACGCAGTGAGTATCGGGCAGCACTTTGAAGCTTCATGTCGCTATAGCTTCCACTGGAAATGACTTGCAGCCAGTTGGTGTGTTGCCAGTGGTGGAAAGTAACTCATTATATTTACTCAAGTACTGTACTTAAGTACCATTTTGATTTATTTTTTATTTAGTGGAGTACTTCCAATGTTCAATACTTTTACTTCTACTCCATTACATGTCAGAGGAAAATACATTATTTTTACTCCACTACAATTATTTGAAAACTTTATTTACTAGTTACTTTGTAGATTTTGATTATACTACAAGACATGCATTAACCACTGCTTCAGCCCTATATAATACTCTACAAGCTCACAACGTGTTGCTTGTGAGCTTGTAGATCTTCTATTTTCAAAGCCCTTTTAGTGCATTTTGCATTCCGGACTTTTACTTGTAACTGTATTTGACACAAATGTAACTCCATAGTGTTTCTGCATTGCAGTATTGGTACTTTTACTCAAGTACACAATTTGAGTACTTTTCCCACCACTGTTTGTTGCTGCTAGGGCGAACGCAGCATGACCATCACATGCGCTCAAAGTGGCTGTTTATTAAAAACAATAGGTCTCACAATGTCTATGTCACTATATTCTGGGCAAGCATATAAAAAAATGCACGTACATTACCCCTACACACCATATATGGTCATCACAGTTTTAGCTTTTTTATGGGGCTGCTGTATGTACTACTGCCAGAAGAAAATCCATAATTGACTTGGAGAAGATTTTGGTAATTCTTTGAAAGATTTAAGCAGCCCTCTCATAAATTCTTACTTGCAAGAGCAAACTAACTTCTATCTAATCTAATCAAATGTCATCAGTGGCGAGGATCAAAGAATATGTATTTTTACACCAAAATAATTTTGCAGTTATGTCAGAAGTATGGAATAGCACCCCAGGGGTCTGCAGCGTTTTTCTGGAACTTTTTCACTAAACTAGGCTGTTATTTTATTTTACACTACTGGCTCAACTCAACAAGGCAGAGAGAGCACTGGTACTTCAAAGCAGCTGTACAAATTTTATGGAGCCACTGACTCTAACATTGCCTCTCTCTCTCTCCTCTCTCTCTCTCTCTCTCTCTCTCTCTCTCTCACTCTCTCTCTCTCTCTCTCTCTCTCTCTCTCTCTCTCTCCTCTCTCTCTCTCTCTCTCTCTCTCTCTCTCTCTCTCCTCTCTCTCTCTCTCTCTCTCTCTCTCTCTCTCTCTCTCTCTCTCTCTCTCTCTCTCTCTTCTCTCTCTCTCTTCTCATCTCTCTCTCTCTCTCTCTCTCATTAATTCCTGCCAGTGAAATCAGACATATTCCTAATTTAAGGGCTTAGGTTTTTCTTACTTTAAGACAAGATGGGATTATAGGAAAACAACCAAATGTATATGAAAAAATGCATATCCTGGCGGCCTTATGTAACATTTTCCACTTCTCTTGCATAGACAATCCTGCTGTCTCCCTGCTGAAAATGTGTATTCTGCCCACATATTTATGCACCTGGCATCAAAGCTAATCAT
This sequence comes from Gymnoscopelus braueri, assembly GCF_963280865.1. Classification (NCBI taxonomy): domain Eukaryota; kingdom Metazoa; phylum Chordata; class Actinopteri; order Myctophiformes; family Myctophidae; genus Gymnoscopelus; species Gymnoscopelus braueri. The sequence continues at coordinate 20,665,976 of NC_137616.1, forward strand.
TGTTCTTCGTTGTCAGCACTGAGTCATCGCTGGGTCCTCCTGATTGGTCCTCTGACAGGCTTTGATTTCACACAGGATTCTGCACAGTCATTGTTTGGCCCACAAACACAGGCTCCATCCCTCTCAGTATTCGACTGAGGAAAATGTAGTTCGCTTGCTGGTAATAATGATGCTTATTAGGGGATTTCACCTAATTAATCAGCTTCATTGTTCCTCAGAGAAGTCGTTTTAAAGGACTTCAAGGAATACAACTTAAAATGTGGGCAAAAGTTTAGCATTAGTTATGAATGCATTTCCAACTGGGCTGGAGCATTAGCTTAAACATAAGAAGCTAAACTACAAACTTAACCTATGTTTTCTCCTTGCTCTCTCTCTCTGCCCCCCCCCCCCCCCTATCATTAACTTTGAGAAAGTGACACGGTAGTACGAAGAAGGATAAACTGCGAATGTCAGGATGTCCTGTTGATCCTCGCTGGCTACCATACTTTACCTGATAACTTGACTTGACTGATTTGATTAAGGAATAATAATAATAATAATCTAACATTTATTTAATCTCCCGATTAGCTTGGTCTTTGTTAATAACAAGCTCCAGTAAGTAAAATGTACAGTACTCCCCAGAGTGTTTCAATGTTTTATGTACAATATCTTTTCTCTATTAGTTTTATATTAATGGAGGTAATGGAGGGGAATCAAATGTCTATTATAGAGCAACTGTTTGTTCCACAATTTTAACCCATCTCCTTATTCCTTTGTATCTGTACTTGTTGCATATTTAGACAGATGCTAGTTATGTTAGTTCGATGTATTCTGATGTAGCTTAGCTAGCTATATTTCTAAAGTAGCTTGCCAAACTGTACGAGGATGTCATGAAGATATATTACTGCTAGAGACTGTACACTCAATCTATGGTGTGCAGATCAAATTGCAAATAAGGAATTCCATGCATTGTTTTTGTGAATGAATTAGGTTTCACTTCAGTCCTGCATCATATTATGTGATTAGAGATATTCAGTTTAATATTGCCTCTATAACTCATGCGTGCGCACACGTATGCACGCACGCACACAAACAGACTGCATCTATCATCCATCCCTTGCTGAGCTGGTCCCTTCATTCCTCATCAGACTATCTGAAAGAAAGAGGAGATGACAGAGAGAGAGAGAGAGAGAGAGAGAGAGAGAGAGAGAGAGAGAGAGAGAGGCAGCAGGAAGGATGAGCGATGATGTAGGGAGGAGGGGGGTTAGGGGGAGGAGCTACCATCGCCTACTGCAGCACAGAAATGATAGCGCACAGGAAAGGGGGCGGGCAGTGTTGTGATGAGGGACAGAGAGAGAGAGAGAGAGAGAGAGAGAAAGGGAGAGAGAGAGGCAAGCAATGATGCTCAGATTGCTCACTGCTGCAGAGGCTTTCATTGATAAAGTAGTGGCGGTATGAGCCATAGGCTGCAACTGGACTCATGCATGCACGCATACAGTCTGCACACAGTCCGTCAGCACCGGCACCAGCACTGACATGCTTTGCATGCACTTTCTCACTTTAAAAGGCAGTGGCAGTGGCTGAGTACTGCTCAAAACAAACAGCCACTTCAACAAAAACACACACAGTCACGCTCTCTTCTTGCACTGACGTCAACATCACAGCGGCGACCCTCAGCAGATTGTCCCAACACAGCACTCCATCTCTCAGTGTGCGAGGTCTGTGAGCTGACCAGCAGCACCGGAGGACCTGTCAGCACCTGTAACTGGACCGCCTGCTGCCCAGAGAGGAAGCGGCTGCCATAAGGAGTCGGCCCCCCGTACTTGGATTAAAACCACCGGTGGAACTGCAACAAGGGGAGGTCGGGGATCGGGTAGAACCATCCAGCACACGCCAGCATAAAGGTATGCCAGGAGAGAGACACGCACCAAGGCACCTGCACAAAAGTGTGCATGCGCACACACACACACACACACACACACACACACACACACACACAAACTTCAGCTGTCACTGTGCTCCCTCCATCCCTTAAATAATCTAGGACACACAAACACACACGCAGCTTGACAGCTCACTCCTAGGTGATGTCAGAGTGCTGAATGCCTCCTGAGTGCTGTGCTGTAAACAGAGCTGTCTCTAGTCTCCCTCTCTATCTGTATCTCTGTCTCTCTGTCTCTCTGTATCTCTCTCTGTATCTCTGTCTGTCTGTCTGTCTGTCTGTCTTTCTCTCTCTCTCTCTCTCTCACCCTTCGTAACATAGTTACGACTGTTCCTACTGTATACCTCACCGCTCCAGACCCCCTGTCCAGTCACTCCTTCGCTCCTCTCTCATTCCTCTCCTCCTCTTCTCTCTCTTCCTATTTGTCTGTCTCTCCCCCCCGTGTCGTACTGTTGGTCCATCTCTCCCCTCCACCCCTCTCTCTTTCTCTCTCTCTAACTCTCCCTCTCCTCCCCCACAAGCTTGCACACAGAAGTATCCCTCTCTCATCAACAACAACAACAACAAGTCTTCTCTTCATTCCCTAGAGACTGCTGCTCATCTTTAATCATCCTCCCTTCCTCTGTCTGTCTCTCTGTCTCAAGCCTGTCCGTTCCGTCACCCTGGGATCTACGGAGACTGCCGGAGTGCCGGGGTCGGCCATGAAGCTGGTGAACGGGGGGAGTTGGTGGAGGTGGTGGTGGTGGGGGAGTGGGTGGGGGAGGTGGAGGAGGAGGAGGAGGAGGAGGTGCGGAGAAGACCACGTTCTCTTTTAAGAAGTGCTCTGCCTTCCAGTTCGTCAAGAGGAAGGTGAGTTTGCTGCGCACGACACCTGTGTGTGGGGAAGGGGACATGCCTTGTGTGCCTTGCATGCATGTGTGCGTGCGTGCAAGCACACACACACACTGTGTGTGTGTGTGTGTGTGTGTGTGTGTGTGTGTGTGTGTGTGTGTGTGTGTGTGTGTGTGTGTGTGTGTGTGTGTGTGTGTGTGTGTGTGTAGAGTCAGCTTCCAGCTCTGTGTTGCATCACATGATTCTACAATCTGTGTTGTGTTTATAAAGCTGTGACATCATTGAGATGACTAGGAGTTGCTCAGCATATCCTGTATTTACTGCAGTGCTGTTCCATGAGCCTCATTTCATCTTCATGGTTTGCATTCTATGGCTGCCCTGGTGGATTAGCCGACAGTCACTGTGTACAGTAAGGTGGCCTAATCAACAGGAGAATGTAGGGAAATGAATAATTAGACTCCATTTGTGTACGTACAGTATATTGTATGTGTGTTGTGTTGTGTTGTGTTGTGTTGTGTTGTGTTGTGTTGTCACTTTGACTGTGAGGGTAGAAGCAACTACAAGATACTACAATGCAGATAGCTTGCAAAGAGCTTACAGTTTAAAAACCCTGATGTATCATTCATAACTCAAAAAAAAAGTACTGTAAACAAACTTCTCACAATCTCAAAACCTTATACAGCTTCATATACATGGACAATTAGTTTCAGCTGCCACGCATTATCAGTCAAATACATTTAAATGACTACAGAATGAAAACAAATGCGGTGATCACGCAACAATCAAGAAATGAGAATGATTAAATGAAATGAGAATCATACAGTTATAGATTGGATCTCTGAGGCCTTCACACTTTCAGGTAAGTGTAATATTTGCATTTGGGCTATGGTCACAGTATAATGACACTAATTAGAAGCACTGTAAAATCTGTCACATTATCAGGGGTTATTTTGGAGGTGTGTTATTACCTAATAAAAAGAGTATACATGCCCAATGTTGAGTTTTCCAACATGTCCTGCTTCTATTATTCAACCTTTGCTCATCTTTAGAGCATTGGAATCCTCAACACCAATCATACAGCAGCACACCAAGCTGCTATCCAGTCTCAGCAACAAACAAAAGAACATTACTGACTGGCGTTGCCTCTAGTCTACAGGGAAACGGGCTCTTGGCATAATCACTTATTGCTTATCATCACATGCACGATTGCATGAAAGTGGAAATAATGAAGATGCATTCCCCTTTCACCGCACATGGGGACTTAGCTTAATCAAATTTGTCTCCCAAAACAAATTAAGGGTTAACAACCTATATAGATAATTTTGTTCAAATAATCGTCATCGTCATGCTGAGGCAACGAACGATGATGTCAGGGAACCAGAATAACAGGACTTGTGGTATAACAGCCATTAGTCATACAGGCTTATTGTTCTGTGGCTGTGCGTCTTCACCTCAAGCACAAATGCACTTTAAAGAGCCATGGCCACACAGCCATTGAATAGATGTAGATGTTGTTGTGGACTTGTGTTACTGTAGAATTGGACAAAAGTGTTGATTTGGTCTCGGATGGCTTATGCTGCAGCGGATGACTTGGCTGACGCGCATGGACAGGTTGCATTGTACCCACCACACACACGCACGCACGCACGCACGCACGCACGCACGCACGCACGCACGCACACACACGCACGCACGCACGCACGCACGCACGCACGCACTCACGCACGCACACGCACACGCACACGCACACGCACACACACACACACACACTTACTCTTTGTATTTCTCTTTTTCTCTACATCTTGCTGAATGTTTATCTCTCACGTCATTCTTTCACAAATCCCAAAGAGAATATAAAAAGAATAGATGTCCAGGACACTGTATTCTTATATTCTTATACGAGACAGAGCATGTGAAAACAATGACGTCTACATGGCGGAACAGAGCAAAAGAAGGGGGACAAGCACTTGCTGTACACATACAGTTTCTCCCTCCAATTATAATGATTATATGCAACCTGCCACAGGCATTGCTAACTTATAAGTAACCACTTAAGCCCTATTTTCATAATTCTTCAAAATCAAATGGCACGGCCCCAAAATAGGGACGCCAGGGTTAAAAGTGGTACACAGCCAACATGAGGGGGCCGTCCTCTTGTTTTATTGGGGTCAGCGACCAAACGTGACCAAACAAGGACAGGTTTCTGGTTATCGTTCAATCAATAGAGATGATCGTTGTTATCAGCCTGGACCACATTCCATGACCTCATTATCTCCAGAGTCAGGAAACAAGCAGAGAGGAGGGTTAGAGGGTTATCACTAACACCCCTCACATCCTGGCCATCTTCAAACCCCCCCCCACCCCCCCGCGCTGCGACGCGTTGTGAGCTTGTAGATCGGCTATTTTCAGCATACAACCAAGTGTAAAATCAGCCATTACGACGCCATCAAGGCACCGCCAAAATACCTTTTTAGTCGACTAAAGCAACTGTAGATTTAGTCGACTAAAATCGTATGATATTTAGTCGACTAAAACTAGACAAAAACTAAAACATTTCAGATTACTAAAATATGACTAAAACTCACTTCAATTTCCAGAGGGCCTGGAAAGTGACGGTATAGACGGGAGAGTTGGTTGCACGCAGTTGGTTGCATGCTGAAAATAGCCGATCTACAAGCTCACAACGCGTTGCAGCGCGACGCGTTGTGAGCTTGTAGATCTGCTATTTTCAGAACACCCCAGCGCAACCAAACATAAAATGACTTGTCTTAGTTCTACTGGATCCCTTCTCCACTTGTCCCTCCCTATCATTTTAGTCTAGTTTTTATTTCTTGACAAAAATTGCCAATACATTTAGTCTTAGTCATCATAGCTTAGTTTTTATTTCGTTTTTATTTCGTTTTCGTCAGTGAAAAAAGGTAGTCGATGAACATGTTTTAGTCGACGAAATCAACACTGCTGTGCAGCTATAGTGGGACCACCTCTACCACACTGCACCAAATGCACATTATAACACTGGCTCTCCGCGTCTGGTCCTGGGCCCACCAGGGGTTGAAATGGACCCTTAATGGGTCTGTAGAGTGTACAAATGGAAAATTCTCAGTGTTAAACAGACCCATAAGGGTCCATTTGGACCCCCTGGTGGTCCCTGGACTCGACGTTGAGAACCAGTTCTAATGTTATGACGACACTACTGCTGTCATCCAGTTCTTAACCAGCCTGGGATACTTAGCTCCACCTCCTCCCTGTAACTGCTTATAGTTACAGTGAGCATAGATGATGTCATGGCTGTATCTACTATATCGTTGCTGTCGTGCAGAAACCGCATATCTCCATATTTCGAACTCTTATGTTTTTTTCGTTAATTAAAGGTCCTACTTCATCATACAAGAGTGTTGCACAACAGTAGTCAAACTAGCCAGTGCGAGGAGTTATATTCAAATTGGCAAATGGGAGGGCGGGCCGGCGGGCAGGCGGACCACAGCCAAGTCACTCTGACTCATAACCATAAACAAACCCGACACGACCATATGTAGGCAGCACCGCGGCCACGTCACTCTGACTCAGACATAACCATAAACAAACCCGATACGCCCATATATAGGCAGGACCACGGGCACGTCGCTATGACATAACCATAAAAAAAAATAGATTCTGTGCATTTATGGATAGATTTAACCAATTAAAAGTTTTAGCAAGAGCTTGTGACTGTATAGGCTATATATATACAGATTTTTTAGTTTTTTTCATTTCCTGAAAAGTAGCCATTTTGGACAAGGTTTCCGCCCGACAGCGACGATGTATAAAGGGACCCAATCGCACGCAGGTCCCAAAAGAAAAAACATTTTTGCAGTTACCAAGTGAGATTATCTTTTGTTTGAATGGATAGAAAAGGTTGACTCAGCAGCATGACTTAAAAAACACACAGTGGGGGTAAAACCTCACACGATCTGATCCATGCCAAAGCCGTTCTCACGCTGCCCTAAAATGACAAAACATCTGACAATGTCATGTCAACAACTTGAACTTAAATGTGGCACGAACATCAGTCATTGTGCACTGGCTCCAAGTCCCAAATAAATAAGTTTACATGAAAACAGCTCCTGTATTTGGCTAATCCCTGCTTTCTGTAGGAAAATCAAAACAACCTGACTGCCTCTCTCCTTACATGGTGGGAGTGCAGTCTGAGTCTGACCTGTAGCAGCATGGCGTGCTCTGCTCTGTGTTTTGCTGGCCGAGTGTTTTTCCATCTCTGTTTTTCCTTTTGCCCCAGCATGCCCTGACACGCTGTCTGCACGGCTAGTTACTCATCCAATATATAGCTGTGTGTGTGTGTGCGCCGTTTGGTGCGTTAATGCGTGCGTGTGCATCTGTGTACGGTATGTATGTGTGTCACAGCTGTCTGGATCCTGTGGTGTTGGCTCGCACAGGCCACAGTCCTGTAGTGTGTTGTTGGCTAAATTGACTGACTCACGTGACGATTTGCAACCGATTTTCTCGTGAATGTTTGCTCTCTATTTTCGCCTGAATGTGGCTTCTTCTCTATTGTTTCTCTGTCCCCTTTCTCTTCTCTCTACCTCATCATCGTGTCTTCTTTGCTCGCCTCTCTTTCACTTGCACAACCTCTTCCTCAATTGTCATTTTCAGTCCAAACACGCACAGCAGGTCTTACTGTTAGTGGCGCTGTGCCTTTCTGGGAACTGTTTAGTCACAGGGGATGTGCGTGTGTGTGTGTGTGTGTGTGTGTGTGTGTGTGTGTGTGTGTGTGTGTGTGTGTGTGGGGGTGTGTGTGTGTGTGTGTGTGTGTGTGTGTGTCTGTGTGTGTGTGTGTGTGTGTGTGTGTGTGTGTGTGTGTGTGTGTGTGTGTGTGTGTGTGTGTGTGTGTGTGTGTGTGTGCGTGTGTGTGTGTGTGTGTGTGTGTGTGTGTGTGTGTGTGTGTGTGTTCAAGCCAGCCATGGAGGAAGGCTGTTGTCCAATGCAATTTCTCATGTATAACTGCTATGAAACATTATAGTTTGCATATGTGAGCATCTCTCAGTGTTATAAGGATAGCCTATAGAGGAATCTTCATTTTCTCTCTGCACGCCTAAGTATTCAAATATACATTTTCACAAATCTATGTTATCCCTTTCATCTGATCAAGGGTTCTGCTTAACGAGGATGATTATAGTTTGTCTGCGTGCATCAATGTAGCACAAGTACAAGAACGTGGAGAAATTTGCAAGTAAAGAGATCCGTTCCGTGGTTTTGATCACACAGGCACTGGTCAAATAGTTGACGATACGGTTGCGGATGGCCGCTGGAAGCTTGTTAGCATGTTGTAGCAAGGCTACTGGAAACGAATGGCATCAGCTAGCCAGTAAGTAGGCAATCTGGCTGTCGAACCCAAATATCAAAAACTGAACTATCCCTTTCAGTGAACCAATGGGGAGCAGAGGAAGGATCCAATCAAACGTGTAAATGTAAAACTTAAGCCTGATTTATACATAGTTGCACGCCGATGTCAGTCTGGGGAAACGCAGAGTAGAGGGGTCCTTGAGGGGGTTCCAGCGGTCCCCAGCAAAATGAGGAACAATTGAACTACTTAAACCCTATTAAATACTTTGGCTCATCGAAAATAGCCAATCTACAAACACATTTTTATTTTATTTTTATATGAAAAAAATATGAGAAATTTGGAATCATTTTTAATGAACGGATCTCCTCTTATGGGGGTCCCTGGCACAGCATTTTTTCAGATGGGGGTCTATGGCCAAATACGTGTCCTTGACATGAACCACCGAATTAGTCATTCATTCTCCAATTAAATTCATTGTTTCATTGTCCTGTGGAATACGACACCATCAGTTGTGTCCCTGACTGTCGTCCCGTCCAGGTGCGAAGGTGGATGCGTAATCCCAAGGTGAGCGTGGAGAAGGCCCAGGGCAAGGGCCTGATCTGCCCGTGTCCTAAGTGCCCGCTGGCCGACGACTTGTGGTACACCCACATCCAATCGCCCTACTGCTGCTGCCACTACGCCAACCTGCAGGGCAGCGCCTACTGCCAGCAGGAACAGCCCTTGTCGCCCTGTCCTGCCAACGAGCACAACAACAACAACGGGCACGAGAAGAGCAAAGGCTGCAAGGTAAGCAGGACGAGGAGCGTAGAGTGACTGTGTTGGCATGCATCCCGATCTGCTGTTTTCAATATTTTAAAAATGTTTTTAGAATAATGGTGCTATTAAAGGGATAGTTCAACCCCAAAATGACTTAATTTCGATCAATTACACACCCCATGGAGCCTTGAATTCATGGAGAGATTTTTTTGTTTTTGTCGCATTCCTGAGCCAATAAGTTGATGACCGACGGAGACTCAATGGAGACTCTTTGAGCCAGCCGGTCGTCAAATTATTGTCTTAGGAATGCGACAAAAACAAAAAAAATCTCCATGAATTCAAGGACGATAGAAAAAACTTCATTTTGTGGGTGAACTATCCCTTTGAAGTACTAGTAGATACAGTACGTTTGAGCACTCCAACACTGATTGTGTGCTATGCTGATCATATGAATATGGTTGATGCAAGGGAAAAGGGACAGAAATGTACTCAAATGAACTCCCAAACATCAGCATGCAGGCTACATACATAAATGTACCTCAGGGATAACACCACACCAGTGCGTGTTTTCACGTGCCCATACGTTCATACAGTATACGAGCACACGCGTTAACTCACTCCTCCCTCTCTCTCTCTCACACACAGCCACACACGCACGCGTGTGAACACACACACACACACACACACACACACTCACACACTCACACTCACACACACACACACACAGGTTCTATATAATATGGCTGCTTGCAGGTGTCCAGGTTGTCCTTGGTTATGTAACTGCAATCAAAACAGCAAGGCTCTGTCCTTATCAATCACCATCCTCATCTCTCTGTTTCCGCGTGTGCGTGCGTGCGTGCGTGCGTGCGTGCGTGCGTGCGTGCGTGCGTGCGTGCGTGCGTGCGTGCGTGCGTGCGTGCGTGCGTGCGTGCGTGCGTGCGTGCGTGCGTGCGTGCGTGCGTGCGTGCGTGCGTGCGTGCGTGCCCCAGTCCCTGCAGGAGGAGGGGAGAGAATGAGTCATCACTGCCCCAGTGAGACAAAGCCACTCTGTATGGTTGTGTGTGTATGTGTGTGCGTGAAATACAAGTGTGTAAGAGCGAGTGCATGAGCATTTCTGCGCGTGCGTGCGCATGTACGTGTGTGTGTGTGTGTGTGTGTGTGTGTGAGTGCATGCATGTGTGATGACGGATGGTGAAGAGAGATAGAGAGACTGTATTCTTTCCACCTCCCGCCTCTTCTTCATGTCTTCACTCTAGCCTCTCTTTTTTCTCCTCCAATCTCAATCAATCTGTCCATCAAGCCCACCGCTCGCCCCTTCCATCCAATTGATCTGTCACATACATCTCAGTGGAAACAACTACTCTGCGTGTGTGTGTGTGTGTGTGTGTGTGTGTGTGTGTGTGTGTGTGTGTGTGTGTGTGTGTGTGTGTGTGTGTGTGTGTGTGTGTGTGTGTGTGTGTGTGTGTGTGTGTGTGTGTGTGTAGGATTAATGGATGGTTGTGGGGAGGTGCGAGAGGCTCGGCAGGTCAAAGTGAAGGGGGCTCGACTGTGAGTCATGGCCAATTTACACAGCAGTCTATCAGTGTGCTCAGCGAGCGTGTGTGTGTGTGTGTGTGTGTGTGTGTGTGTGTGTGTGTGTGTGTGTGTGCTCAGCGAGTGTGTGTGTGTGTGTGTGTGTGTGTGTGTGTGTGTGTGTGTGTGTGTGTGTGTGTGTGTGTGTGTGTGTGTGTGTGTGTGTGTGTGTGTGTGTGTGTGTGTGTGTGTGCCTGTGTTACAAGCATGCACTGGTTTATGTGTGTTTGCATGATGAGGTGTGGTCAGCTGACTTGGCGGTGTGCGGTTTCATGACCTCACACATGATAAATGATCGACCGCGGCTCAGCTGGAAGCTGGTTATGAACTTAGAGCAGATAAGGGGTCAGTTAGTATTTGCTCAGTGCAGCTGAGTGGACGGTTGAACAGCATTCCTGCTATGCTTGCGGACACAGCGTAATACACACTTTGAATGGACAATTGCCATCAGAATGACACAAGCCAGACATTTCACCACAACGTTAAACAGCTGGACATTATGTCCTGCACCGCCCTACCCCACATATCTCGACACACTGAGTCCAAACATAGACCACGTCACAATCGAGGCACAAATGTACACTTCACACAATTAAAAGTAACACTCCCAGTCCCACAGCACTCACATGATTGTCAAATGGAGAGTCATCAAAGATTAACAGACCTGTTTGCCTTGGACTGCCCTACAGAGAGATCACTGTGCCCTTGAAACGGTTACCCATCACTCGGATTTACTAAATTATTTTTCTCACACATTTTGATAAACAATTAAAACTTCCCCCAAAACGGAACTGCAATTTGCCAAAAAGACACATTTCATTTTCAAAATGTTGCAGTACACCCAAAACATTGAAAAATCTAATCTTCCAAAACAGCATTAACTTGTCATCTCACAAAGGAAGTTATTTCTATCAATCATTAAACAATGGCCCAATAACCACTAATTACAACTATTAATATACAACATGGCTAACATACCCTTTTTTGTGTGTATGTGCCACTTTGTGATTCTATCATTATAATTACATTACGTAAAAGGCAAGTAAACAATCTACCACAACATGGCTTGCATTCTTGTTTCCTAAAAGGACTAAAGAAGATTAAAGCACTAAGAATTTTAATGAAAAGCAAGAACTGTAACAAAGGGCTTTTGTTGTGGTCTTTATAGATTGTGGGAATGTAGGTAAGAAACAACACCCTCACAGGAGATTACAGCACACATGTTATGTTGACCTTTGACATGGCACTTTTACAGTGGCTCGTTACTTCCACGTCTCCGTATTTTGACAGGATGAAGCCTACTTCATGCACGTACCGGTATACAGTTCAAGCTCCATTATTCTGTAAGACACTGGATCTCGACATGTGGTCCGGGGACCACCAGGGGGTCCAAATAGATCCTTACTGGTGTGTAACTCTGAGAGCAGTAGTGTTCAGTAACTAAGTACATTTACTCAAGTACTGTACTTAAGTACACTTTTTAGAGGATTTTTTGCTTTTCAAAAGATTTTTTATACATTTAGAACTTGTGAAATGGGACATTCTGCACAATGAGTACTTTTACTTTAAGTACGTTTTTATACCAATACTTTTGTACTTTTACTCTTTTACTTGTAACAGAGTATTTCTACATTGCAGTATTGATACTTTTACTTAAGTAAAACATTTGAGTACTTTTTCCTCTCTTTGCACACTGAGAATTTTACAGTAAAGATTGGGGTCCCAAAGACACGCTGTCACTATTCCTCTGTGGAGCTGTTTCACTTTCGATTTGATATCTCTACAGTAAGAGCCCACTCAATGGAGACCACACACACTGTTGACATTGGAAAACACGTTGTGCTCCTGAATGACGCTGACCCTGAATGATGCTCTCTGGTTGTCTCGCAATCGAATGACATTGTTGGCAACAACCATATCCACTAGAACAGTGAAGACTTTACCCCTGCCACCTGATTTAATCTGAAACATTGGCTTTTTCTTTTCCCGTTTGACCTACTTTTCCATCGTGCATCAAGGCCCCCCTTCCTCTACAGACCCCCCTTCCTCTACGGGTCCCCCTTCCTCTATGGGTCCCCCTTCCTCTATGGGCCCCTCTTCATCTCCTGTGCATGTCCTTCATCTCTGTACTGGCTCCATTCTTGCAAAAACTCAAATCTGACTTCTGTACTGATTGCTGATTGAATCAATGTGCTTTTTGCATAAGTGCAGAAGAGATACACAATTATGGGAGCAATTTCGATCAGCTGAGATGAAATGCTTTGGTTTAGTTTGACATGATTTACAAGACTTTTGTGTATTTTCTATAGAATTATGTTTACTGGTGGTTTGCAAAAAATGTGCTTAACGTCTGCATTTTGTGTGAAAGCAATGATAAATGATTTATATATGATTGTACTCATTTAGGTCATGGTCGTGATTCATGGTCGTGATTAAGTGGGTCACAGTGTCATCCAAAGTGATTTAGCAATCAACATAAACCGTAGCTGCATCTGCCAAAATGGTTCCATGCCAAAGTTTCCAATTTGTCCAAACCACAAATGTGTTACTATTTGAAGTCTGGAATGCAGACCATGTGAACTCAAACCATTGATCAATAATTAAGTCAAGTACACTTTTTCTTTTAAAGCACATTTTGTACAGCACAGTACAAACCAGGATGTAGCTAAATCACAAATACAAAAAACACAGAAATACCATAATAAACAACAAGACATAGCCTACAGTAGCTCAAAAGGCACAAATAAAAAATCATCAATACAAACGGTAAGAACACAAATAAACAATTGTCAGTAAAACCAATAATAAGAAACAATAAAAAAAGATTGTCCACGCACATTAAACGTGAAACGTGTTGAGACTGGATTTCAAAGTGTAACTTGAGATGGCAGATCTGATAGGGATGGTATTAATGCTGTTCCACTCTAGGTGCTGATACAGCATGAACACGGTCACCCCCAAGTTTAGTTTAACTTTACTTTCTCAAGGTCTTGGTCAGAGAGAAACAGATTAATTTTGCTGATAGTATGAATCTGGGGGGGAAATGGCTTTGGCTACTGCAATTACAGAACCTTTTTGTTGAACTTAAAAGCAGAATGAAATAACTGAGGTTTTAGTGGAGATGAGTCCATAAGACTGTGAGTGACAAAGGTCAAGTATCATTGGCTATTTGACAAAGTCTATGTTCTTTGCTCTGGACACATTGCAGTCTGCATATTGACATTGTTGTTTATGCTGTCCTGCCCTGTATTCCTCACTTTCACTTCCCATTGAGACTTGGAATGTAACTTTTTTTGCATCTCAATCATTGGGTACATAGCCTTTTTAAATTGCCAGTTAGTTTATTGTGCAATACAAAATTGCAGCTGAGTTACACAAAAGTTGTCATTACAAACTCCGGAAGGCTTAGGTGCTGTACCATGTTTTAACACTAAATTATGAATATCCTAAAAATAGGAGGCCATTACATAACATAGTACATATAACCATTACGTACACTGTACTCTTTAATCATCTTTCTTTCAAAACACTCCATAGGCTAATGGTTAACCATGACAGTGTGCACTTTAAGAGTGACAACTAAAATATGATCATTAAACAAACCAATTAGGGTCAACAGCTTCTAAATTTAACTTGAAAGGTGCAGTAAGTTATTATTATTTTATTCTGCTAAACCAAGTGTTAAATAGTTCTATATTCTGATAGCAATCATTGCTATTTAGAGTGTGTATTCAGTTACAGGGGTCTCACAGTCTCTCCAGTAAACAGAAAATGCATTTCCAGGTCAGGATACCAATTTTATTCAATCAGGAGAGAGAACTAAGGATACCAGATAAACAAGTGCAATTAGAAGTGATAACACAAGGAAGTGAGCAGACAAAATTGGAACTGGAACACTAAAATTTAAGCTGATAAATGGGTACTCTCTCATGATTGGATGAAATTGGCAACCCACCTGAAAATGTGTTTTCAGTTCACTAAAGAGCTGGAGAGAGACCAATGTTATTGAACACTCTTCACTTTTTTTTTTTTTTTTACCCCAAAAAATATCACTTACAATACACTACCTTTAAGCAGACATAGAAAATCCATGACACACCTTTTTCTAATTACAAAGCATTAGCAGTATGGAAAAATTCTGTTATCTTAGCTTATATGACCCTATGCATTGCATAGCCTTCACCTCCGCCCCTTTCAAAGGCTCGGTAAGTGCTATTGCTAAATATAGACACAGAGGTTTATAGTGGTTAGGGTGGTGATCTGGTGATATTATACGGGATCAATCTAATGAATTTATGACACCTGGGAATTTTTCCACTTGGATGAGGTGATGACAGTAGAGGAAAATGGGAGAAGAGATTTCATAGCCAGAACAAGAAAGGATGGAGGAAACAATATCTGGAAATTAGGCAAAGTGGTTATATGTTATATATATATATAGTGGAGATATGTGAATAATCAGAGAAAGACAAATTGGGAGAGAGAGAGAGAGCGAGAGAGAGAGAGAGAGAAAGGAACAGCTGAAACGACAGTTCTCCAGAAAGAGTGTGAGGTCAGAGTGTCAGAGTCTGCAGAGCATGATCAGAAATCAAACACGTATAAATCCCCCTGATAAGGACATTGTGTACTGTTCGACACACACATCAGCAACACACACACACACACACACACACACACACACACACACACACACACACACACACACACACACACACACACACACACACACACACACACACACACACACACACACACACACACACACACACACACACACACACACACACACACACACACACAATGCAAACGTAGCCTTCCAGATAATCCTCCAACATCAGCCGTGCACTTGATGATGTCTTAATATGCATAACTCTAGCACTACCTTTTAGCATCTGAGGAATGCATCTAAAGTTAGATGTTTCCTGACGACACAGTCAGCTTCGAAAAAGCTGGTTCATGCTTTTAGTCCAGGAGACTAGATTATACTGTAATGCACTTTTTGCTGGTCTGACAAAAGCGGGGGTTACATAAACTCCAGCTTGTTCAGAAGTATAAACTAAAACCAAAAAGTTTGACCACATACATTTTTCGCTATACTCTTCACTGGCTCCCAGTAAAACAAAGACTTGATTTTAAAGTACCATTGTTTTTAAATCTGTGAATTTCTTAGCTTATACATGATCTTGAACACATAAAGAACAGATCCCTTAGATCATCAGATAAATCCCATTAAACCAAGAATAAAGGTGCCTTCGGTCATTATGGTGATACTCTCAACCACAGTGTGCTACATAAATAAATGTTGCAAAGAAAGGAGGTCGCACAGCTCGTAGTCACAATGCAATAACTTTTTTTTATTTTACCAACGTTTCAACACAATATAGGTCTTCTTGTGTCAAACCGTTGGTAAAATAAAAAAAGTTATTACATTGTGGCTTCGAGCTGTGCGACCTCTTTTCTTTGCAACAGTTATATATCTCCTGTGGTCAGCACCTCCTCACTATTGGTGTGCGCTCCTGTTCCATTGTTTGCCTGATATAAATAAATGTAGCTTGACTTGATCGTGAATTAAAAGAACATTACCTCTTGAAGACTGTCAACTGTACTTTTGGACAAATTCAGCACTCTGCTAGAACACCAGAAACTGCAATATGCTGCGGTGAGTTTCACACTATGCCATTAGGATGAGCTAAACTGACATACACATACATATAAGTAAAATAAGTCACTTATCAACATACATTTTTACACTAGATATCTTTACTCTTGGCTCATCATGCAGTGTCACTTTAATCGTAAACCGCAGCCCTGCTAACCAGCCTGCCCCGCTGGGGACCCTTTCCAATTTGTTTGAGTCCAAAACACACTCATGCAGAAGAGACTACAAGAGAGGGGGAACAAGAAACGCGATGAAGGGAGGAACTGAGGAAAAAAGGACAAGCAAAGGAGAATGGGAGAGATGAGAGCAGCCAAGTGTGTCCAAAAGCAGAAATGTGTATCTCCTCCGAAAGCTGAGCGTGCAGCCTCAGAGAAATGGTTCCCTATCGATTTGCTGTGGGTGGGCTGAGCAGGGTCATACAAAGGTGCAGGGTGAAAACCAAGCTTCACTAACGAACAATCTGCTTGTAACAGTACAGTTGTTCCTACCGGTGTACCTTTCGATTTTGTGACAACCACACATTATAATTGCAATATGTACAACGTACAAAAAGTTATGAATAATGTGTTTGTTATAATTACTACATCAGTAGTTTATCTATTTCCTAGACAATTCTATATCCTAAAAAATATATATTTTAACTACTTCCAACTGGACTTCCTTTACTATGAATACATAAAGGTGTGCCTTGAGATTTTGACTTAGCCCATTGGTGTGCCTCGGAGCACAAAAGGTTTGTAAGCCACAGTATAGTAGCCTGTGCTCATTTGTCAGCTTGGCTGATGCGATCGTGTTATTGACGTTTGTTTGGGATAGACACAATAACAATCTCATTAATACTTTCAAACAACTTTCTTTCTGAGCATGAAGCACGACATGGACAATCACTATGACGTTTAACTCTTTGGTGGAAGAGAGACACCCGTAATTTCTTCAGAACGAAGCCTTCATCCTTACTCCTCGCTTGTTAGTCTGACCTGTCACTGTGTTCTCAACTTCTCACCAAGGTGAAGAGAGAGAGACAGAGAGAGAAAGAGACATGGGCTATGACAAATCCACCTAGCTTGTTCTTGCTCACCAGTGACAAGGGCCTGCAGGCAAAGACCTGTTCTACTAATGCTAATGCACCTGGTCTGACAGATGGAATGAGAAGGAGAGGAGACACTGATGACGTTTGAAACAGAATTTGGAATTCTGACTTTTATTCAGGTGATGAGAACGGAATCTTGTCCTCCTATTATAAATGTGCGAAATCTCTGTTTGTGTCTGTCGATAATCAGTCCAGCGGTCCAGCTATGGACAAACACACAGACTTATAGACGACTACCTGTTTCAGAGCCACGCTGTAACAATCCTTCAGTGGGATGAATATGGCTGTTTTTGAGATCTGTGAGTGAGAATGGGGCAGGCCATGCGTACATGCACCAGCATGTGTGTGTGTGTGTGTGTGTGTGTGTGTGTGTGTGTGTGTGTGTGTGTGTGTGTGTGTGTGTGTGTGTGTGTGTGTATATTTTATATATGTTATATAATTTCCCTGACATGTTGACAAGTGAAAGTGATCCGTATAGTCACTTTGCACTCTGCACCCATGTCTGTTCATTGCATAACGCTCGTCTTATCTCAGGAGATATCTCTGACTTTGGGGAAGTGGCAAATCTCAGGCCAGTAAGAGTTCACTTGTTAATAGAGCTAATGGTTAATGACGGGTGTGACAAATTTAAAGGTCCCATCACTTTACAAGCATCCCTTTATAGGCCTTCTTCCACTTGTGCTCCCAGTACAGGGCAAATACTTGGACTTTGGACTCCAGCCATGCAGCACTTAGCTGCATAAAATCTGCGCTGTGTGCACTGGGTCAAAGAATATGATTTTCTGTTCATTCTTCTACATCTACTGTATAGAAAAATGAACTGCATTGGGTCCTTCATATGTCATTCTTGGCTTTCTTTTTATAGGCTTTGCTTAACCCACTGGGTCGGTTCACTTAATTGGCAATATTCTGACAGCATCTTTTCCAAATGGTTTACAGTCAGTTCCAGCTTCATTCTACTTGATGGTATAGTATGTACTGTAAATGAACAAGAAGGAATTAAGAAGCACACATAAGATCCAATTAAATGCGAAAATGCCATGGAGAGCACTAGCAGCCAGAAATCCCTGTCCAAAATGCACTCAAGGAAGAAATGCCCCCTGTTTCCAAATGCCTGTTCCCATTCCTTTGAAGATTTAAGAGCTTGCTCTTCTTCTTGTTAAGAACGTCACCAAATATTCAGTCACCCCAATGCCAAAAATGCTCAAATCAGAACCATTTGACTCTTTCCAGCTCTGTGCTTGGTAATGAACTGGTGAGGTGCCAGCTTCATACAGCCAACCATATCAAGTTGGTCAGCTGCCAATGCCAGTTACCCTCTTGGCAGTGTTTGATCTTGTCAGCTAGATGGGTGTTCTTTTAGAGACATTTTGTGACTTTTCCCCCAGTTTCTACAATGAAGTTCATCTGTGACCTGATGATATTTGGCACCATATTATAAATCCTTCCCGTCATCCATCTCCAGTCCTCTCCCCCACCCCCTGCTGTGGCACTTTTGTAGGCCCTAATTCATTTTCTTCTTAGTATAGATTCTAAGGACATTTCTGGGTGTTCGGGACTGTTTGACATGCACTTAGCAATGGAAACCAGCTAGACGTTTGCTTTTACTTTAACACCGCAAGTGCAGTGACAATATAAGAATGTGGTAATAGGCTAATAAAGTTGGCAGTGTTTACCTCTAATATTATCCAGCCTTACACTGTATCGCTATAGAAATCTTAAGCTGGGCATGAAAAATGCTAAGGACCAAACTTTGGTCCATTTTATTGCACAGCAAGAACAAAGGTAAGAGATCAAGGAAAAACAGCATAGGAGGAAATCCTGCCTTGTTCTCAAAGTTTTGGGGATATGTTGTAAATTATCTCCATAGTGTTTAAACTGACATCAGAACTAAGTATAAAGTGAAACACAGAAAACGATAAATTATAAGACAAGTCACAACCAGGCTGTTTGCGATGTTAGTTGTCCTCTCTGATTAGTTTGTCCCACATAGTAAGGGTATTAACAACAAATACATTTCATACAGTTAAAACATTGCTGGTGCAGTGCAGTGCAATTCATTGTGAGGTAGTAGATCTGATTTCCGAAACATTTTCAGACGCCAGAGTTAAATTGGTTAATTTGTGTGAGATATACAGACAGTCTAATATCAACTGACAGCCTGCAAGGTGGGATGCTATTAGCCCAAGTTATGTTCCCCCTAAGAAATAATAATGTTAGTGTTATTTCTTATGAGGCTCCCAAGTGTTTCCCACATGAATATTGTCAAGTTAAGACAGATGATTGAAGCATCAGGTCAATTTGTGACAAAAAAAGAAGAAATTCTAAACGGTTTGTCACATTGAATTAATAAGATAATGTTGAATTTCCCTTTCTCACATCAAGAATGGGGTTTGGCTCATTGATTGCTATAATAAACTGTACATCTAATCCTTTATTGTCTCCGCCAGGCCGAAAGGCATGGCGAGAGAGTATGTTTTACCCCCTGTCCGTCCGTCCGTCCGTGTGTCCGTGTGTCCGTGTGTCCGTGTGTCCATCTGTCTGCGAGCGGCTAATTTCCGAAACCGTTGGCCCGGTTGCTGCGAAACTGTGCACACATACTCCCTGGATGCCAATTCAGAATCTCTGCCCCAAATATTTTACATGGCCCTGTTATAGCGCCACCAGGAGGCCGATTTGTGCAAAAGCATTTTTTTGATAGTACTCCTACAGATTTTATCCAAACATCACGCAAATCAGTACACAGTATCTCTATAGTCATGTGATCAACACGGATCTGTTTGATTTTCCATATTCCATCCTGATTGGCTAAGGTTGGCTTCCAAAGTTTGCAGGATTGGTCCATTTTGAACTAAATGCCTCAAATCATGAACGCAGCTTGCGATTTCCGTGAAATTTCACACGCACATTCCCACTAGGCCGAGGAAGAAATGCCACTTGGACATTTTCAAATCAGCCTCATGGTGGCGCTATAAAAGGCCAAATTGCGTTTTTAACTGTAACTGCACCGATCTGCGTGAAACTTTGCACGCATACTCCCTAGAGGCCAAGGAAAAACATCTGCCCTGCATTTTTCACATTAGCCTTTTATAGCGCCACCAGGAGGCCGACTTATGTAAAACACATATTTTGAGATTAAGCCTTCCGATTTTATCCAAATTTCACGCAAATCGGTACACATGATCTCTATAGTCATGTGATCAAGATGGATCTGTTAGATTTTTCATATTCCATCCTGATTGGCTAACATTGACATCTAAGGTTTGCAGGAGTGGCCCGTTTTGAACAAAATGCCGCAAATCACAGCGTCCGATTGCGGTGGAACTTTGCATGTACATTTGTACAAACACCACCCTTTTAACATTGCCCTGTTATAGCGCCACCAGGAGGCCGTTTTTTCTTTTTTATATTACTCCTACAAATTTGGTCCAAACATCATGCAAATCCGCACACATTATCTCTATAGTCAAGTGATCAAGATGGTTCCGTCCGATTTTTTATATTCCATCCTGATTGGCAAATTCTGAACATTGCTGGCCCACAATAACCTACCTGACCTGGCGGAGACCTGTGCTCCGAGGAGCACTTTTTCTAGTTTAATTTGTAACAGGCCTTCGATGAATGCTGTTAGACAGGCAGCCTACAATACAATTTCAATTACTGTACTGTAATAAAGTATAAAATGAATAATATTTCTCAAGACTCGTTATTTAACCTGGTATGTCAATTCCTACTGATGATAAACTATCTTCTCTGTACCTGAGAGGGCCACTGAAGCTCTCTTTTAGTGTCCGTGTCTCACTGACCTTGGACTGATGGAAAAATGGAGCCGCCGCTCCCTTTCCGAGACTCATTGTGAGGGAATTTGGGAATCATTCTCTTTCTAATCCGCCCTGAGAACCCGGCTAATCCCATCTTCCACCTTGCCGTTCCGGAGATAATGCCAGAGTCACAGCATCACGTCAGCTCAGCTCCCCGACCGAGCCGTGTATGGAGTTTAAAGCCTGATTTATACTTTGTTGCAAAAATAGCAGATCTACAAGCTCACAACGCATCGCGGCGCGATGCGTTGTGAGCTTGTAGATCTGCTATTTTCTGTGCACGATACCGTCGCACCATGGAGTATAAACTCTCAAAAAAGACGAGGAGATGGAGTGTGTTGCATTGTCCCCGGTTCATCTGTTGGATTTACTTAACACTCCCATTCAGATTCCCAACTCTATTAAAAAAACCTTTCTTTGCACAATGGGGTTTGAGCTTTTTGGCTAACTGCTATTGTTAGGTGTTCACCCAAGCTGCCTTCACATAAGGTATTATGCTTACTCATCGCATTAATAATGGCACAACCACAAATCTCTGCACAGTGAACTTTGTGCAAGAGTAACAAGCTTGGGTCTGTGGCCCTTAGTCATTGCTGGTGTTCTATTTATAATGTATGCCGTTGCCTTTATATCCGGAAGTACAATGTGAAAGCTGCAGCAAGGTGGCAAGTCTTTTGCATGCAGCATGCAGAGGTGTTTTCATTTCATTGCATGTGTTTCAACAGCGTGGCTTGCTTGTTATCTGATTGCAACAGTAGAAAGCATGCTACACAGTAAAATCCTGTGTTAACCACAACAAGACCGCAGGACTTTTTTGGTATTGTTCTTTTAGACAAAGTGTTTGACTGTACTCGTGCTGTTTTACATTTCTGTCTAATAAAATGTTCAATAAAATAATAATAATAATAATTCAATCACTTCAACCCAAGATACTTAGTTGGCCCTTGCACAAAAACTTGCACAAAAATGTCCCCAGGGTTCTATATGTCCTTTTTCCCCCCCAACACCAAATCTCTTCACTGAAAATAATAGCGATCTACAAGCTCATAACTGGTCTCAAGCTATTTCCGCCGAATGTTCACCCCCAGAATAGGTTAAAAATGGACAGGTCCAAAAGGCTCTCAGTGATTGAATGCCACACAGGACACTTTTGTTAAAAGTTAGCAAGGTGTCGTGTGAGTTCAAACATCTAAATTGAATGAGCTGCTTTGGTGAATAATTTCACAAAGATTTTTTGAAACATAATCAACCCAACGCCAGTTCAGCCAACATCCACTCATAAATGTTTGGATTGTTATGACTAACTGCGTGAAATTGGAGCCTGCTCTGTGCCAAAACAATGGAGACGAACAAACAAACAAGTCTCATAATAGCTACTGTAGTGAATAAATAAACTCTGTCAGACAGAGATATAATTCTCTATCCCTCATTCTGCCCATATCTAAAAAGGTTTCCAGAGATCAGAAGCGACGTGCGTGTGTGCGTGTGTGCGTGCGTGCGTGCGTGTGTGAATGTGTGTGTGTGAGTGAGTGTGTGTGTGTGTCTGTGTGTGTACTGTGCATGCATGCATTGCACGCGTGTGTGCATGTGCGTGTTTGTGTGTGCATACACGTGTTTCAAAGTGTGTAGGGAGCGAGGAGACCCACGAGGAAAATCCAAAGTGAGCACAGCTTTCCAATTTCCGAGAGGACCTGCCGGGGCCGTTGCCGAGCGGATGACCATGAATATTAATGCTTTGTGTGAGAACTCCGGGTTGCACAGCCCTCATCTCAACGCTCACGCGGGATTTAAAGATGAAAGAGCCACAGTGTGGCCCCGGAGGCTTCAGATGGCCACAAACACATGAGGGGATCTTCGGTTCAATATCCCGATCATTAAATCCCCAACTCACCACTCGGCACCTCGACCCTCTTCAAAGATGTCATTTCACTTTCTCCTTAACCCCGTACCCCTTGTTTCTCATACACATTGCTTTTTTACGAGGTTCTCTCACTCCCTATGAGAGATTTATTGTGATTCTACAGATACACGACGTGACAGTTAAGCATGGTCAAGGGTTTCAAAGTGGGGTCCAGTGACCCTTAGGGTTCCTTGAGGGTGTTCCAAATGGATCCTTACAGGTCTGTAAACTCTGAGAGTGCACAAATGGAACCAAATGGATTCCTTACAGGTCCATTTGGTTCCATTTGTACACTCTCAGAGTTTATGGGGGGTCCTTGAAATTAAAACATTTGAGCTGAAACTGTCCTGACTGAATCGTTCCCTCTCTAGTCTCTACCCATGTTTAGATCTGATCTTCTCCCTACACCAACCCCCCCAACAACACCCACCCGATTCTTTCATTGCTCTTTCCGAGACCTGCGTCTGGGGTCTCAGACACAAGAGAGCAGAAAGAAGAGCGAGGCTCAGTGTTAATGAACTACTCTTATCTTTAGACAGAATGAGGAGGCTTATATAAGACTCTCTCTCTCTTTCGTTTCTTTCCATACTTTTTTTTTTGGTGTCTCGATATCTCTGTTTGCACCACATTCTCTGTTTTATGACTCCCCTCATTCCATTACTCTTTGATGCTCTCTAGACGTATATATGGGCCGTCACACGGACGGTTAGAACTAGATCAGGACAACAAGGGGAGGTGTAGAGGACAGGGAAAGATAAGCGGGCCAAGACCCGGGGGTTAAGGGCCCGCAGGGTGCGGTTCGGGTGGGGGGGATGGGGGGCATATAGTCTGGTATCTTTAACCCATTAAAACCGGGAAAGCATCATCTGTGTCACTTTAGATTTTAACCACTTTAACTATTATTTTATACTTTGGCTATTCAAAAATATTTTTGAATAATCGTGAATCGTGTGCAAATCTTTGAATATATATATTTTTAAAGCAAACATTTTCAACTCAAATCTTTGCTTCTGGGGGTCCCTGGAGCTAAATATTTTGAGATGGGGTCCGCGGCTAAATACATATAATATTGAGGGTCCTTGACATGAAAAAGTTTGAGCATCACTGACATAGCAACATGTTTTTTCAGAAAACGACAAAGACATTTGTAGAATCGGCCTCAGCTCTCAATGGGTTAACACCAATAGATAACTTATGTAACATCTGTTGATGTACTGCCAGCCTGAAAATAACATACAGCTGGCTTGTGTGTATGTGTGTATGTGAATCAGTGTGTGCATTTATGTAATAAATACACAAACATTCAATTATCTTTAGTTGTGTTATCTGCTTGGTGTTCTGACATAATACTGAGTTGCTTGTGTTGTGTGTCTGATGTGTATTCCCTGACCTTGAAAACTAAATTACCATGGACAATAATAATATCCTGTTATTTATGTGTGACGGGGGTTAGCAGGCTATAGGGCAGAGATTTTATAGCATATATGCCTTATGTAAGTTTGTTAATGACTGGGCCCCCGATGTCTTTAATGCTGGTCTGTAAAGAAGCAGGGCAAGGGGCAATCGAGAGGGGCCGAGGAGGTGGAACTGCCGGGGGCGGGGGGCAGACAAAGTCTGTGTGTGTGTGTGTGTGTGTGTGTGTGTGTGTTCCGGGGCAGATATTTTCCTTCCCCTTGAAGGAATGCATGCCACCTTTCTTGGAAGAAGGTCAAATGTGGAAGCTACAATGAATAATGCATGATACCACACACGAAAGAGTAACTAAAGGATATAAGAATATACATTTATATGGTGTTATAAACAAATTGTTTTGGAAAGATACTCATGATTGTTGTGAAATGGGATGAGAAGAATAGTGAACTTAAAGATATAGTGGAACCAGGAACAAAATATTTTATTTCCAAAAGAAAATGTAAGTAATCAAATGAAGCCATAATTAAGAATGCTACTTAGGTTACATTACTGATTACACTTGTAAGCAGTATCAGTAATGGATACAATGTTTAAAGGAACCTTCCAAATCCTGTCAGTGTGATAGAATTGATATAGATACAGACCTGCTGCGCTTGTCTTATGCAATGTTGCTTATTGCTGTCATATATGATATGTAGCTTGCAAGGTTAGTTCAGGCAGTATATACTCGAGAGGTTACACACATGCACGTTACTATGTGCATGTGTGTATACAGTGTTATGCAAGATATACCCCATACGTCATACACTGACATGACCAATTGGGCGGGTTATTTAAGTTCACCTAAATCTGCGTTCCTTCCACGGTATGTGTCCCTGGTTTGTTGTTATGCGGCTGTTTGCTCCCACCGCCACCCCAGCACCACCAGTGGGCTCTGCTATTGGTTCTGTTCCCCACGGAGGGTTGTTATTGTATATCTATATCCCTGCTCTTAATGGTTAATGACGGTTGTCTAATCGTGCTGAGCAGGGAGAAAAATTTAGCAGAGCCTGAACGCCAAGATAAAATTACATCCACACTTGTATTCTCATTCTATAATATTGGTTCAATCTATTAGTGAGTTATCTGACTGAACTTTGGTTAAATGGTCTGTAATGGCCTCTGTTTTATTCTGCCTCTGTGAGGCTGATGGATAGGGAGAAATGGGTTGTAGCCTACAACGTTGTGTTATCAAGCCTTGTGTAATGGTGAGGAAGCATGGGCAAGGTGCAACGGCTGACAAAATAACAAATATGAATTCATTGCAAAGTTGTGATAATTGTGAAACATAACATTTTGGTTTTCGATGAATTGATGGTATTTATAACTAAATAACTCAAACTCTGATACCTGTGCATGCACAAACGCACGCACGCACAAACACGCACCCATTTCCTTCAATTTGCCAAGTAGTGGAAATGTCAGAAGAGCCAACAGAG
>NC_137616.1:20694454-20704454 GCF_963280865.1 Gymnoscopelus braueri
GGGTTTAACAACCTTAACAACCTTATTAAGTCACATTAGAATTTCCAATCAACTAGTGGCTGCAGGGGGAATATTTCAATGTCAGAATTACTTAACACTATTCTCCGTCTTGATTAACACGTTTATATCACCTGTGTTTACTAAATATATTTACCATTTAACATTCTGTGGGCACTCGCAGCTGTGTGTGTGTGTGTGTGTGTGTGTGTGTGTGTGTGTGTGTGTGTGTGTGTGTGTGTGTGTGTGACTGTGACTGTGTGTGTGTGTGTGTGTGTGTGTGTGTGTGTGTGACGTGCGAGGGCAGGTGTGTTCAGGTATCCTCTCTTGTAATCCTCTCTTGCTGATATGTTTATGAAGCTGTAATTCTGACACTGAATCAAGAAGCGTGTATTTGTCACTCACTTGTCACTTATACAGGTACAAGCAACGAAATGTTGGTGGTGGGACATGTTCTGCAAAGACTGTGGTAACACAATACAATATAATTAAGGTTTCGAGGCCTATGAGGCTCGAAGCCTTATTGAGTTCGAGGCCTATGAGGCTCGAAGCCTTATTGAGACTGTAGGCTTTCTTCTTCCGCCGTTTTTGGCAGTTCTGGCCTAACCGCGTGGTCACTTTTTACGAAACTCGGCAATATGGTAGAGGGCTATGCCAAACGGCGAAGAAACGAAACTCACAACTATCGGCCAAAGGGTGGCGCTATTTTACTCAATTGACTTTGAACAGGTACAACTCATGCCCTGTTTGACCCACATCCATGACACTTCGATACACACATGCGTCTCCTCATGCCTAACAACTTTCACACTCTGACTTTTGACCTCTGACCTTTAGATCTCCCGCCATTTCGAATTATATGAAAAGCAGTTAAAATCAAACTCCTCCTGGGATTTTTGAGCAATCTGCACAAAACATTTTACACATGAACTTTGGACCTATACCGACAGACGTGAGCAAGCGGATTTTCCATACGTGAAAACGTTAAGCTTTTATGAGCCAATGAATATTGCAGTTTTATGAAAATTATTCGTCTGCCCCTAACACATACATGAAGACTCACATTTGTTTGAAACTTTGCAATATTGTAGAGGGTCATTCCAAGTATCACTGAAACCAATCTTACTCCAATTGGTCAAAGGGGGGCGCTATAGCAATTTTTTGAAAATGCAAACTTTAAACAGGCAAAAGTCATGCCTCGTTTGGCCGACAGCCGTGAAACTTGCTTACACATGTGCCTTGACTCATGAGGAACATATCTATCACTTTGACCAGTAAGCTCCGCCCTTAGATTGTCTGCAATTTTGAGCAGTTTGAAAAACATTTAAACCCAGGATTTCTGAGCAATTTGCGTGAAAGTGTGTTGTGTGTGAAGTCCCTTTTCACCAGTTCAGGTCTGTTGGTCCAATAGCTTGATCGCTTAATCATTTGTCTTGAAACCACAGGGTCGCCTGTTCAAATCCCACCTCATGCAGACTTCATCTCAATTGCATTGCACACGACATGACTGTATCAATGAATAAACTTGCAATTGTTAAATGAAACGCTCATTGAGAGTAGTTATTTTCAATGTATGACGTATTTCATTCCCTCTTTTGTTTTGTTTTGTTGGATTCTCCTTTTTCACTAACTAAGGCTGTGGATTGAATAGCTTGATCAGTTCAGTGTTAGCCTCATGTACCGGAGGTCCACGGTTCAAACCCCACTCATCACAGTTTACATTTAAATTGCATTGTACATAACATGACCCTGTTAATTCAGACATGTGCAATTTTTAAACAATAACATGAAATGCTTTTGAGAGTAGTTGTTTTTTATGTATGACATACTTTCTTGTGAAAATAGCCGATCTACAATCTCACACCTTTTTAGATAGCAACGCATTGTGAGCTTGTAGTTCGACTATTTTCACTAGTTTCCATTCCGAGGACAGAAAAAAAAAATCTTTATTGGTTAATGTTTTGTGAACCAGTGATCTAGAGTAGTTAGCGTCCTGTCTATCCAGTAGCTCAGTCAGTACTGGGGCCATAGCTGAGTGGTTAGTGAGCCCGCCTACGGAGCCAGAGGCCCTGGTTGCCCCAGGTACGATTCCAGGCCAGGCCAGCAAATGTGTCGATGAAATGAAATGTGTCCCTGAGCAAGACTCTTAACCCCTAATTGCTCACAGGCCCTCATTGGAAACAAGGCCGCAAGGACTTTCATGAACGGACCTGTTAAAGGAATTATCCTTATCCTTTACACTGTCTAACCGTAGGTCCCTGGTTCAAACCCCAATTTAACCAGTTTGAAAAACATTTTAACCCAGGATTTCTGAGCAATTTGCGTGAAAGTCTGCCAAATCTGTGAGCTCCTTTTCACCAATTCAGGTCTGTTGGTCCAATGGCTTAATCATCTGCCTTGAAACCACAGGGTTGCCGGTTCAAATCCCACCTCATGCAGACTTCACCTCAATTGCATTGCACACAACATGACTGTATCAATGAATAAACGTGCAATTGTTAAATGAAACGCTTATTGAGAGTAGTTATTTTCAATGTATGATGTACTTCATTCTCTCTTTTGTTTTGTTTTGTTGGATTCTCCTTTTTCACTGATTAAGACTGTCTGTCTCACTGTCTGCCTGCCTGTCTGCCTGTCTGCCTCTCTCTCACTCTGTCACTGTCTGCCTGTCTGCCTCTCTCTCACTCTGTCACTGTCTGCCTGTCTGCCTCTCTCTCAATCTGTCACTGTCTGCCTGTCTGCCTCTCTCTCACTCTGTCACTGTCTGTCTGCCTGTCTTCCTGTCTGCCTCTCTCTCACTCTGTCACTGTCTGCCTGTCTGTCTGCCTCTCTCTCACTCTGTCACTGTCTGTCTGCCTGTCTGCCTCTCTCTCACTCTGTCACTGTCTGCCTGTCTGCCTCTCTCTCACTCTGTCACTGTCTGCCTGTCTGCCTCTCTCTCACTCTGTCACTGTCTGCCTGTCTGCCTCTCTCTCACTCTGTCACTGTCTGCCTGTCTGCCTGTCTGCCTCTCTCTCACTCTGTCACTGTCTGCCTGTCTGCCTCTCTCTCACTCTGTGACTGTCTGTCTGCCTCTCTCTCACTCTGTCACTGTCTGCCTGTCTGCCTCTCTCTCACTCTGTCACTGTCTGTCACAACATCTGAAGTGAACTGAGCTCCTGACCTCTGGTAGTTGAGTATAGCAGCATTCTTTTGTTATTTAGCAAGCTGCTAGTAGTGGTACCCTAAGTGCTTTTCTATTAGTATTATATTATTAGCTTGTGTGGTAGTCTGTAGTTTATAGTTGTATTGTTTGTGTGCTTCAAGCAGTAGGCTATTGGCACTTTGTAGTAGTACAAGTAGTTTCACCCTGTATAGGCCACTTGATTGCCTTGTGAAGTGTGTGGTTTAGCCAGCACAGCTCAAGGGATAAGTAGGCAGGTTGAGAGTATTCTCTTCAGTGTGTAACCAACATCTGAAGTGAACTGAGCTCCTGACCTCTGGTAGTTGAGTATAGCAGCATTCTTTTGTTATTTAGCAAGCTGCTAGTAGCGGTACCCTAAGTGCTTTTCTATTAGTATTATATTATTAGCTTGTGTGGTAGTCTGTAGTTTATAGTTGTATTGTTTGTGTGCTTCAAGCAGTAGGCTATTGGCACTTTGTAGTAGTACAAGTAGTTTCACCCTGTATAGGCCACTTGATTGCCTTGTGAAGTGTGTGGTTTAGCCAGCACAGCTCAAGGGATAAGTAGGCAGGTTGAGAGTATTCTCTTCAGTGTGTAACCAACATCTGAAGTGAACTGAGCTCCTGACCTCTGGTAGTTGAGTATAGCAGCATTCTTTTGTTATTTAGCAAGCTGCTAGTAGTGGTACCCTAAGTGCTTTTCTATTAGTATTATATTATTAGCTTGTGTGGTAGTCTGTAGTTTATAGTTGTATTGTTTGTGTGCTTCAAGCAGTAGGCTATTGGCACTTTGTAGTAGTACAAGTAGTTTCACCCTGTATAGGCCACTTGATTGCCTTGTGAAGTGTGTGGTTTAGCCAGCACAGCTCAAGGGATAAGTAGGCAGGTTGAGAGTATTCTCTTCAGTGTGTAACCAACATCTGAAGTGAACTGAGCTCCTGACCTCTGGTAGTTGAGTATAGCAGCATTCTTTTGTTATTTAGCAAGCTGCTAGTAGTGGTACCCTAAGTGCTTTTCTATTAGTATTATATTATTAGCTTGTGTGGTAGTCTGTAGTTTATAGTTGTATTGTTTGTGTGCTTCAAGCAGTAGGCGATTGGCACTTTGTAGTAGTACAAGTAGTTTCACCCTGTATAGGCCACTTGATTGCCTTGTGAAGTGTGTGGTTTAGCCAGCACAGCTCAAGGGATAAGTAGGCAGGTTGAGAGTATTCTCTTCAGTGTGTAACCAACATCTGAAGTGAACTGAGCTCCTGACCTCTGGTAGTTGAGTATAGCAGCATTCTTTTGTTATTTAGCAAGCTGCTAGTAGTGGTACCCTAAGTGCTTTTCTATTAGTATTATATTATTAGCTTGTGTGGTAGTCTGTAGTTTATAGTTGTATTGTTTGTGTGCTTCAAGCAGTAGGCTATTGGCACTTTGTAGTAGTACAAGTAGTTTCACCCTGTATAGGCCACTTGATTGCCTTGTGAAGTGTGTGGTTTAGCCAGCACAGCTCAAGGGATAAGTAGGCAGGTTGAGAGTATTCTCTTCAGTGTGTAACCAACATCTGAAGTGAACTGAGCTCCTGACCTCTGGTAGTTGAGTATAGCAGCATTCTTTTGTTATTTAGCAAGCTGCTAGTAGTGGTACCCTAAGTGCTTTTCTATTAGTATTATATTATTAGCTTGTGTGGTAGTCTGTAGTTTATAGTTGTATTGTTTGTGTGCTTCAAGCAGTAGGCTATTGGCACTTTGTAGTAGTACAAGTAGTTTCACCCTGTATAGGCCACTTGATTGCCTTGTGAAGTGTGTGGTTTAGCCAGCACAGCTCAAGGGATAAGTAGGCAGGTTGAGAGTATTCTCTTCAGTGTGTAACCAACATCTGAAGTGAACTGAGCTCCTGACCTCTGGTAGTTGAGTATAGCAGCATTCTTTTGTTATTTAGCAAGCTGCTAGTAGTGGTACCCTAAGTGCTTTTCTATTAGTATTATATTATTAGCTTGTGTGGTAGTCTGTAGTTTATAGTTGTATTGTTTGTGTGCTTCAAGCAGTAGGCTATTGGCACTTTGTAGTAGTACAAGTAGTTTCACCCTGTATAGGCCACTTGATTGCCTTGTGAAGTGTGTGGTTTAGCCAGCACAGCTCAAGGGATAAGTAGGCAGGTTGAGAGTATTCTCTTCAGTGTGTAACCAACATCTGAAGTGAACTGAGCTCCTGACCTCTGGTAGTTGAGTATAGCAGCATTCTTTTGTTATTTAGCAAGCTGCTAGTAGTGGTACCCTAAGTGCTTTTCTATTAGTATTATATTATTAGCTTGTGTGGTAGTCTGTAGTTTATAGTTGTATTGTTTGTGTGCTTCAAGCAGTAGGCTATTGGCACTTTGTAGTAGTACAAGTAGTTTCACCCTGTATAGGCCACTTGATTGCCTTGTGAAGTGTGTGGTTTAGCCAGCACAGCTCAAGGGATAAGTAGGCAGGTTGAGAGTATTCTCTTCAGTGTGTAACCAACATCTGAAGTGAACTGAGCTCCTGACCTCTGGTAGTTGAGTATAGCAGCATTCTTTTGTTATTTAGCAAGCTGCTAGTAGTGGTACCCTAAGTGCTTTTCTATTAGTATTATATTATTAGCTTGTGTGGTAGTCTGTAGTTTATAGTTGTATTGTTTGTGTGCTTCAAGCAGTAGGCTATTGGCACTTTGTAGTAGTACAAGTAGTTTCACCCTGTATAGGCCACTTGATTGCCTTGTGAAGTGTGTGGTTTAGCCAGCACAGCTCAAGGGATAAGTAGGCAGGTTGAGAGTATTCTCTTCAGTGTGTAACCAACATCTGAAGTGAACTGAGCTCCTGACCTCTGGTAGTTGAGTATAGCAGCATTCTTTTGTTATTTAGCAAGCTGCTAGTAGCGGTACCCTAAGTGCTTTTCTATTAGTATTATATTATTAGCTTGTGTGGTAGTCTGTAGTTTATAGTTGTATTGTTTGTGTGCTTCAAGCAGTAGGCTATTGGCACTTTGTAGTAGTACAAGTAGTTTCACCCTGTATAGGCCACTTGATTGCCTTGTGAAGTGTGTGGTTTAGCCAGCACAGCTCAAGGGATAAGTAGGCAGGTTGAGAGTATTCTCTTCAGTGTGTAACCAACATCTGAAGTGAACTGAGCTCCTGACCTCTGGTAGTTGAGTATAGCAGCATTCTTTTGTTATTTAGCAAGCTGCTAGTAGTGGTACCCTAAGTGCTTTTCTATTAGTATTATATTATTAGCTTGTGTGGTAGTCTGTAGTTTATAGTTGTATTGTTTGTGTGCTTCAAGCAGTAGGCGATTGGCACTTTGTAGTAGTACAAGTAGTTTCACCCTGTATAGGCCACTTGATTGCCTTGTGAAGTGTGTGGTTTAGCCAGCACAGCTCAAGGGATAAGTAGGCAGGTTGAGAGTATTCTCTTCAGTGTGTAACCAACATCTGAAGTGAACTGAGCTCCTGACCTCTGGTAGTTGAGTATAGCAGCATTCTTTTGTTATTTAGCAAGCTGCTAGTAGTGGTACCCTAAGTGCTTTTCTATTAGTATTATATTATTAGCTTGTGTGGTAGTCTGTAGTTTATAGTTGTATTGTTTGTGTGCTTCAAGCAGTAGGCGATTGGCACTTTGTAGTAGTACAAGTAGTTTCACCCTGTATAGGCCACTTGATTGCCTTGTGAAGTGTGTGGTTTAGCCAGCACAGCTCAAGGGATAAGTAGGCAGGTTGAGAGTATTCTCTTCAGTGTGTTACCAACATCTGAAGTGAACTGAGCTCCTGACCTCTGGTAGTTGAGTATAGCAGCATTCTTTTGTTATTTAGCAAGCTGCTAGTAGTGGTACCCTAAGTGCTTTTCTATTAGTATTATATTATTAGCTTGTGTGGTAGTCTGTAGTTTATAGTTGTATTGTTTGTGTGCTTCAAGCAGTAGGCTATTGGCACTTTGTAGTAGTACAAGTAGTTTCACCCTGTATAGGCCACTTGATTGCCTTGTGAAGTGTGTGGTTTAGCCAGCACAGCTCAAGGGATAAGTAGGCAGGTTGAGAGTATTCTCTTCAGTGTGTAACCAACATCTGAAGTGAACTGAGCTCCTGACCTCTGGTAGTTGAGTATAGCAGCATTCTTTTGTTATTTAGCAAGCTGCTAGTAGTGGTACCCTAAGTGCTTTTCTATTAGTATTATATTATTAGCTTGTGTGGTAGTCTGTAGTTTATAGTTGTATTGTTTGTGTGCTTCAAGCAGTAGGCTATTGGCACTTTGTAGTAGTACAAGTAGTTTCACCCTGTATAGGCCACTTGATTGCCTTGTGAAGTGTGTGGTTTAGCCAGCACAGCTCAAGGGATAAGTAGGCAGGTTGAGAGTATTCTCTTCAGTGTGTAACCAACATCTGAAGTGAACTGAGCTCCTGACCTCTGGTAGTTGAGTATAGCAGCATTCTTTTGTTATTTAGCAAGCTGCTAGTAGTGGTACCCTAAGTGCTTTTCTATTAGTATTATATTATTAGCTTGTGTGGTAGTCTGTAGTTTATAGTTGTATTGTTTGTGTGCTTCAAGCAGTAGGCGATTGGCACTTTGTAGTAGTACAAGTAGTTTCACCCTGTATAGGCCACTTGATTGCCTTGTGAAGTGTGTGGTTTAGCCAGCACAGCTCAAGGGATAAGTAGGCAGGTTGAGAGTATTCTCTTCAGTGTGTAACCAACATCTGAAGTGAACTGAGCTCCTGACCTCTGGTAGTTGAGTATAGCAGCATTCTTTTGTTATTTAGCAAGCTGCTAGTAGTGGTACTCTAAGTGCTTTTCTATTAGTATTATATTATTAGCTTGTGTGGTAGTCTGTAGTTTATAGTTGTATTGTTTGTGTGCTTCAAGCAGTAGGCTATTGGCACTTTGTAGTAGTACAAGTAGTTTCACCCTGTATAGGCCACTTGATTGCCTTGTGAAGTGTGTGGTTTAGCCAGCACAGCTCAAGGGATAAGTAGGCAGGTTGAGAGTATTCTCTTCAGTGTGTAACCAACATCTGAAGTGAACTGAGCTCCTGACCTCTGGTAGTTGATTATAGCAGCATTCTTTTGTTATTTAGTAAGCTGCTAGTAGTGGTACCCTAAGTGCTTTTCTATTAGTATTATATTATTAGCTTGTGTGGTAGTCTGTAGTTTATAGTTGTATTGTTTGTGTGCTTCAAGCAGTAGGCTATTGGCACTTTGTAGTAGTACAAGTAGTTTCACCCTGTATAGGCCACTTGATTGCCTTGTGAAGTGTGTGGTTTAGCCAGCACAGCTCAAGGGATAAGTAGGCAGGTTGAGAGTATTCTCTTCAGTGTGTAACCAACATCTGAAGTGAACTGAGCTCCTGACCTCTGGTAGTTGAGTATAGCAGCATTCTTTTGTTATTTAGCAAGCTGCTAGTAGTGGTACCCTAAGTGCTTTTCTATTAGTATTATATTATTAGCTTGTGTGGTAGTCTGTAGTTTATAGTTGTATTGTTTGTGTGCTTCAAGCAGTAGGCTATTGGCACTTTGTAGTAGTACAAGTAGTTTCACCCTGTATAGGCCACTTGATTGCCTTGTGAAGTGTGTGGTTTAGCCAGCACAGCTCAAGGGATAAGTAGGCAGGTTGAGAGTATTCTCTTCAGTGTGTAACCAACATCTGAAGTGAACTGAGCTCCTGACCTCTGGTAGTTGAGTATAGCAGCATTCTTTTGTTATTTAGCAAGCTGCTAGTAGTGGTACCCTAAGTGCTTTTCTATTAGTATTATATTATTAGCTTGTGTGGTAGTCTGTAGTTTATAGTTGTATTGTTTGTGTGCTTCAAGCAGTAGGCTATTGGCACTTTGTAGTAGTACAAGTAGTTTCACCCTGTATAGGCCACTTGATTGCCTTGTGAAGTGTGTGGTTTAGCCAGCACAGCTCAAGGGATAAGTAGGCAGGTTGAGAGTATTCTCTTCAGTGTGTAACCAACATCTGAAGTGAACTGAGCTCCTGACCTCTGGTAGTTGAGTATAGCAGCATTCTTTTGTTATTTAGCAAGCTGCTAGTAGTGGTACCCTAAGTGCTTTTCTATTAGTATTATATTATTAGCTTGTGTGGTAGTCTGTAGTTTATAGTTGTATTGTTTGTGTGCTTCAAGCAGTAGGCTATTGGCACTTTGTAGTAGTACAAGTAGTTTCACCCTGTATAGGCCACTTGATTGCCTTGTGAAGTGTGTGGTTTAGCCAGCACAGCTCAAGGGATAAGTAGGCAGGTTGAGAGTATTCTCTTCAGTGTGTAACCAACATCTGAAGTGAACTGAGCTCCTGACCTCTGGTAGTTGAGTATAG
The DNA here is from genome assembly GCF_963280865.1 of Gymnoscopelus braueri. Lineage (NCBI taxonomy): Eukaryota > Metazoa > Chordata > Actinopteri > Myctophiformes > Myctophidae > Gymnoscopelus > Gymnoscopelus braueri. The sequence continues at coordinate 20,703,914 of NC_137616.1, forward strand.
CAGCATTCTTTTGTTATTTAGCAAGCTGCTAGTAGTGGTACCCTAAGTGCTTTTCTATTAGTATTATATTATTAGCTTGTGTGGTAGTCTGTAGTTTATAGTTGTATTGTTTGTGTGCTTCAAGCAGTAGGCTATTGGCACTTTGTAGTAGTACAAGTAGTTTCACCCTGTATAGGCCACTTGATTGCCTTGTGAAGTGTGTGGTTTAGCCAGCACAGCTCAAGGGATAAGTAGGCAGGTTGAGAGTATTCTCTTCAGTGTGTAACCAACATCTGAAGTGAACCGAGCTCCTGACCTCTGGTAGTTGAGTATAGCAGCATTCTTTTGTTATTTAGCAAGCTGCTAGTAGTGGTACCCTAAGTGCTTTTCCCTGTCTGTCTGTCTGTCTGTCTGTCTGTCTGTGTGCCTCTCTCTCACTCTGTCACTCTCTTCCTGTCTGTCTGCCTGTCTGCCTCTCTCTCACTCTCTCACTGTCTGCCTGTCTGTCTGTCTGGGGAGAGGGAGAGAGGGAGAGAGGGGAGAGGGAGAGAGGGAGAGAGAG
>NC_137616.1:20709454-20766954 GCF_963280865.1 Gymnoscopelus braueri
AACACTCTATAGTACTCTAGAGTACTATCAGAATATAGAGCTATTTAACACTTATTTTAACCAAAGAAAATCACTTACCCTACCTTTAAGTGCTCATTTGGATATTACAGTTCTTTAATATTGTGCATGTGCAGCTGAATCTCATCACATGATTATGAGTTCTCCTGGCTGTCAAACTCGTCATGTCACACAGTCACACACAACAACCTGTTCAGATGCCAAATTATCAACTAAGCAGGACTAGGCTGTGAACAACAGTAGGCTCTTTTATTGCGAATTAATCAGATTAGACAGTCACAACAGTAAAATCATCTGTGTTCATTTATCTATTTGTAACTCTGAGTCTGAACTACAAACTACAAATGGAACCAGCCATTTGTACACTAAGAGTTAAAATGAACACTGAAGGTTTTACTGTGTACATCCCAATCTACCTAGTCCAGTGGACAAAGCTGCTCTCAGCTTCCTGAATGGCAGAGGGCTTTATGTAACAGTGTCATTTGGTTCCTTACCACCGAGGCTCATTCACATTCAGTGGCAGACAGCCTGGACCAGACTCATCACCAACGGACGGACACGGCCGAGATGGAGACGAGGGAGAACGAGAGAGAAAAATGGACAAGCAAATAACGGTCGCGTGATCTGCCGGAGACAGCGTGGATATGGGAATATCTTGGTCTTTGTGTATGTGCAGGAGGAGTTGGGTCGGGTTGTGTGTCGGGGGAGGGGGGGGGGCGTGTATGTGTGCTGTGTGTGTGCCGTGTGTGTGTGTGTGTGTGTGTGTGTGTGTGTGTGTGTGTGTGTGTGTGTGTGTGTGTGTGTGTGTGTGTGTGTGTGTGTCACAGCAGCATCCACTGTTGACACCCTCCCCCTCCCACCCTGATGTTCCTCCGAGACGCGACCTCCTTCTGATTTAACAAAAAGAGCCCCAAGTGTGCTTGTGTTTGTTTGTGTGTGTGCGTGTGTGTTTGTCAGTCAGTGTTGACCTTGGCACCGATGGCAGTGCCGCTATCGTGTTACATAACGTGTAAGTCTTGCACGCACACACGCGAGCACACACAGGCACACACCCAAATGCACATCACGCACACCTACAGTATTGTGACGCTTCCTTTCATTGAGAAGCCCATCTACAGCGTCAGACCACAGGGAGAAGGCCAGATAGGAGAAGAAGACTCAGTACTCTCTCAGGACCTCTCCCTCTCTCTCTCTCTCTCTCTCCCTCCGTCTCTCTCTGTCTCAGTCTCTGTCTTTCTTGATCTTACTCTCAAACTCTTCTCTACGCCGCTCTTACTTTCATTCACTCTTTCCACACACACACAAGAACACAGGCACGCACGCACGGTTGCTTGCTCGCTTACTCTCATTTTATTTATTGGGGGCTATGAACACAGAAGTCAACACGAGTGCTGTGCTTACTACACTGTCAGGTAACATAACGTAACCATCTTTATTTTCATTATCAGCATCATCATCCCTATTCTATCAGAACTATGGTGATGCATATTTGAACGCAACTAGGCTATACACAGTCAAATCCTCAGTGTTAATTTATCAATTTGTAACTCTGAGAGTTCTCACTGGACTAGAGTATCTCTAAGTTAAATTAACACTCAAGGCTTTTACAGTGTATGCATACTGTTTAACCTATTTCTCTGTGTTATGACTCATGTAACCTAAATTGTGTGCTTAGGTTCCGGCACGCAGACAAGCGGCTTTTCATACCCACGAGTGCTGCATTGTTGTCTCTGAACTGACCTTGTGTAAACATATACAGGCCTATAGAAGTCTGCTTTAAGGTCAGCAGCTCTTTTCGGTGTCAGTACCTGTTTTGCCAGTCTTTATTGTTATCCACAGTTGCGAACGGAATGAGATCCACGGAGGCATTTTTCTTGACTCTGTACACAGTGTACAGGCTACGTTGTTTTCATGAGATGCATTATTCCCACGCGAGCTGCACTTGTGGTGTCAGTGGTTCAAAGTGTTCTTTGCAGTTGAAGTGCTTGTTGAAAGACTGCGTTGCTGGCCGTTTTGGAGGTGAAAAGCCCTTATCTTATTATACTGCTGCAAGTTTTGCTGGTGCAGGTAAACACCATAAGGGAATTTAGGAAGTACTTGATGTGCCCTCTCTCTTTCTCTCTCTCTCCTTTCCCACTTGCACTGAAAGCTGTAAATCCACTAGAGATGCACAAGCAATTTCTACACTCTGGACTTAGTATCATTTACCTATACGGTAAATCTTCACACGCAGTTTAAGTGTAGCATATGACGTGCTTACGTGTATGTACGTAATGACGCTTTTATTCCCACTACCTGTAAGAATGGTGTCTGGTTTCCATGTGAAAAAGGGGCTAGTGTGTGCGTGTGTGTGTGTGTGTGTGTGTGTGTGTGTGTGTGTGTGTGTGTGTGTGTGTGTGTGTGTGTGTGTGTGTGTGTGTGTGTGTGTGTGTACAGTATGTAGGTAATGACGCTTTTATTCCCACTACCTGTAAGCATTGCATGGTCTTAATTTTTGGTGCTGAAGATTTGGAAAACAGAGCAAGCAAAACAGCATTTCATGAAAGTCTGGGGATTGGACCGACTCAGAAATAAGGAAATCATTCGGGGGGGGGGATTATTGTGTCATAAGAAATTAACCATATTAATGGGAGACATTAACCACTTGAACATCTCTATTCTGAGGGGAACATTAGCCGAAAATAGCCGATAACCGATTTTCGGCAAAGAGGTTTGGTGTAGGGGGGAAAAAGAGCGGACCAAGTACAGAGCCAGTGGACTAGTTTACAAAGTATTGAGGGTTAAGTGGTTAAATGTCTGAAGATACACATTAACATGAATCCAATATATTAATAGAAAAGATATTGTGTAATCAAACAAACAAATAAACTAAAACATACATTTACACAACATTGATAGTGATGTGAAATAAGTCTATGAAGCTAAAACTAAAGAAAAAGTTTAATCTGCAACACAGTTTTATACAACATGTAGTGGGGGTCCCTGCTTCATCTTTCTCTCAGCTAAGGGGTCCTTGGCCCAAAAAACATCTTGATATTATATATAATATCCTGTATTGCCTAGTTTAGTGTGCTAGACACCTCTCATGTGAGCATTACTGATGTTGCACAGTATTTTGCAGACCTCGCTTGCATTTAGCTGTTTGTACCTGTATGAGTAAAAGTGAGAAATCTAAACTTCATTCATACAGAACTTCTCTAGGCCAATGTGTGAATGACTATCCATCCACTGCCTTCACTGGATTATTGTTATGTTTTTTGACTGTTTTATCCAGCAATGTATGGTTTCCATGTGAAAAGGGGGCTAGTGTGTGTGTGTGTGCCATGTGGCTGGATTAATAATAGATTTGACCTAAGTTGAGGGAGAAACAGAAGCAGTAGTAAAAGAATTTGAGGCTAAATTTAAAAACACTGCAGAGTCACACACACACACACACACACACACACACACACACACACACACACACACACACACACACACACACACACACACACACACACACACACACACACACACACACACACACACACACACACACACACACACACACACACACACACACACACACACACACACACACACACACACACCTCATCAGAGGGGAGAAATAGAAGGAATGGTCATGAGTACACCAAACTCAACTTTTACTGTCTTTTGCTTCTTCTCATTTTCACACGCACACACACACGCTCGCACGCACACACGCTCGCTCGCACGCACGCATGCACACACACATGCACTTCTCCTTAAAGTGATTTTTGAATGAGTCATAATAGTCCAGTTCCCTTTGGCTCTGCATATTCACGGTCGAACAATGATTGAACCACTTTAGCCTTCACGGTGCAGCACATTTTGTCCCCACACATAGGTGCACGGTCTGAATTGAATTTGCCCTCTTAATAGTCAACATGGGGATATTGGAAGGGCAATCACAGTCACATCCTTGCCTTGGGGGGAAATATGTACTAACACAATTCCAGTCACTGTATTGTTGATGATAGCTGCTATTTCAGCTGGGACCTGGCTGGCATGTTGTGAGTGCTCTGTCAAAATGATCAGGGATGGAGGTCAGGGAAGCAAGGTAGTTTCTTTCCATATTGACTGCTCTAGCACCACTACCTTTTCCTCACCCCCATCCGCACAACTCTTTCCATGTTTCTCTAGACTCTGACTTCACTTTTCTAACACAAGACAACTGTGTTTATTTTGAGGACATTCAAGATGTTTGAGAAGACACACTCCTACTGCTCTGCTTTGTGTTTTCTTATGGGTCCATACGTCCCTTCCCTATGCTTGCTCATAATAAAAGGACTCCTGAGTCCCGAATCACTAATGTTCTAAGTAACCCAAGAGCGACAAGGCAATGTGCCCATGATGACACTGCATGAGACGAGAGCCGTGCAGAGAAAGAGAAAATGTGTGGTGATTGATTGATTGATTGATTGGTTGATTGATTGATTGATTGATTGATTGAATACTTTATAAGAAATTTGCATAAAAAAGCACATGAAAGTACAGTTTAATACAAGGTCAGCTAATAGGAATAAATAAAAAAAAAAGAAATCCATTGGCTTGTTGTTTCCATTGAGGTCCTTTGTACTCAATTCATAGTGAATTGGTGTGGTGGCTTGATACTAACTGAATGTGAACTTGATTGCTTTCCAAATGTAGACTATAGTATTTTCCCTTAGAGTACAGTAGGTGAAACGCCTGGCCCGGTCATCCCCCAAAACACAATAGCAGAGACTTGATATTTCGTGCGAGGGGGGAATAATTAATGTCCACAAATCCCGGTCGGGTTTTTCATGCAGTTCATGGCTCTCCCTCCTTAAGTAATTGGAGAGCAGTTAAGACGTGTGAGTGAGAGTGGAGGACAAAGTAGAGAGGCGGGACGTCTCCGCCCAAAATATATCCGCAGTATGAAACCCGTCAAGAAATAGAATGCTAGCGTCTTAGTGCAAATTCCTTCGACCCTCACCGAGGTCCCTAAAGCCATCTCCTTGTTGTGGCTCGAGAAACCGTCCCCATGAAAGACAAAACAACCGCATTGACATGTAAGTAGCCTCCGGCTAAATATTGAATGATGCAATGATATATATATACTTTTAAAAACCTCTTCATAGGCTATTAACCTACATTCCGTGTCTATACGTATCGTGTATCGCCGGGTGGGAAAACAAATATGGTCTGACACTTGGTGGTGGGCGCCCCGTTAGCCCGTTGACCTGGATTTCGCACCGTTTGTTATCAGTGTAATAAACGTCCTGACGGTCCTGCTGATAGGAGCTCTGTTAGGCTATATATCCCAGCACAAGCTCTGGGAAGTTCCTTTCTAACCCAACTTGTTGAACCATCCGCGGCGCGCACCAGGCTGCTACAGCTGGCAATACGCGATAAAGATGAAAACAGAACTGCAAGGTTTGTGATCCATGGCATCTCGATACTGCTGCTATTGTTATTAGATCAGATCAATGTGTTTGCACTTTGTATTGACATTTGTAGTGCACTTGCCATAGGTTAGCCCACTTGTTTGTTGAGTTGCACAACTTAGTGATTTCCCCAGGTCGATGCTGCAGCTTAAACTTCCCAGCCGGCAGGATAGCGGACGGCAAACTCGAAAATATAACGCGTCATAATATAGTTGCTTAAATAACAGTCTAGCCTCTTTTTTTTCTTTTCATCTGTGTGAGCACTTTCTTTCATAATGATAGTCATTTGAAGTGTGTTTTGCCCGTGCCTATCTATCACACAGATGTTGGCGTGCCACGGTTTCAACGTTATGCAACGTCAACTTAAATATGTAGGTTAAACTGTTGCACATTTTTGGCACGGGTTAAAATGTGAACCAGGTGCGAGCTTATATAACTGTGTCTAATGAAGGCAAGCTGCTCAAAGTATGCGACCTTATAGGCTCCAAATGAAACTGAAAAGTTTTTTTTCCCAGGCAACTATAGACTTTTAATCATGGTGTTTTGATTGGCCAGAGGGTTCCCCTTTAAAAGATTAGAACGCGGGGCCCCCTTTTCCCCCTCAACCGTAGTCTTTCCCGTTGGGTTCGTTACGTTCGTGAGTTGAATTTGTGCAGTTTTTTCGAAGGCTGTACTTTTCCACTAGTGGCTTTTTCTTGGCATGTGGCCGCCTCTGCTCTGCTCTGCTCTAGCGCTCCCCCTGGTCTGTTGTGTACAGATGGAACATGCGTCATCGCAGGCCGTTTTCATTGAGAAACAAATGACCAAACTGCTTGGCTGATCAGGACATTGACCCGAATCTAATGGGACAGAGAAACATTGGTGTAGCCACACAAGGATTCACGGTGGCAACTAGGCTCGTGATGTTTGAGAACTAGTAACTAACTACATTGAATACCAAAACGCTCGCCCCAAAACACAGTCGCCCCGGGTCAATGCCGGTGGTATTCACCTGGTATTCCTAAACGTAACCTCAGTGAACTCCTAAACTAAACCTAACCTTATTCCTAAACATAACCTCAGTAAAACGGTCAAAACCTAACCTATTCCTAAACTTAACCACAGTAAAACTATGCCTAAGGGCGCGCTCCCACCAAGAGTTGGCTGGCCGCTGTTTGCAGAATCTGCCAATGCATTGTCAATGCAAATGCGTTGATTCACGCAAGAGCAGATTTTTCCGCTTGTCGCGCAGACCTTGCGTTTATCTGCTCTCCGCGACTAAGCATAAAACTGCTGGAGGCAGGCGCTGATTTTCTCCCTCTGTCCAATCGGGTGAGTTGAAGGCAGACCGTCCCAAGATTCAGGAAGCACCATGGTGCTCAAGGCAGCAGGCCGTGCGGGCTGCGGGGACGATCTTGAGTGTGAGTGACAGGTGCGTCACAGCGGTTTTTTTAATCCGCTGGCTGCAAAAAACTGTGACCGCGCACAACCTGCGTTTAACAGCGGCCAGCCAACTCTTGGTGGGAGCGCGCCCTAACTCTAAACTTATTTCTAACCTTATCCTCAGTAAAACAAGAATCGCTGGTCCGCAAAATAAATGGGGGCAACCGTGTTTTGGGGTTATCCGGTTACCACCTACATTGCATTATAATGTCGGTCGGTATTGTGATTTCTGCATGTTTTTGAGTGTTATTTTTCTATACTTAATTCTGTGACACCTATGTAGCCAACGTTGGGACAATGATAGTCTATATTGTTAAAGGGATACTTCACTTTCGGGCCGGGGACACATTTAAAAAAAATATTAAAAATAAATGAAAAAAGTTATGGAAAATTCATGGCCCCCTCACACATTAGTAGGACACTCTAATGCGTGAGGGGGCCATGAATTTTCCATAACTTTTTTCATTTATTTTTAATATTTTTTTTAAATGTGTCCCCGTCGGGAGAGTGAAGTATCCCTTTAAGTGGATGGGTAACACCTGGATAACGTCATTCTAGTGAGCGATGATGATCTTTCATTTTCCCGTGTTTCTGAAAACCTGATTTTAATGAAAGTCCTGAGCTCAAGCCACACTCCATGAATTTAGTAGGCTACGTGAGGATCCCATTTAAAACAAGACATCGCAGCTTTCCTGGGCAATCCATTTTAGTTGAATTTGTATTGTAAACTGTACTTCCATGTGTTTATTCTCAACATTATGCAACGGTTGGCCTACAAACAGTTATTTCACTGAGTGGTTGCCTGGTTGCAAATAAGTATAGCTTTACTTTTCCCCCATTATTGACGCAAATGAACCTTGAGTTACGGCAGTGATGCGTAGGAGCGCAACGGTCAATGATTGGTCAAGACGGGGCACAGTCATTCTCTCGTGGTCCATTCAGCAGAGTGGAATGTTGACAGAGGGACACTCCCACTAGGTAGTGACGTAGGCAGGACTCTCCTCAGAGGGCGGAGCAGTGGGGGGAAATCACAGCTCCTCCCTCGCCCACAGGCCTTCTATAAAACGACCTCAAAGCAACAGTTGTCATTTTAGCTTTGAACTCTTATCGTGTGCACATATCTATTTTCAATAGCAACTATGACAATCAAAAGAGCAAAAGAAGTGCCTGCATTGACCTACTCTAAATGCAAAGGACTAGTGTCATCTGTCTCAGGTATGGATAATGACCGTGTAGGACAACTGGAATCAAATCGAGATAGGCCACTTCATGGGACTGCCTTGTATATTGTACTGCCTTGTATTTATTACACTAAACCATATTTTGTTTTTTTTCCTGTCATGCTGCAGCTTTCATGAAACAGAGGAGGATGGGCTTGAACGACTTCATTCAAAGGCTAGCCACAAACGCCTACGCCTGCAAGCAGTGAGTACCATCTGACTCATGTTATTGTTCATTTCTTTTACTCAAACACTGTGGAAGCAGGCTTATGTGTTAATTCTAGAGAAACTGTTTGGATGGATGATTCAATATGAGTTTCAGTATAACTTCCATATGAGATCACTGCAAATACTGTCTGTAAGGGCGTGTTGTGTTATTACATTTAATCTGAGTAATAAGCATGTATTCTCTTTTCTTTCCAGTCCTGAGGTCCAGTCCATTCTGAACCTGAGTCCTCCACAGGATGCTGAGCTCATGAACGCAAACCCCTCTCCTCCTGTAAGTTGATGTTTGATTCTGTTTGTGTGTACATGTGCACTTAGGTCTCATGCTTAAGGAGGGGTTTACTTTTCTTCAGCTTGTATACATTCACTGCCATGCACTTTTCAACATCAGCTGATCTTTCAACTGGTGTTGATGGCAAGCTCCTCAGCGTGACCAGTGAAGCAAACACCACCGTATTGTGTGGCTCTTCCTTTGTGTATGCCATAAAATAATATACAGACATACGCTGTATTGTTTATTGTTTGTGCTGTGCACAGCACTCATCAACCCTATGTTTAAATCAGTGTGCCATGTTTGGGTTCATGCTTGTTTATTTTGACTCTAACCTCATTGCCTTTCCTCACTCTCCATCCTCCATCCTTCTTCTTCCTCCTATCCCTGTCTCCTTCGCCATACAGCCCAGTCCATCCCAGCAAATCAACCTTGGTCCTTCCTCCAATCCCACCGCCAAGCCCAGTGACTTTCACTTCCTCAAGGTCATAGGCAAAGGCAGCTTCGGCAAGGTCCTGCTGGCACGACACCGTACAGATGACCAGTTCTACGCTGTCAAAGTCTTACAGAAGAAAGCCATCCTCAAGAAGAAGGAGGTGAGGGCACATTAATAGAGACACTAAAACTTATTTTACCTGTGTGATTTTGCCTCCACTTAAATAAAGTTAAACACGTGCAATTGCACAACATCTCCTGCACCACCTCATCAACCTCTGCCGTTTGCCCCATTGCTTTAGGAGAAACACATCATGTCAGAGAGGAATGTGCTTCTGAAGAACATAAAGCATCCCTTCCTAGTCGGTCTACACTTCTCCTTCCAGACGGCAGACAAATTGTACTTCGTCCTGGACTACATCAATGGTGGAGAGGTGAGCTAGCCTGCTTTCAACTTATTTTGTAAAGCGCCTTTGAGTACCTGGAACAAGTGCTCCATGTTCGATGTATTTTTATTACTGTCCGTTGCTAACAAGCTGTTAAACTAGAGGAAGGAAGGCGAGACGATAAGGGGACTAAACTAGGTTCTGGGATGAAGGTTTTTCAGAGGGAAGAATAATGGAGAAAGGTGGCATACGTTACAGTTTTTTTCTTTTGAAAAACGTATGTTGCTTTAATAATATTAAAGATAACGTCAGCCTAGTCGAGCGATGATGATCTTCCATTTCCCCGTGTTTCTGAAAACCTGATTTTAATGGAAGTCCTGAGCTCAACGCACACTCCATGAATTGAGTACGTGATTCAGTGATTCTCAAACATTTTCATGTCAAGGACCCCAAAATGATATGTATTTGGCCGCGGACCCCCCATCTCAAAATATGTTGATCCAGGGACCCCCAGAAGCAAAGATTTTAGTTACAAATGTTCGCTTTAAAAAAAAAATATATATATATATCATTATATCTGCAATTTTTTGAGTAGCCAAAGAAATCAAAAAATGACACAGATGCGTTTCGGGTCTTAATGGGTTAAGTGGTCTGATCAGTAGAGCTGGACGCTAAATTGACAAAAAATACGCTACACGCGCTAAATAAAAGACAACAAAACACAGGACATATGGAGAGAGAAATGGCAAACAGGATCGAAGGGAGAGAGAGAGAGAGAGAGAGAGAGAGAGAGAGAGAGAGAGAGAGAGAGAGAGAGAGAGAGAGAGAGAGAGAGAGAGAGAGAGAGAGAGAGAGAGAGAGAGAGAGAGAGAGAGAGAGAGAGAGAAGACTCAGGAGTGGGGGAGGAGAGGGGGGGGGTGCACAGACAGACAAACAGCAGGGATATCCTGTCATGTGAAGCAGAATAGAAGCTGTGGTCCAGTCTTTTTAAAGGAAACACCTCTCAGGAAGTCATTGGGTGGGGAGGGATAGAAGCAGAGACTTGAGCCAGAATTAGCTGTGTGTGTGTGTGTGTGTGTGTGTGTGTGTGTGTGTGTGTGTGTGTGTGTGTGTGTGTGTGTGTGTGTGTGTGTGTGTGTGTGTGTGTGTGTGTGTGTGTGTGTGTGTGTGTGTGTGTGTGTGTGTGTGTGTGCGCGCGCGTGCGCGCGCGTGCGTGCGTGTGTGTTTAATAGAGCTTATTTCCTGTGATTGTTGGACGACCAAAGACAGAACTGATTAAATATGGCCCTCGTCAGGAAACCACCACATTTCCCCTCCTTCTCTCCTTTCTCTTTTCTCGCTATCTTTCTACTCTCTCCCTTCACCTATTGCCCTCATTCCAATCCATCTTCCTCCATCACCTTTTTTTTATGCTTTGGTCTGTCTCTCTCTCTTTCTTCCTCTCATCCTGTTGTGTCCCTTGTGTCTGTCCATTTATCTGCATTGCCGCCTCTCTGCTCTGATCTGTCCCTACTTCTGCTCTCATTTCCTCTCTCTGGTCGTTATGTTTCCTCCAGGGTAATTTTGGGGAATGCCCCAGATGCACACAATGTGACTGTTTTCATTATTGTACACTTCATCATTTTGGGTCATTCACTGGTATGCACCAAATGAGATTGTCTTAACTAACCTCCCGAACCTTTCTCCTCCAGCTATTCTACCACCTGCAAAGAGAGCGCTGCTTCCTGGAGCCCAGGGCCAGGTTCTACGCGGCAGAGATCGCCAGCGCGTTGGGCTACCTCCACTCCCTCAACATCGTCTACAGAGACCTGAAGCCAGAGAACATTCTACTGGACTCCCAGGGTCACATCATCCTCACAGACTTCGGGCTGTGCAAGGAGAACATAGAGCAGAACGGGACCACCTCCACCTTCTGCGGAACGCCAGAGGTAACCACGCTTGCCTCGGAACTTAACTCTTTCACTGCCAGACTTATTTCTGGCTGCGTGCACCCTCGATTTTCTTACCTTTTGAAAAAAACGTATGTTGCTTTAATAATATTAAAGATAACGTCAGCCTAGTCGAGCGATGATGATCTTCCATTTCCCCGTGTTTCTGAAAACCTGATTTTAACGGAAGTCCTGAGCTTAACGCACACTCCATTAATTGTGTATTTAATTCAGTGGTTCTCAAACCTTTTTCATGTCAAGGACCCCCAAAATGATATGTATTTGGCCGCGGACTCAATATTTGACCCCGTAATTGGCAGAGGTAACCACGCTTGCCTCGGAACTTAACATAGTCTCAAGAACGTACCATGACCATTTTAAAGTGAAACAAACCAGTTGTGAATTGCTGAAAATTTGCATCTCATTTGTCAGTATTGAAAGCATAAATTTAACTCATCTCTTTCTCTTTCCTAATAGTATTTAGCTCCTGAGGTGCTACACAAGCAGCCATATGACCGGACAGTAGACTGGTGGTGTCTAGGAGCTGTGCTGTACGAGATGCTCTATGGCCTGGTGAGTTTGACTCCACACTCTATCATATATACAGTGTATATACCTGTATACTGTATGTATAAGTACGTGGAATGTTGGTTTGAAAAGCTAGGTTGCAAAATACCAAGTTAGCCCTGTGATTTAAGCCTTGAGCGATGATGATCTTCCATTTCCCGTGTTTCTGAAAACCTGATCTTAATGGAAGTCCTGAGCTTAACACACACTCCATGAATTGAGTACGTGATTCAGTGATTCTCAAACCTTTTTGAGTATTTGTCCAGTAGAGCTGGACTTTGTTTCTACATATACAAGACCATATGTTTCTATTATACAGGCAGGCTAAACTGCAGATTAAAGTCCCGTCTCAATTATGTGAACACGATCCTCGCTAGGTCTTGGCCAAAATGTTGATCTATTGTTTACTGTCTGTCAACAGCCTCCATTCTACAGCCGTAACACAGCGGAGATGTACGACAACATTCTGAACAAACCGCTGCAGCTGAAACCCAATATCTCCAATGCAGCCAGGAACCTGTTGGAGGGTCTTCTGCAGAAGGACCGCACGAAGAGGCTGGGCTGTGCTGACGACTTTGTAAGTGTTTGCATATGTGAGATGACATTGTATGACAGCCTGTTTTAATGGCAGCTTTTTTTGACATGCCAGTCACCACCACCTCAGCTAACCTCCTTCCCTCTTTGGTCTCTCCTCAGACTGAAATTAAGAACCACATGTTCTTTTCCCCAATCAACTGGGACGACCTCAATGCCAAGAAGCTCACTCCTCCCTTCAACCCCAATGTGGTACGTTCCTTTTATGGACTACTATATGCAGACGGCACCGACTTCTGATATTTTCTGCACTAGCAACAGTCAGCAGACTACTCACAACTTGATGCAATCATGACATACATTGCTTTAATAATATTAAAGATAACGTCAGCCTAGTCGAGCGATGATGATCTTCCATTTCCCGTGTTTCTGAAAACCTGATTTTAATGGAAGTCCTGAGCTTAACGCACACTCCATGAATTGAGTACGTGATTCACTCATTCTCAAACATTTTCATGTCAAGGACCCCCAAAATGATATGTAATTGGCCGCGGACCCCCCCCCCATCTCAAAACATGTTGATCCAGGGACCCCCAGAAGCAAAGTTTTAGTTACAAATGTTCGCTTTGAAAAAATATATATATTCATTATATCTGCAATTCTTTGAATAGCCAAAGAAATCAAAAAATGACACAGATGCGTTTCCGGTCTTAATGGGTTAAGTTGTCTGATCAGTAGAGCTGGATGATAAATGGGCAAAAAAGAAGCTACACACGCTAAATAAAAGACAACAAAACTCAGGACATATGGAGGGAGAAATGGCAAACAGGATCGAAGGATGAGAGAGAGAGAGAGATCGACACATTGTGCAGACTCAGCTAGTTTGCAACTTTACGCATAAATAAATAAGACAATTATGATAAGGCATTTTGAAAGGAGAACTATATGGCTTGACTAAACCCTTATTTCCCTCTTTCTCCCTCCTTTCAGACGGGTCCTAATGATCTGCGGCACTTTGACCCCGAGTTCACAGACGAGCCAGTGCCAAACTCCATTGGTTGTTCTCCAGACAGTGCCCTTGTCACAGCCAGCATCAAAGAGGCTGCTGAAGCCTTCCTTGGCTTCTCCTACGCTCCCTCTATGGACTCTTACCTATAGGATTTCAATACAGGCATGCTCTATGGACACCAATTTAGAACCTTTAGGATCTCATATTCCAGTGGGATTCTTCATGGGACATGAACTATGCCGTGTCTGTAGACTTGCATCTTGACTCCCCCCAACTCCCCATCTGGATGATGGACATTGTTGACCCCATCCCCACAACTGCATCTGCATCTACAAGGAACGTGCATTTATATATACCGCACGTATACACCCGTATTTACCATAGACCCTCCGCTGGGCAGTTCTCGGAAACGTTCAAGAGGACATGCTACAACAACAATTGTCCTTCACCAAATGGTTCTGATTTGCACAAACTGTTCAACCCTCCACAGTGGACACAAAACGGTATCCCTCTCCAGCCTCTAGAACCCCCGACCCCATGCGACTGTGGCGGACATTTTGCACATAGCTCAGGCAGCTGAATAGGCCTCTCACACGATGCCACAACAGAACACACAAAACAAACACTCACACACTTTTCCCACCCTTTCTCAAAAGAGGAAGGGTTGACTGTAACGACTTCATCTTCATACTGTAGGATAATAATACTCTTTCATCCTCTACCTATGTCTCGGTTGTCACCCACAGGGGGCCTATCAGTGGAGTTTGCCTGAGTAGCATGGAGATGATGTTCATTTTGGTGCTTTAGTTTCTTATCATTTGTGTTTGTTCTGTTTTAGAAAAGGGAGATATTTAAAGCTGTAAGCTGAATGTTACAGAGGGGGATGATGCTTTTGCTCTTACAGGTGCCTTTATTTTTTTCCCTTTCCATTGGAGCTCAGATCTTTGGGTTTGCCATGACATTGTCAAGTTACAATGAGTTCACTCTTCCCTCGACTCCACCACAGCTATTTTCCCTGTTTGCAGGGGGAGCTGCCTTTTGAAGTCAGGGGAAGGGATAGTCGTAGCACTAAATCAGTACCCTTGTCCTACCCATAACATGTAGGATTTAGGTCATGGAATGATGTGTTAAATTCTAGCTCCTTGTTTGTGTACGTGAACGTGATAATGGAGATGTTGGGAGAAGACGGAGAGAGAGCAGTGCTGCTATGTCATAGACGTACAGAGACCCTAAAACAAACAGAAAAGGAATGTGTACTCAGAATGGTTCCCTTAGATTTGCTTGCCAACCGAGTCCCCCCTCGCGTAGTCTTCCATTCACCTCACAATAATGTAACAAGGCCCTGCGGCTTGGCGTTAGTGTCGGAACTGAACATTCCATTTTAATATTGCTGTAACAGTTTAATGGTATTTAAGTTTGTTTGTATATTTGGAGTTATGTGTACTAGTTTTAATGTATATGGAACAAAGAGACTAAAGGTATGCTTAAATATGTATACTGTATGTAACAATTCATGATAAATGTACTGTAAATTGTAAAATTGTTTCAGATTTATGTTGCCATGTCTGGTTTTCAATAAAAGATGTTTAACTTTATTATACCCTAGTCTTACCTGAGTCGTGTTATTGTTATAGTTACATGAACAAAACATTTAAAACATCCTTCTCACATTGCAGCCAAAAGGTGTACATGTAACTTAAGCCAGTGTAGTTTTAGTAAATTACGTTTAGTAAATACTAATTGTGCCGTTATGTATTTGTCTTTGACACTTGCATAATAGACTAGTCATCAGTGCCCTAACGCCTGATTTATACTGCTGTATGATGTATTGGATTTTTTTTTCCACAGATAAATGAGGAGAGGGGGCAAAGAACAGACTGGCACAAGGGCTTGAGCCAGTGACCTCCGGCCAACTGTCCCACATAACTGTGGACTTCAACCCCTGTCTGTGCGTCAGCAATGTTATACAAGACGTGTGTGTGTGTGTGTGTGTGTGTGTGAGGGTAAATCATAGGCCGGTTGCAGATAACGTGATGAGGCTACTCTGGGTCAGCAGATATATGAACCCAAGGGAAGTTCAACTGGACAGCTGAACTTGATATTGAAAGAGTACTGAATTTAGGTATACAGAACATGTTGGTTAAAAAAAATATGTTTTTGCATGTGTGATGCACACTCAATCACAATGCAGGTATACTGAGCTGTCTGCTGTTGTTAACCCCCCAAACCCATGCACTCTTAATGCCATACATTTTGATTTATGCAGGAATTATATTAATTGTACACCATATCAAATACACTATCACTATTAGCTTACTATTATGTGTTGATTTGAAGGAAACGTGGTTCACATGACATGACTCCTTGAACAGAAGTACTGTACGTTGACACAATAACCCTGGGAGACAGGGTGGTGGTACTTCAGGTAAATAGGTTGAAAATAGAAGAAAAACAAGAAAAACTTGGAGAACATGTCATGGACATGCACTGTAGAGCATGAGGAAATACAGTATATATTAATAATGCCCATACACAATGTTTTCAACCAAGGGAAAATATAAGACATTTTCGAAATGACTACCGTACAAGGAAACAATTTGTATCATAATTATCACAATCAGTAAATAACAGGGTAATGGGAAATGTAAATGTATTACATATTGCACACCAAACTACGTGACAAACCAGGCATAATCAATACAATCATGGGATTTCATGTACAAATTGTGTTGTGGTTGTAATATAGTAATATAGTTGTATCCTGGACATGTATGGTGCATATATTCATCACTAGGACTAGGGTGCTGCGCTGTGGGCCAAAGAGATGCATGAATACTTCAAATATGTCATATACTGCCATCTACTGGAAAGGTTTTGGAGGCACATTGTAAGACCACAGTCATGCGTCCAAATAACCATCACCTGCAGGCAAAATTCATGTCTTGCCATGCTGAATGAACACAGTGCAGGATGTGATGCACATGCAGTGTGCAACAGCTTGAATCACTTTATTACACAGCATACTGTATAAGACAAGCAGCAGCAGCATAAAAAGCAAGGCT
Organism: Gymnoscopelus braueri; assembly: GCF_963280865.1. Taxonomy (NCBI): domain Eukaryota; kingdom Metazoa; phylum Chordata; class Actinopteri; order Myctophiformes; family Myctophidae; genus Gymnoscopelus; species Gymnoscopelus braueri. Next base: position 20,725,961 of record NC_137616.1, read on the forward strand.
CTTATCTTGAGCTGTCCTCAAAAGAAAGAAAGAAAGAAATGAGCGTTGCGCTTGGCACAGACATGCACAGAGCAAGTTCTGTCAGGAAACTCAGTGCAGCTCCACGTTCACATCCACTCATACAGTCATTTCATTCTCAGACCGCTATTTAAACTGGAAGTTTGCAGTACTCATCCCTGCTTGCTTTGGCTGCTGCTCATGCTGCTGATGCTGCTGCTCTCGCCACTGCTGTCTTGCAAAAAATTGCTGCTCACCCTCCACCACTCCAGCTACCACCTGTCGTTTTGGATCTGCTGTTTATGTACGGGGATTCAGAGTCGCTATGGTTGGGAGATGCGCTTTATCAGAGTGCCTAAAAGCAGCAGATCCAATTCATTGCCGAACCATAATAAATATATTGCTCATTTTATATTCAATAAAAATATATCATCCATTCATGAGTTGTCCTGACTGAAAGAAAGAAAGAAAGAAAGAAAGAAAGAAAGAAAGAAAGAAAGAGGAAAAGGCCTGCCCTACATAAACAGAGGTGTTGCCACCAAGCCAATCATCCACTCTGTCACTATTCACAACCTATTACTGTATAGTGTGTACCCTGTCACAACTTACTACCTAGTATACATATACTGCACCCTGTCACAACTTCAACAACAACATAACCAAACCTACAAAGCCTAGTATACACATACTGTACCGTGTCACAACTCACTACCTTCAACAATAGACATAACACAACACACTGTACATTCACATCAGCCTTCAATTCCAGAGCCAGAGCCTGAAAATGTTTCATTGCAACCCAGTCAACAATAGAACACAATATGACACAACATACAACACAATCAGCAGCAACACCAGCAGCAGCAAAGAAAAAAAAACAGGTTCCTACCCTGAGATGTCTTCTTCTTGGCTTCATCAGTTGTGCAAGTGTTTGGCATTACTTTCGTGTGGGACGCCCTTGTGATGGGTCCCATAGTTTGCTGGCTGGGAGCTTGATAGCCTAAGTATACTGTCCATGCCATTCTGAGCCATCCATGCCAAGTGATTTCCTCATTTTAAGGTCTTACTCTGTTGTGTTGACCCCAGGCATTTAAAGTGAATTACATCTTTCGGTATAAGTGATAACCTCGGTTTTAATGGCATTTATCACAAGACCAACCGTGTCCACTCTGGTCAGGAGCGCCTGTGCCTGCGCCACATGATCAGATAGCAGGCAGATGTCATCTGCATAATCTTAGGTCTGGTAAGAGTACAGCAGGGAGTAATCTAGACCTAAGTGTAATAGTGAAGCTTCATTCTCCCCTCCACTGATGGCCTTCCTAAGTGCATAGATAGTCCAAGACTTTAATCAAGAGGAAGGGGGTGTCCCCCCTGCAACACACCTGCCAGGATGTTAAACTCATCGCTGTTGCCGTCTGTGGTCACCACCTTGAGAAAGAAGAAAGAAAGAAAGAAAAGTAGAAGAGACCAAGAGTCACATACATGTATACCGTACCCTTTCACAACTCACAACCTTCAAAAGCAGATGTAACACAACATACACATAAAACCAAATGAGATATTATGCCATAATTACTGCCATAATGGTAGAATTGCACCACCAAAAGAATGTGATAATACAGAGAAAGAGCGTGAACATATGAATGTGAAACAAATAAATAGAATAATAGTAAAGTTTATTTTAAACAAGCTATGAGCTTGTAGATCGGCTGTTTTCAGCAAAGAGATTTGGTGTATGTATTTGGAACAAAGGTGCGAAGTTGCAAACCAAGCATAGAGCTCTGGGGGACCCCGGTCAACTGTGTAGGGTTCAAGTGGTTAACGAGAGAATGAGAGATTGATCTGTTACTGTACTTCAGTTTCCACTAGATGGCAGCAGAGTCTTTTTTTTTATGTTTATGTTGTAGTACAGTAGCAGTCAGCTTCTACTGTCATTCTCAAAGTAGGATCAGATCAGGGGACCCCAGGGGTCCTTGACAGGGTTCCAGAGGGTCCCCAGCAAAACGGGGAACAATTTAACCACTTTAACCTATTCTTTTACAACCCTATTTTAAACTACAGAAATTCACAATGATACAAAGTTGTGAGCTTGCAGAGTGGCTATTTTTTGGCAAACAAATCTTGAGGGATTTTTTTTTTGAATAATGTCCACATGAAAATACATAGGCTATCAATTTGGGGGTCCTTGACATGAAAATATTTCAGATCCCCTGCTCTACTTTATCACTTTGTTTGTTGAGAGATGATCCTCCCCCCCCCCCCCCCCCCCCACACACACACACACACACACACACACGCACACACATGCACGTGTGCACGCACACACATGCACGTGTGCACGCACACACACACACACACACACACACACACACGTTGTTGCAAAACGTTTCACAAATAATAAAAGGGATGACACACAACTCAGCTCTGCTAAACAGCTAACTAGTTAGTCAACTCACCTGAATAGCACTAAAGAAGACGACCAACGCAGTTTGGATAATTAACTTCTCTTTTCCAAGTGTCACAATGTGATGTGGTTTAACTCCGTTTAATAGTTTTAACTCCATGATAACACTGCCAATGCTACTGTACTTCCATGTTATGTAACGTTATAAATTGTTTATTTCACCGTTTCAATTACAAATATAGGCTGAATGAGTTTGTGTATCACCGTAAACACGGTGTCTCTCCTGCAGCTGTGTGTGTGTCCTCCGGGGACGGGGCGGCGGCAGCGGCATTTGAGGATTTAAAGAGCCCGCCGCTGCTAATGTGGGAACTGGGAACAAATACATTACAGCTATATTTAGAATTTTAACATTAGGAATACGGAGCAGTTTAACCCTCGTAGGGTCCTCGGGTCCTTTTAACCCGGTTTAACATTTTCAACATGAATTAAAAGTATGTTTAAAAAAATTGTTCTCTATGAAACTTATTTTTGCCTTATTTGCCTTATTTACTGTACTAAACATGTGATATGAAAATGAAAATTTTCATAATTTTCACCCAGGGCCTTCGGGTCAAAGTGACCCGAAGGCATTGGGATCCCCCTGTATTTGTCAAAATACTTCCAAAATGCAAGTTAATGCAGTCCATGATCATAATAACACCAGAGGCAGCTCCACAAATCATGTTCAACCCAGATTTGGCTCAACTAAGGGAATGAACTCGTTCTCATGCTATTCATCAAAAATGTGGAATGCCCTATCAAAAGGAGTAAAGCACGCTATTTGTGGAGGATTGATCGCCTAGTCAGTAAGAATACTCTGAAGATTCTTGCAGGGGCCCTCATTCAAGGTCATTATGATTATGCATGCACTTCATGGTATCACAACACCTCCAAGGCCTTAAAAACAAGGCTCCAAACATCCCAAAACAAACTTGTAAGGCTACTTCTTGGCCTCAATCACATCCCATCTAACCCCTGCTCATTTTGCTAGGATTGGATGGCTTAGGGTTGAGGACAGAGTACAGCAACTTGCTATGGGCCTGGTCTTCAAGATACACCACAACATTGGGATCCCCCTGTATTTGTCAAAATACTTCCAAAATGTTAATGCAGTCTATGATCATAACACCAGAGGCAGCTCCACAAATCATGTTCAACCCAGATTTGTCTCAACTAAGGGAATGAACTCGTTCTCATGCTATTCATCAAAAATGTGGAATGCCCTACCAAAAGGAGTAAAGGAGTGTAAAACCCTACTCACTTTCAAAACTGCCCTAAAGATACACCTTCAGGAGGCTGCAATTCGAAAATGGCCCCTGTCTAAGTCTTAACTTATCCCCCCCTACCCCCCCCTCCTTCATTTTCCTCTTTTGTATATATATATATATATTTTTTTTTTTTCTCTCGTCATACCAGTAACCTGAAAGCTGATTGTATGACATTCTGTATAGTAGTGTGTATATCTGTCTGCCTCTTATATTTCATCATGATTTGTGTGCATGGGGGTCTCATCTTAAACAAGCTTATAGTGCTTAATGAGAGTTTCCAGTTTAGTAGACCTTGTATTGTGAATTTGTACTTCCATGTACTGTTATGTACTGTCATGTACTATTCTCATGTCTTTCTAAATGAACTACATCAATCAATCAAGGAGTGTAAAACCCTACTCACTTTCAAAACTGCCCTAAAGATACACCTTCAGGAGGCTGCAATTCGAAAATGGCCCCTGTTTAAGTCTTAACCTACCCCCCCTACCCCCCCGCTCCTTAATTTTCCTCTTTTGTATATATATATATATTTTTTTTTCTCTCGTCATACCAGTAACCTGAAAGCTGATTGTATGACATTCTGTATAGTAGTGTGTATATCTGTCTGCCTCTTATATGACATCATGATTTGTGTGCATGGGGTTCTCATCTTAAACAAGCTTAGTGCTTAATGAGAGTTTCCAGTTTAGTAGACCTTGTATTGTGAATTTGTACTTCCATGTACTGTTATGTACTGTCATGTACTATTCTCATGTCTTTCTAAATAAACTACATCAATCAATCAATCAAAGGCCCTGGGTGTGACTAAAACACGAAGACCCTACGAGGGTTAAGAGATTGATTGGCAACATTTCCTGGGATGATGTTTATGAACACTCTGTGCAGCATGCTTATCAGACGATTCAGACATTCATTAATTATTTTAATTAATTTCTGCCTTTCATCGCTGCTTTCCTTTGGTTAAATTAAGGAGGAGTTCACCGAAAAAATTACTTATTTTCTATCAATTGCACACCCTATGAAGCCTTGAATCCATGGATTCTTTTTTGTTTTTATCGCATTCCTAAACTAATAATTTGATTCCCGTCTCCTACCGGCTAATGTATCCGGTAGGAGACACAAAGTAGATTATTTGTGTCTCCTACCGGAAATACACACGGTCATCAAATTATTGTTTTAGGAATGCCACAAAAACAAAAATAAATCCATGAAATCAAGGCTTCATGGGGTATGTAATTGATAGAAAATAAGTAATTTTTTGGGTGAACACCTCCTTTAAACCCTGCAGGAAGAAATTTGGTGAATGTCTTTGGAAACCCTGGTTTCAAACAAATTATATAAAACATTCCTCACAAATCCCAATCCCAACAAATCTCCTCTTAATTCTGCAATTTATAAAAAATAAATTGAATCATCAACTGAGGATATCAGAGAAAATGTATTTTTCTAATACATTCAGAGAATCATCAAACATTAGGTCCACTTGGAAAATTGTCAATGAACTTCTTAACAAAAAAAAGTCTATACTGCATCCCTCCCATCTCAGTTTAAGGATGGTGGAAAAAATTTATAATGACCCTGCAAATGATATATTTCTTTGTTGTTGCAAATGTGGTTAATCTCTGTCAAAGGATATGGTAAAACCCAATAGTAACCATTTAGATTACATTAAGGGTAACTTTCCTACTCTTTTACCGTTTGAAGATACTAATGAAACAGAGGTGTTGGAATTACCAGTATATCTTCTATTATTAAACCCCTTACACACATATTCAACCTATCTCTGCAATCTGGGGTGGTTCCAACTGATTTAAAATAAAAAGCCAAAGTTATTCCTCTGCATCTGGAGACTTTTTAATAATTATCGGCCAATATCAGTGTTACTCTAACATATTGGAAAAACTGGTTTATAAAAGAATATTGCACCACTTAAATTAACACAATATCTTGAGCATCAGTATGGTTTTAGGAAAAATCACTACACCCTCTTACAGCTGCGATTGATAATATCTACTCAGCCATTAATAATAAAGAATTTGCTCTTGGCATATTCCTAGATCTTTGTAAAGCATGTAATACTGGATTACACTATATTACTTGATACATTACATAATTATGGTTTTCAAGTTATAACATTTAAATGGCTGTCTAGTTATGTTTATAACTGTGAACAATATGGGGTTATATCATTGATAGGAAAGATGAATACTTTAGAGATGATGGTAGTACCCAAGATTAATTACGTAACATACAGTACATGTATATTACCTTTGGATTTCCCACCTACTCTCCTCACTAGATTTAATAGAGCCGTGAGTAGTTTCCTGTGGGCAGGTAAGAAGCAACTAAGAAGAAACTATGCAGCAGTGGAGGATGGTGGTTTGGGGTGTCCAAGAATACAATGGTACCATTATGCCCTTTCACTCAGCCAGTTGTCTAAATCAAACCTTTCAGAAACATGTGCTCCTGCTTGGGTGAAAATGGAGAAAGAATTGATAGATCCTTTTTCCATGCAAGCCTTCCTTACTCAGACAGGAGGGGAGGTGCCTCACAGAAATCCTGTTCTGTTATTTGCAAGGGAGAGCTGGAGAAAAGCTCATCAGATGTGTTAATCCTTATAATACAAAAGGGGCATCAATATAGTATAACAAAACATTACAAATAGATTATTTGGGAGAACTGCATGGGTGAGAGCAGGAGCCATGTTAATATAGGACATGTTTGATGGGAAGAATCTTCTATCCTTTGATCAGCTAATGTTGAAATATAGCATACCCAGGACTAGGATTTTTGGAAGTTCTTGCAAATAAGGAGTTGTATCAGGACAGCTGATAGAAAGAAACCCCTGGCCTCAGTCACTTGCATTCAGGAAATATGGCGGTTAGATGGAATGCTTAAAGGGGGGACATCCAGGTTTTATAAAATGTTTAGAGATCACCAACCCCCAAACTATGAGGGTATTAAGCTGTCATGGGAAAAAGAATGAAGATCATCAAACATAATTGAATATAATTTTTGCTCATCAGGTGCTTTTGGGAAATCTGTATTCTGTGTTTTGGTTTTGCTTTTCTTTGCATTTGTGTATTCATGTTTCTTAGTTTTTCTTGTTTGTATGATACTGTATTGCTTGTATTGGTACATGTTCTGTCCAAGAGGTTTGTTTACGCCTGTTTAACATACTTTTAAGTATTTTGTCCAAAACTGGAAAGCAATTAAAGTAAAACCAACCGTGAACAATATGTGCATGCTAATGGTGTGTGTGTGTGTGTGTGTGTGTGTGTGTGTGTGTGTGTGTGTGTGTGTGTGTGTGTGTGTGTGTGTGTGTGTGTGTGTGTGTGTGTGTGTGTGTGTGTGAGTGTGTGTGTGTGTGTGCGCGCGCGCGTGCTCCTATGAATTCCATGCAGATCAGTGCTGCCTGTTTTTCTGTTTTAAATCACTCCTGCATGGTCCAGGAGGGATTTAAAAACAGAAAAACTAGGGACTAATTAACTGGTTACAATGGTAGCATACATCATGCGTGACTGTTTAACAGAAATCAACAACTGGATGGCACAAAACTTCCTACAGCTCAACGCAGACAAAACAGAAATCCTTATTATAGGCCCGGAGAGTATTTCCAGTGCAATACAGCTATCCCTTGGTTCTCTGGCATCCAACGTGTCACAGAATGCAAAGAACCTAGGTGTCTTTTTTGACAACCACATGAACTTCGAGTTCCATTTAAAGAAGGTTACCCAGTCTTGTTTCAATCATTTACGCAATATTGCAAAAATCAAACCAATCCTTACTTCTCAGGACCTGGAAAAAAATCATACATGCCTTTGTCTTTTTCCGCCCTGACTACTGTAATGGACTCTATACTTCCCTGAGCCGTTCCTCTATCCATCGACTACAACTAGTTCAGAATACCTTCTGCCAGAATTCTCACCAACACCAATCGTAGAGCACATATAACACCAGTATTGGCTGCACTTCACTGGCTGCCCATTAAGGCTAGAATTGAATCATTTTAATAACCTACAAGGCACTACATGGGCTGGCCCCACTTTATATCACAGACTTACTGCACTCAAAGCCCAATGTGAGATCTCTCAGGTCCTCTGACAAAGGCCTTCTGGATATACTCGTGACCAAACTTAAAACTAGGGGTGACCGGGCCTTTGCAGTGGTTGCTCCTACACTGTGGAACACTCTGCCTTAAGCAATACAAAATGCTGAGTCAGTTGATGGTTTTAAGAACTTGTTAAAAACACATTTGTTTCGGAAGCATTTTGTCTTAGGAAGTTCTTACCCGTCCCACCTGTGTAGGTCAATGTTTTTGTTTTGTTTTTGTTTTTCTTGTTGTGCTATTGCTCTTATGTGCCTTGTTGTAACTTGTTTTACTTGATTGTTTTATTGTTTTCCACTGTACAGCACTTTGTAACATTGTTTCAAAAGGTGCTTCATAAATAAAATGTAATTACTTACTACATCTATATGTATCATTTAGAAGTAGACCATTATATTATTCCAAAAAGACAAAAAAAGGCTCAAGACTTGTTTAAAGATCACAGAGTGCAATGTTTGCATACTGAGATTATTAGTCCTTCGCTATTGATTTCAAGTTGTTGTGCCAGAATACAGAGGTTAGTTTACAGGTTGACCAAATGCAAAATGTTTTCCCATTTTTGTCTCCGCCAGGCCGAAAGGCATGGCGAGAGAGTATGTTTTTCCCCCTGTCCGTCCGTCCGTCCGTGTGTCCATGTGTCCGTGTGTCCGCAAATCGGTACACAGTATCTCTATAGTCATTAAACAAAACGAGTCTTTCCGATTTTTCATATTCCATCCTGATTGGCTAAAAATGTCTTCCAAAGTTTGTGCTCTGTTTTGAACAAAATGCCTCAAATCATGAACACAGCATGCAATTTTCGTGACATTTTGCACGCACATTCCCATTAGGCTGAGGAAGAAATACCATTTGAAATTTTTCAAATCAGCCTCATGGTGGCGCTATAACAGGCCGATTTGTGTTTTTACCTATAACTGCACCCAATCTGTGTAAAACTTTGTATGCATTTTTCACATCTGCCTTTTATGGCGCCACCAGGAGGCCGACTTAAGTAAAACACATTATTTTATACTACTCCTTCCAATTTTATCCAAATTTCACGCAAATCGGTACACATGATCTCTATAGTCATGTGATCAAGACGGATATGTTTGATTTTTCATATTCCATCCTGATTGGCTAAGATTGACATCTAAAATATCCATTATTGGCTTGTTTTGAACAAAATTCCGCAAATCATGAACGCACCGTCCGATTGCGGTCAAACTTTGCACGCACATTCACACTATGTTGAGGAACAAATGCCTGTTATAGCGCCACCAGCAGGTCTAATTTAGCAAAACAAATGTTTTTAACAAAATGCCTCAAATCATGAATGCAGTCAGTGTCCGATTGTCGTGCAAGGCCTAAGAAGAAATGGCACCCTTTTCACATTGGCCTATTATAGCGCCACCAGGAGGCCACAATAGCCTACCTGACCTGGCGGAGACCTGTGCTCCGAGGAGCACTTTTTCTAGTTAGTCTTGTATTTGGAAAGAAAAACAGATGCTTGTATATGTTATTGTGTGCTTCCCATAGTTGTGTTGGTCAGTTGCCTGTTCCTGTTGCATAAGAGACCACACACATTCAGCGTCAGTAAACTGGGCTTACTGAAGATCAAGCATAGATACAAATACAGGAGCTACAGGTGTAAGTCTTGTACAACGTCTTTGAGAGTGTCTTTATTTAAAAACAGGCTTTTAAAATAGGCCATCCTTGAAGCAGGCGGGCAGCTGTATTAGGTTAGGTCACACACAAAGACTGCAGAAATAGTAAAACTTGCGGTAAGAAACCGCAAGGATTGTGGATTTAGGGCATAATAACCACGATAATAATATGTAGTAAACTGTAGGAGAGCCTAAGAATATGGGTGTTTTTACATATATATGGACGACAAAACTGATGAAGACCAGATGATTATACAGAGAGACAGACAGACAGACAGACAGACAGACAGAGATAGTTGGGTGAGCTTGTAGGGGATGTTTGTGATGAACGCTGAATTGAAATCAGAGAACACAATCCTTGCATAGGTGTTATTATAGTCCAGGTGAGTCAGGGTAGAGTGTAGTGCTGTGGACATGGCATCCTCTGTTGACCTGTGCAATAGGCAAACTGGTGGGGGGCCAAGGTAGAGGATAGGCAGGCTTTCAGATGGGCTATAGGACCAGCCAAAAGATTTAGTGATGAGGGGGTAAGTACAACTTGATTGATCGATTGAATACTTTATTATCACGAGGTACAGTTAGACATTAAGGCAAAAAAGATAACACAAAAAAGTCCTGGGGACTTGTTTCCATTGTGGTCCTATCCGGCCAGAAATAATTCAGGCTCATGGCTCACCCGATCTACTATGAATCAACCCATTCAATGGAAATGAATTACATCCAATTCCACCCCATAGAATGAGGACATTTGGATGTAATTCCTTTCCATTGAATGGGGTGATTCATAGTAGATCGGGTGCATTGCAGTAGAATGCTTTGGCACTGGCACCATGGTGTTTTGAGGCGCATGGAGTCAACTGCCTGGAACAGTGACAGGTTGAAAATGTCACTGAAAACCCTGCCAGCTCAGTCTTTTGTGCATTTACCCGGCTAATTGTGGACATCAGTGGTGTGAGGGTGTGAGGGTCTGGTCACCCTGGGAGATGCTCAGCTTTGGTGGTTGGTTCCTTGTTATCAAATTCCAATCAAAGCAAGTAACATCTGTTGAGCTCACCGGGGGAGGCACCTCTGGTTGAGGCAGCTGTGTTTGTACTAGGCCTGTCATCCATGATGGCTTGAATGCCGTGCCACTGCCTTGGTCAGAGTTTTTAAGTACTCCTCAAATCTGCTGTTTGTGTTTAGAAGGCAGTCCAGGAGGTGCACGTACATCCACAGACAATGTTGATGGGCGCTGGATAACCAGGACAATATCAGTGGTGTAAAGCAACTAAGTACATTTACTCAAGTACTATACTTAATTTTGAGTTATTTTTACTTTACTGGAGTATTTTCAAAGTTCAGTACTTTTACTTCTACTCCACTACATCTCAGAGGCAAATATTATACTTTTACTCCACTACAATGATTAGAAAACTTTTGTTACTAGTTACTTTGTATATTTGGATTATTATTACAAAACATGCATATACCCACTTCAGCCCTATATACATTTCGGTCATTTGAAAATAGCCGATCTACAAGCTCACAATGCATCGCATTGTGAGCTTGTAGATCTGCTATTTTCAAAAGATTTCTATACATTTGAAATACAAATGAGTACTTTCTACTTTTGGTACTTTAAGTACATTGTAATACCAATACTTTTGTACTTTTACTCAAGTACATTTTGAATTCTGGACTTTTACTTGTAACAGAGTATTTCTATGTAGCAGTATTGATGTAAAAAAATGTGAATACTTTTTCCACCACTGGACAATATATAATGAAAAGAAGAGAATCCACACACTGTCTTCAAAGTTCCATGGATAACTTTATTACAATGTTTCGACCTGTTCAAGGTCTTCCTCAGTTACAATGAACTGTGTTTGTGTTTAATAGCTCTCTCTTTAAGTAGGCCTCAGTGTCATTAGATCTGAAAGCTGTGCTACTGACTTTTAGCAATAGGCATACCTTTGTATTAATCCAAGCCAAGGCTCCTGATTGATAATGTTTATAATTGCTTGCAGGTGGTGACACAGTCAAAGCACTGTTGATGTTTCCATGTGTAGAATGTAGCCTCAATTCAATGATTATGGTTATTATAATAGTGCTGACAAGGAGTAGGGCCTGCACACTAACTCCAATTTACACCTTTCACATTTCGTGTGAAAGGTGTTTGTCATTCATTTTATTAACCACATTCAGTTTATGGATGTTATTAAATGGAGTAGGGCCTATAAGCTCTGAACAGTATTGTGTCCATTAACAAAGCAAAACAGGTAGGCTATAGGCTATAGGTTAATACACTTCTCTCATTTTACATGAAATAAGCATATCAGTAATGACTGCACAGCATGAAAGTATATGTAGCCTACTTCAAAATGTTCTATTGAATAGTGGTCGTATAAGAAGATGAAATTATCACTAGAAAAGTTGGTAGATATGTCTTATGCTGTGTGTATGTATATATGTATATATATATATATATATATATATATATATATATATATATATATATATATATATACATAAGCACAACTCTCTCTCTGACTCTCACACACACACACACACACACACACACACACACACACACACACACACACACACACACACACAATGTTCTATTGAATAGTGGTCGTATAAGAAAATGAAATTATCACTAGAAAAGTTGGTAGATATGTCTTATGCTGTGTGTATGTATATATCTCTCTGACTCTCTCTCACACACACACACACACACACACACACACACACACACACACACACACACACACACACACACACACACACACACACACACACATACTGTGTACTGTATTTCTTTTCTTGCGTAAATGCCCACAGACAGACTGTATTTATCTGCACAATTGTTTGTAGATAAAGACAGTCTGTCTGTCTGTAGGATACCGTACAGAATACTACATAGCTATAGTATGGTCTAGACTCCAGAGCATAGAGTCCAGAGCAGAGCCATAAAGATCCCAGTCGACTTTTCCCATTGGCGTGTGTGTTTTTAGTGGGAGGAGTTAAACAAGTGACTTTCCAAAACAAGGAACCTGCACGGACAAGAAGAGCCAGAGTTGAATTTGCAAAAACAAGTTATATTGTACAAACAAACAAGAATCTCTAGAAGACAAGCCAATGGAACGGAACAGGACACTGTAAAACAAGGATCGGAGGAATCAGCAGATCGGGTCGTCAGCAGGTATGGAACAACATGTCAAACGCATCTGTCATTTAAAATCTATTCCACTTGCAAAGCCACTTTGGTATTTAACTGCTATTGCAACACTGTCACTGAAAGAGGCAACAGCTGCGTTGGGACAGCAGTGAGTGAACATGTTTAAAGATCGTTTAAAACGTCACCCATTTCTTAAAACGATGGATCAACTATTGTTTTGGTGGAGGTCGCTTTTGGTCTGCTATAATGTCCCCAAATATGACCTTGCAACTGCATTTATCCCGAAGGCAGGGTCCCTAGCGGACCTAACATGGTCCACTCCACTCTAATATCGGTTGAACTGGTCATGGTCAGTGGTAGTACAATATTTTGAGGTATTTTGAGGCAAATATTATACTTTTACTCCACTACAATTATTTGAAACCTTGAGTTAGGCTACCAGTTACTTTGTAGATTTTGATTATTATTGCAAAACATACAGTAACCACTTCAGCCCTTTATACTTTTCGGCCATTTGAAAATAGCCGATCTACAAGCTCACAATGTGTTGCGAGTGAGCTTATATCTGCTATTTTCAAAAGATTTTTATACATTTTAAACATTTGAAAACTTGTGAAATGGGACATTCTGCACAATGAGGAGGCTTCTTTCTACTTTTGGTACAAGTAGGCTACATTTTGATACCAATACTTTTGTACTTTTACTCAAGTACATTTTGAATTCCGGACTTGTAACAGAGTATTTCTACATTGCAGTATTGATACTTGTACTTAAGTAAGAACTGTGAGTACTTTTTCCACCACTGGCCATGCTTAATAGCAGTTTTACTGCGATTTATGGCTCTCCTCATGCCATACGCAGGACTTTTCCCCCTGATAACCAGTAATAACCAGTGAATAAAACACACGTCGACTTGCAGACACATAATACATTGTTTTTGTTTAACAAATATGCTAAATATTTCTAAACCAGAAATTATCTCGGTCAGAATCAGCAGATGGAAACTAGGTCAAATGCAAACTAGCCATAGTCTACAATCAAATCATTGTGGAAATGTGATGTCTTGTTACATAGTTTCTTTTCTACTTTTATAACCAGTCTCATTTTTGTGTTTACACCCATGCCTACTGTAGATGCAATAGGAATGATGGCCTTGATGATGATAATGATGGTGATGGTGCTATGAACCATGTTTCCATTCACACACTTCTCTACATAGTCGAGACTGGTTGAAGATGGACCCCAGCATTGAGACCCAGCCCATGACCTCTGACCCCCAAGGCAACCATGTCAACTACGAAACCCAGGGACAGTTGCCGGAGGAACCTTACACAGGTATTGATTGATTGATTGATTGATTGATTAGTGTATTAGCAGTTTGCAAAAAAAGTACAGGAAAGTACAGTCCAATACAACTATGGCTTGTTTTGGGGTCCTAACGGGTACACCAAGCTCAGCATGTTTAACAGGAACTTCAACCATATCTCTTAATTCAAAGCACTTTGAGTGTCCACTGTCCAGGGACTCTGGTCTGTTGAAGGCTTACATAATACCAAGACTATATTTATGGTACTTAATTCTGTAGTGTACAGTAAGTACAGGATAGTAACATACAGTATTACCCATAAGGACTTAAATATATACCCTTTTTGAAATAATATGTCTGGTACTTTCTTCTAAATTATAATGAAAATGATACCTGGTAAACTCTTAAATGGCTTCTTTGAAATGAAAATGATTATCAACCAAGCACAGAAAAGGCACTGTTTGCCTCACGCTTGCAATATATTCACCGTAACCACTTAAAAATCCCTATTTTCCCTATTTTGGGGCCTGCCATAATAATAATAATACAAATAAATAAATAGCAGATCTAAAAGCGATGTGAATGTAGTGTGCTTGTAGATTGCCACATTTTTCTATTTGTCATATGACAAAGTTTCTACCACTGATTGATGATTAACACACTTTGAGCTGTTTATTGTGCTGGTGAAAAACAACCACTTTTTGGGTGGATTACTCATAATAATCTGGGTGGTTTACAAATGACCTATCCATGAGTCTATATTAATGCTTTATGGATCATTCTGACGGACACAGATAATGCCTGTGGTCATATGCTAAATAACTTCCTTCTGTGAGTTGTTATTGTTGCTCTGAGCCGATTGACAAGCTGAGCAACTTGTCGATCGGCTAGCCTGTTTTCAGTGAAGATATTTTGTGAAGAGCGAAAACAGGAGGGGAGCTAGTACAGAGCCCTGGGTCATTGAGTGCAAATGTGTGTAAACTGAGTGTCATATGTTTTGAGGGTGTGGGATAGTTGTAGAGACATGCAGAACATTTTAATTAATTATAAATACGTCTTTAACTATAAATTGCGCAAATACAACTTCAACATAATAGACAACTTAAGTGGTTAAACTAGCTGTACAAAGCTCCATTTACTGATAATGTGGCCTGAGAAGATGGAAATTCAAGTCCTACAATTTGAAACCTTTTCAAAGGGGCTCAACAATTAACAAAGTTAACTGAGTTGATGAGCTGAGCTGATTAATTCTGAATAATGTGTATTTCATTTAACAGTGTTGTCCAAATGTTTCCTGCTAAATACAAGTGTGTACAGCTATTATCCCAAAAACTGATAACAATTCAGCTTGTTGTGTTCTATACTAATATACGCCATCATTACATAATTCCTCATTACATAATGGCAGCTAGAATGGAAGGGGACTGAGAAGAGTGGTGGGGTGCTGTCCTGAAAATAGCCAACCTTTGTACAAATCTCTGCATGCAGTCCAGGATTTGGTTCACAGCTGTGCCTTTTCCCCCCTTATGTTATACAATGCTAATTAAACTAGAATGAGAATGGAAATGGCTGACATTTCCAGTCAAATGAGGGCAAGAAACAAATTATGTAAAAATGGCTTATACTGGTTTATCATCAGAAATTGATTGCATCAGTTATTTTAACAACTGATTTGTTCTAGTTGTGCAGAGCCGCACCTACTGTACTTTACTGGGGCACCTGATAAAGCTGATAACCTGATCACAATGTGCACCATGACCAACGCATATCCATATCGAAAAAACACGTCACAGAGACCCCACGGATTGAATACTTCCACTTCCATGTTTGAATAGGCTAGCTGCTGCCCTTATACTGTATCAGTAAATATAAATGTAAATATATGAACGAATATACAGTACATCTATCGCCAGTGAGTATATGAATGAACATGTTGGTAGACTCTATCAACAAATAGTCTCATGTAGGCAGATGATCATTGATCTCTGCCCACTGGTATGTCTGGTGACATTTACAGTCAATTCTATGTAGTGACTGGAACAGCGGAGGAAACGGCCGCTGACAAACCTATGCCCACTGTTTTGAAAACAAATATCACCGTCCCAATACGAAGGACTGCCCTAAAGTCTTTGCATTTGTCATGCAATGCAGTTATTTTTTACATTTCCGAATTATTTTCACCCAGTTTTAGCTGATTCACAGATTTTTATATATCACCAGATGTATCAGTACGGCGGAGATCTCTGATTATCTGGCTTTGCGAGACTAATCAATGAGCATACAGATACGTGTATGCACAGACAGTCCCTGCAGGAGTCAGTAGTCAGAAGTCAATAGTAACAGACATTGCAGGTCTTAAAGTTATCTACCTGATTATATACAGCAGATTGCCCTATCTCTCTGTAGCTCACAGTGATTGATGCAAGTCAAAGCATGTGTGGGACACACACATATGCACACAATGCATAACGGCTTCCAAGATTGCTTTAGCATTCTTTCTGGGAACTTTTGACCTTCTAAATTCTACAGTCAGCACTGTTACGACAGTGGGGGGAAGCCACATGCGTGATTGCTTTTATAGCAGTACATAATTCCTTGAAATCAGTTTTTCCCCTTAAAGAACTCCTGTACTCCTCTTAGGGTTAAAGTTTGACAATTGATACTTATTTGACCCTGCCTTATAATGACATATAATGTATGCATAATGCAACATATTGCCTAACTTGACTGTGGAGAATAGACAAGATAACTTGCATAATTAAACAGAGTACATGAACAGCAAGTAAAGTTACCTTAGAGCAGCATTAGCCTATACCTTCCTACACCACCTTTACTTCTCAGCTTATCCCCTCCCCCCTCTTAGAGGTAAAAGATACTCAACTGATCACCCTAGACTTTACCCATATCCTATTTTTCTTTCCTTTTCCTCTCCTTCATCCCAGGATGCAGCCAGTTGGTGTCTCTGGCAGCTGTCGTGGCCTCGCTCAGTGGCCTGATGCTGGGCTATGAGATAGGCATTACCTCTGGGGCCCTCCTACAGCTGCGGGGCATCCTCTCCCTCTCCTGCTGGGAGCAGGAGCTGCTGGTCAGCTCCCTCCTGATCGGTGCTCTCCTCATCTGCCTGGCGAGTGGCACCCTTCTGGACCGCTACGGCCGACGTGCCTCTATGCTCCTCAGCGCCGCCCTGGTGGTGGTAGGGAGCATCATGTTGATCGCCGTCACATCACTGGCAGTGTTGACACTGGGGCGGGTAGTGGTCGGCATGGGAACGGCGCTGTCGGGGACAGCGGCGTGTCTGTACATTGCTGAGATCTCGCCGCGGGAGCGGAGGGGCCTGCTGGTGACGCTGTATGAGCTGATGGTGGTCCTTGGCGTGCTGGCGGGGTTTGGTTGTAGCTACGCCTTTGGTGCTCTGCCCTATGGCTGGAAGTATATCTTTGGACTGGTGATACCTCCAGCGCTGCTGCAGGTTGCCGCACTTTTGCTCCTCCCACCCAGCCCACGCTTCCTGGTTGCCCGGGGCAAGTCGGAGAGGGCTATGGCGGTGCTGGCTAGACTCAGGGGTGGGGTTAAGGAGGATGTGGATGTAGAACTCAAAGATATTCAAGCAGCACTTAAAGAGGAGTCGCAGCATGGCTTCCGGGAATTATTCAGTGCCAAAGCCAACCTGCGCTCACGTTTGCTAACGGGCATTGCGTTGGTGTTCCTTCAACAGGTGACCGGTCAGCCCAACATCCTGTCCTACGCCTCGCCACTCCTCCGCAGCGTGGGTTTTGACAGTGACGCGGCAGCAGCCTTGGCCTCCACAGGGTTCGGAGTGGTCAAAGTGGTGGGCACCATCCCTGCCGTCCTGCTGGTAGACCGTCTGGGACCCAAGAGCTTCCTGTGTGTGGGTGCCGTTACCATGTGCATGTCATTGACCACACTTGGGATGGTGACATCACAGAGTCACACCCACCTCACCAGCCTGTGTCAGAGCACATCTGGACTAAACCACACCCATAGGGGGTGGGCCTATAACACTACCACTATGGATAACAGCGACAATCTGACCACCACTTTTCTCAACCAATGGAACAGCAGTGACTCTAAGGAGCCAGAACAGTCGATGGGCTGGGGGGTGCAAAGGACTAACAGAGACAGTGATGGGATAGCGGGGTCGGGTGGAGGGAGGACTCATGTGGAGGTGTCCTGGTCACTGAAGTGGGTGTCACTGATCAGCTTGCTGGTGTATGTGGCAGCTTTCTCCATTAGTCTCGGCCCCAGTAAGAACACATGCGCACACACACACATTTATAAATTATATATATTAGTAAATAAAAAATAAATATATTTGCTACAATACTATGCAAAGAAGCTTTGTGAGGCAACCTGAGAGCTATCCAGAGTTGTCTGTGTCGTCATGGCATCACGCGCAAACAAATCAGTCAGCTCCATACATGGGCACAAAAGGGGGGATGCCCATATGGGCATATACTGATGACATCAGGGATCTCCATATACAGTATGGGCATATTGTTCGGATCGGCGGTGCAACATAGCCTAGCATCTAGTATATATATAAATCCTATATTAAAATTGGCTTAAGGGAGGCCCGGGCCGGCGGACCTCTGACTTCACTCTGACTCAGACATAACCATAAACAAACACGATACGCCCATATGTCACTATGACTCAGACATAACCATAAACAAACCCGATATGCCTATATACAGTATAGGCATTATGACTCAGACGGTCGGATCGGCATAACATAGGTGTCCGAACTCTAGATGTGAGGGCCCAACCCTCTAGTATCTATATATATATGTTGCAGGTAGATTGGCATTCCAGGTAGAATGGAAAATAAGCGCTTGTTTTCACCGCCCGTCCGCCCCCCAGGCAATTCTGTAGAACCAACGCCAGAGGGCAATGCAAGCCACACATGAGTCCCACACCACACACGCACGCATGCACACGCACACAAACGAGCACGCACACACGCATACGCGCAAATGCACGCGCGCGCGCACACACCCGCGAACAAGGGGGCGAGACTGAGGAGGCGGGGCTGGGGGGCTATGTTAGTGCAGTGAGTGGCAGTTGGGGCAAACCATAGCGGGGCAAACGCAGTCCCCACAACATCATTTACTATTCTGTGCCTATCGGTACATAACTCGGACGGCGCTTAGTCGACTAGGAGACCATCGGCCGGTCGTCGCGGGCACTCGCGCCTGGAGGCGCTCGGGCGCGACTCCTTGGCCTCAAGGTCTCCTTAGTCGGAGCGCCTCCGTCATGGTCCAAAACTATACTTTATCGGCGAAAAAAAAGAGTCCGCGGTTGTTTGAAAAAGTAATGTCCCGAGCGGGAGTCAAACCCAGACTCCCAGTGATAGTGGATGGGGAGTCCAATGATTATCGAAGTGCGCCACTGAAGCCAGTATGTGTGTATATTCATGTTGTCGTTGTCCTCGCATCGCAGCCCCGTCCCGAGCCTAAAAACAAGCGCTCCACTTCCAATCTACCTGGAATGCCAATCTACCTGTGACATATACACACACACACACACAGAATGTATGTATTTGCATTGTATGTACAGTATACTATGTGATATGATATACCTGTGTATGTGGGTGTCTCCATTGCAGTGGTCTATGTGGTTATAAGTGAGATCTTCCCTACTGGGGTCAGAGGCAAGGCTGTGTCTGTGGTATCAGCTGTCAATTGGGCCACTAACCTGCTCATCTCCATGACGTTCCTCACAGTCACAGGTACGAGTTTTTGTATGTGTGAGACTGAGAGAGAGAGAATGTAATTGTTTGCACAGGAATCACTCAAGCTCATATCTGGCATGTTTAATTTGTGGTGTCAGGGTTTAGCTGTGTCCTCACAGGTGCAAGCTTTTATTTACGTTATTTACGTTTATTTTTTCAATGGTAGGTTCGTTGAGCATGAACGCTCTTTTTCAGTAACGCCTTGCTTTACTGAGCAGGGCGTGACTGGCACCGTTCATTCCACGAATGCTCGATCCTTACAAGCTGTACCTCGTTGTAAAGGTGACTAATCAACGATAAAAATGATATAAAATACAATATCAATTGGTATTATTAAAGGGGAGAAATAATCGACCGAAGTTAAGTTTCCGAACTTTTTGTTGATCAGTTCTATGTATCAGGGGTGACTTAAAAAGAGCGTGTTTGTCTGTCCAGTTCCCTGAATATATTGTTTGAAAAACAAAATGTCATGAACACAAATAAAGCCTTGTATTATTTGGCTACATGCAGCAGGTTGCACCTCAGTTTATGGTATTTATATTTTTATATATATTTAATTTTAAATATGTATATTTGGCTAATGAAATATTTTTCTCCATTCTTATTGCAGAGAAGATTGGTGTTCCTAATGTGATGTTCCTGTATGCTGCTATGAGTTTTGTTCTACTGGTGTTCGTCATTCTGTGTATACCTGAGACCAAGGGACGGACACTGGAGCAGATATCTAAAGAACTGGCAAAAAAGTGAGTAGTACCAGAAGACATTATGTACTATATTGTACTCACATACATCACATAAATATTGGGCAAATTACAGAAAATGTGTGATTAGTCTTGGTTACCAGTTACTGTTCTCAAAAAGTAACTGAATTAGTTATTGCATTATAAATGAATTAGTTATTTTAGCATTGCTGTGGCATAGTGTAAGACAAGACAAAACAACTCAACTCTCAAATTGCATCTATCATTGTTTCTACCTGGCAACATCAGACTGTTGAACAAGGCATGAACAGTGCCTGCCTGAGGTAATTTTTAACCATGTGAAATGTTTGGTTTTCTTACCTTTCTAATGCTGCACAAACCTGCCACTGCTTTCTTTCCACCTGCATATGATACTAACGTGAAATGTTAAGTACATGATATCTGTATATATGTATCTTTATTGTCTCCGCCAGGCCGAAGGCATGGCGAGAGAGTATGTTTTGCACCCTGTCCGTCCGTCCGTCCGTCCGTCCGTCCGTGTGTCCGTGTGTCCGTCTGTCCGCAGCTAATCTTTGGCACCGTTGGCTTGATCGCAGCGAAACTGTGCACACACACACTCCCTGGATGCCAATTCAGAACCTTTGCCCCAAAATGTTCACATGGGCCTGTTATAGCGCCACCAGGAGGCCGATTTGTGCAAAACCCATTTTTTATATTACTCCTACAGATTGTATCCAAACGTCATACAAATCGGTACACAGTATCTCTATAGTCATGTGATCAACCCGGATCTGTCCGATTTGAACAAAATGCCTCAAATCATGAACGCACCTTGCAATTTCCGTGAAATTTCACACGCACATTCCCATTAGACCGAGGAAGAAATGCCACTTAAAAAGTTTCAAATCTGCTTCATGGTGGCCCTATAACAGGCCGATTCGTGTTTTTACCAATAACTGCACCGATTTGTGTAAAAATGTGTTTGCACACTCTCTAGAGGCCAAGGAAAAACCTTTGCCCTGCATTTTTCACATTTGCCTTTTATAGCGCCACCAGGAGGCCGTCTAAAGTAAAATACATTTGTTGATATTAAGCCTTCAGATTTTATAAAAATTTCACACAAATCGGTACACATGATCTCTATAGTCATGTGATCAAGACGGATCTCTTTGATTTCTCATATTCCATCCTGATTGGCTAAGATTGACATCTAAACTTTGCAGGAGTGGGCTGTTTTGAACAAAATGCAGCAAATCCTGAACCCAGCGCCGATTGCGGTGAAACTTTGCACACACATTCGCACTTCGTTGAGGAACAAATGCCACCCTTTTAACATTGCCCTATTATAGCGCCACCAGGAGGCAGATTTTTGCAACACTTTTCTTTTTTATATTACTCCAACACATTTTGTCCAAACATCATGCAAAATTATCTCTGTAGTCAAGTGATCAAGATGGTTCCGTCCGATTTTTCCTATTCCATCCTGATTGGCGAATTCCGAACATTGCTGGCCCACAACAACCTACCTGACCTGGCGGAGACCTGTGCTCCGAGGAGCACTTTTTCTAGTTTATTATTTGTTCTTTTCAACCTGTGTTCTATCTCTTTCCCTATGCTCTCACTCTACCTCTATCTTCTTACTGAATAATACAAAACGATGGAGCGTGCATGACAAAAAGAAAATCATTTCACCCACTGCTTTACACCTGTAAACTGTGATGTGACAGATAAAACTTATTCTGATTATGATTCTATTATCACTGATTAATATGACTTATTCTTATTCATGCATTTATTTTAAAAAATAGATCTCTTTTTATTTATTAGGATGATGAAGAGCGGGCAAAATATTATTACGGTTTAAACTACTGCAGTTCAGGCCTAGGTGTACACTATTGGTGATCATTGCAAGTGCATGCTCTGGAATGAGAAAAAGGGAACATTTGCCACCAAAGAGAAATCACAGCTTTAAAGCCCTCTCCAGACCAATCTGAGTCGGCCCGATTTTGGGCCGAATTGGCTTCGGGAAGCGTCGGCCAGTCGGTTAGGGGTCCGTCGGGGGGTCCGTCGGGACCTTTTCGGCCGACCCAGAGCCGACCGAACATGTTCAGCTTTTTAGCCGACTGGTAGCGCAGTGGCAGTGACAACAGAGGGCTGTCGGTGTTGCCAGATTATGTGAGAGAAACAAGCGACCATGTCTATGAAAACCTACATTCACTGTTTCTTGTTGTTGCTCCCAGAGAGAGAGAGATTGATTGATTTGCCCTACTTTTGCGCTGTGGTGATTGGGAGCAGGTGTGTAAATTTGTCCAGTGACGGAGTCCCATGCATCCGTGTTTATGTATAAATATGTAATGCGCAAGTATGTAAACATGTCCTTCTGAGTGGGAGTTCAAGCATTGCATGAATAGGCTCGTAAAGCAGGAGAGAGAGAGAGAGAGAGAGAGAGAGAGAGAGAGAGAGAGAGAGAGAGAGAGAGAGAGAGAGAGAGAGAGAGAGAGAGAGAGAGAGAGAGAGAGAGAGAGAGAGAGAGAGGAACGGAGAAAGAAAGGGAGAGAGACGGAGAGAGAAACGGAGGGAGGGAGAAAGAGGGAGGTAAAAAGCGGCAGAGAGAGAAGGAAAGAAAGAGAGAGGGAGAGAAAAAAGGGAGAGTGAAAGATTGAGAGAGAAAGAGCGAGCGAGAGATTGAGGAGACGGAAAGAGGGAGAGAGAACGAGCAATTAAGTGAATTGCTTTCACCTGCTGCTGCTGCTGCTGTGCGGAGTGTGCTACAGGGCATATCTCCGCCAAGCCAGGGTGACCTACCCAGGCTCATGAAATTCATATTCAGGCATAGTAGCCAATTAGAATGAAATCTTCAAAAACGGACTCATATACTGATACAGAACCATATATTGGCTATATATTATGGCTGTCGGGTGGAAATCTTGTATGTTCCTTTTTTATTATTATTTAAAAACAATTTAAAATCGTGAAAATAGCCAATCTACAAGCAGTAATTATTAATAATTAAGAAATACTATATTTTAAAGAGTGAAAAATCAACTAAAGTCATTATTAGTGCAAGTTCATTCACATTTCATTTGAATGAAAATAACTTGTGGGTAAAATACATTCTGTGAATCTAATGTGATTAATGTGACCCCTACTTCAGTCAGTGAAGTCCAGGGCTGAATGTGACATATTGAGACCTATATAACTAAATATTGGTCATTTGCCAACACATTATTTTGTGAAATAAATGGGTAATATTTCACAGATAGTTATACTATTCTTATAATATATTAAAATACAATCATCCTTAACCTTCAAGTTAAATGCATTATTTCCGTGGACTTAAAAATCATTTTTGGACTTAAAAATCGTTATTATTTTTTTGGATGGCCTTCCTGCCCTGGCAGGAAGGCCGGGCAGGGCCTTTGTGCCCTCCAAAAAATTACAACACCAAAGGCCAAGTGGCCTTGCCCCTAAAATGACGAAATTCCAGGCTTGAATGCAATAGATGTACTCTGAGTCTGTTACAAGTAAAAGTCCGGAATTCAACATTTACTTGAGTAAAAGTACTAAAGTATTGGTATAAAAATGTACTTAAAGTACCAAAAGTAAAAGTACAAAAATGTTTGAAAATAGCAGATCTACAAGCTCAGAACGCGTGCATCGCAACACGTTGTGAGCTTGTAGATCTGCTATTTTCAAATAGCTTATAGGTACAAAATAGGGCTAAAGTGGTTAATGTATGTTTCATAATGATTTATATCTGCAAAGTAACTAGTAACTAAACATTTAAAATAATTGTTGTGGAGTACAAGTATAGACAATTGGAAATACTCCAGTAAAGTAAAAGTACCTCAAAATTGTACTTAAGTACAGTACTTGAGTAAATGTACTAGTTACTTTACACCACTGCACGTCAGTGAAGAAAAAACGCTGGGAACATCCCTAAGTGGCTTTGCAGGGAAACAAGCCCAAAGTCGCTTATAATAAGCAGACCTGGCAACGCTGGCACGCTAAAAGTCAAATTAGCACATGAATGGCCAGTCGGCTGACAGACTTAAATGGTAACTTTTGCCAACCGAATACCAGTCTGTTGCAGTCTGGAGTAGTCTGCAATAGTCTGGACGAGTCTGTTTGGTGCGGAGTTGCCTTAAGGTAACTCCAGACCAAACAGACTCGTCCAGACTATTGCAGACTACTCCAGACTGCAACAGACTGCAACAGACTGGTATTCGGTTGGCAAAAGTTGGCAGTTAAGTCTGTCAGCCGACTGGCCATTCATGTGCTAATTTGACTTTTAGCCTGCCAGCGTTGCCAGGTCTGCTTATTATAAGCGACTTTGGGCTTGTTTCCCTGCAAAGCCACTTGGACATAGGGATGTTCCCAGCGTTTTTTCTTCACTGACGTGCAGTGGTGTAAAGTAACTAGTACATTTACTTAAGTACAATTTTGAGGTACTTTCCAATTGTCTATACTTGTACTCCACAACAATTATTTTAAATGTTTAGTTACTAGTTACTTTGCAGATATAAATCATTATGAAACATACATTAACCACTTTAGCCCTATTTTATACCTATAAGCTATTTGAAAATAGCAGATCTACAAGCTCACAATGTGTTGCGATGCACGCGTTCTGAGCTTGTAGATCTGCTATTTTCAAACATTTTTGTACTTTTACTTTTGGTACTTTAAGTACATTTTTATACCAATACTTTAGTACTTTTACTCAAGTAAATGTTGAATTCCTGACTTTTACTTGTAACAGACTCAGAGTACATCTATTGCATTCAAGCCTGGAATTTCGTCATTTTAGGGGCAAGGCCACTTGGCCTTTGGTGTTGTAATTTTTTGGAGGGCACAAAGGCCAAATGCCAGGGCAGGAAGGCCATCCAAAGAAATAATAAATATTTTTAAGTCCAAAAATGATTTTTAAGTCCACGGAAATAATGCATTTAACTTGAAGGTTAAGGATGATTGTATTTTTATATATTATAAGAATAGTATAACTATCTGTGAAATATAACCCATTTATTTCACAAAATAATGTGTTGGCAAATGACCAATATTTAGTTATATAGGTCTCAATATGTCACATTCAGCCCTGGACTTCACTGACTGAAGTAGGGGTCACATTAATCACATTATATTCACAGAATGTTTACCCACAAGTTATTTTCATTCAAATGAAATGTGAATGAACTTGCACTAATAATGACTTTAGTTGATTTTTCACTCTTTAAAATATAGTATTTCTTAATTATTAATAATTACAGCTTGTAGATTGGCTATTTTCACGATTTTAAATTGTTTTTAAATAATAATAAAAAAGGAACATACAAGATTTCCACCCGACAGCCATAATATATAGCCAATATATGGTTCTGTATCAGTATATGAGTCCGTTTTTGCAGATTTCATTCTAATTGGCTACTATGCCTGAATATGAATTTCATGAGCCTGGGTAGGTCACCCTGGCTTGGCGGAGATATGCCCTGTAGCGCATGCACACTCCGCACAGCATGCACACTCCGCACAGCAGCAGCAGGTGAAAGCAATTCACTTAAACGAGGGTCGTGTTGCACACCAAAAAACGGACTGAAACTGTCACATTGTTGACAAATGAACAGGGGACTGGTGTCTAACAAAAAAACGTATTGACAGGAAAATCGCGCATTGATACTTTTACTCAAGTAAAACATTTGAGTACTTTTTCCACCACTGCTGACATGTACACAACATTTTTGAAAACTAATTTACCAGTGGTGTAAAGTAACTAAGTACATTTACTTAAGTACTGTACTTAAGTACAATGTTGAGGTATTTGTGCTTTACTTGAGTATTTCCAATTGCCAATACTTTTACTTCTACTCCACTACATCTCAGAGGCAAATATTGTACTTTTACTCCACTACAATTATTTTAAAACTTTAGTTACTAGTTACTTTGCAGATATAAATTATGATATTATGAAACATACATTAACCACTTTAGCTCTATTTTATGCCTAGCCTATTTGAAAATAGCAGATCTACAAGCTCACAAAGCTGTGAGCTTGTAGATCTGCAATTTTCAAACATTAGTACTTTTACTTTTAGTACATTTTGATACTAATACTTTTGTTCTTTTACTCAAGTAAATTTTGCATTGAGGACTTTTACTTGTAACAGAGTACTTCTACATTGCGGTATTGATACTTTTACTTAAGTAAAACATTTGAGTACTTTTTCCACCGCCGTAATTTACACACCTGCTCCCAATAAATTACATCACCACAGCGCAAAAGTAGGTCAAATCAATCAATCTCTCTCTCTCTGGGAGCAACAACAAGAAACAGTGAATGTAGGTTTTCATAGACATGGTCGCTTGTTTCTCTCACATAATCTGGCAACACCGACAGCCCTCTGTTGCCACTTCTCTACCAGTCGGCTAAAAAGCTGAACATGTTCGGTCGGCTCTGGGTCGGCCGAAAAGGTCCCGACGGACCCCCCGACGGACCCCTAACCGACTGGCCGACGCTTCCCGAAGCCAATTCGGCCCAAAATCGGGCCGACTAGGATTGGTCTGGAGAGGGCTTTACACACACCTAACACTTCTCATCCTCTCTCTCTCTCATCCCAGGAAACACTTTGAGGTGAGGTTCTGTAAGCGGATCCAGAACCTGCTCAGCAGCACATCCACAGAGACTGTCCACAGTGCGTTACCCACTGAAAACGTTACCTCCCACCTGAGTGAGAAGACTTCACACTGAGGGCGAGGAACAAGGACACATTTTACCACAGCAAGTTAGGATCCCATACTTACAAAAATCTCACCTGCAAGAATGCATGTAACGTGCACCCCTTTTCTGACCGGGTGATGGACATATCTCCTCCTCCTCCTCAACGTTCTTCTGCCTAGCGGTACACCTGAAAGGAGGAAACAAGGCGGGTGGAGAACGTTGTACACTGGCAGGAAAGGATGGATGTAGTGATGGTTGGAACTGTGAACTTGAACATGAAATGAGAATAGTTCAGGGGTCACTCCTGCTTGTTGAAAAGGGGGTAAAGAGAGGATTCCCCAAGATTAGATTTTTTTTTTCACTCATGTTCTCTTCCCCCTTTAAGAGATTCTAATGTTGAAGGGACACGCATTCCTTTGTTCACGAGCTCTCTCTCTCTCCAAAAATTGTGTTATATCTTGAACACTATTAACTATTAGCTACTACCAGAATGGAAATTGGACTTAAAATGTACATATAAAGCTTTTCCATAGGAAAATCTAAATTATTTACTTTAAAATCAAATACTAATCTCACCAAATGATGTTGCACCTACTGACTTACAAGTCAGTTTCTAAACACTTTGCTCAACTAGAGACTAAGAACAATCTCCCAGCTTTCATTGATAAATCCGGGTGGAAACAACAAGAGTAAAAAAGAAAATGTGTTTCCAAAGCACTAGGCATAGGTTTGTCAGTGACAACTGACCAAAAAAAATCCACATGATTGGTAGGTGAAGAACTCTTGTCTAGTATCACGAGACTACACGTACAGAATATACTGTATATATATTTTTGTTTACCTAAGGTAGTAGCTGAGCACAAGCGCTCATTTTCAGCAACGGTCTGCAAAAGTTTCAATGGTACCCAATTGGATCCAAAACCATTTTCTCATTCTTACACCAGTTTATGTTTTTTAATCTGCTGCTCACCATAATATTGGTCCCCGCTTCTGCAATACACTTGAATGCACCATGCAAATCTTTGTCAGACCTACTGGAATGGTATATTTGGGAACTATAATTTATTTAGTCTGTTCTTGAGTCATCCCGAGTCATCCCTCCACATGCCTTTCTTTCTAATCAGGTAACCAAGAAAGATGATTTAAACGCATACCAGTGTGGTATTTACCAAGCCCTTTAGAATAAGTAGAATGTCCCTGCAGTTTTAGGACCAGTCCTAGCGCCCTGGTTTTTCCTGAGAGCAGCACCACTCCGTGTTATCTTCATTTGGAAATTAAAAAGCTGCCATTTCTAAATAGATTATAACTGATTCCCACCCTGATTCCCACCCTATCAGAGCACCAATTTTTGACTGGTTAAAAACATGGCTGGGGCTTAACTAATCATTGCCCATGTAATGTACGCACAAGTAGTACTATTTTCTGTATTTCTTCAAATTATGCAGATAGTTCTAAACACACAATAGAAAAACCGACAAGACGTGATTCACATTTTGCGTCTCAATGGTGATGTACAACCACGTCCATTCATTCTCAAAAGAACTCCAACTCCATACAGGAAGTGGTTGTGGAAGCTTCATAAATACCTCGCATGTTCTGGTCTATTTTTGGTCCTAGACAAACTCTCAGCACGATTCTTAGTAGGGATTCAGATATGATGAATACGGGCCATGGTCTAAATGTTGGGAACAGGCTATAAAAGGTTAAAACTGCAGCAGTAATGTGACTGCAATTCACTTTCACTTGCATTGATGACGAAAAAACTCCAGGGTTGAAATGCATAAAACGACAGCTGTTCTCAATAAATTGCCAGATTTTGTAATTTCTTACCTACCGTGTTTTATTTTTGCATTCCAAGATTTGGAAGCTTTTGTTGAGTGTCACATTTTGAAACCTTTAGAAGCAGTATGCTGTGCAAGGTCCATTACTCAACTTATTTGGCATTTCAAGATTTGTAAATATAAGAGTATAAAATATGAGACAAAGAAAAAGGAAGATTAAGACAGTAAAACATATCATTCTCATAGCTTATTTTATTCAGTTTTTTTTTCTTTTTCTTTTTTTAAATACAAAATACAAAAGTTTTAACAACACAAACAAGAGTGTCCCATATCCTGGTTGGACACTAATTCGAAGTCTCTCGAGTCCAGGTAGATGACACATCATGTCAAAGCCATTTTATCCATAATATATACCACCAGCTACACCAATCCAAGACGTTACCTCTATTCACAGATGTAGGACGGGGTTCGGGCTGACGTCAGCCCCATGTCGGTAGGGATTACGGGAGCATTTTGTTCCAAGTCAGAATGCTTAATTCTTCACATTGCATTTTCTTGTTTGAAGAAATTTTGTGTACAAGGTAGTAAAACAGTATATATCCTTGCTAACAAAATGCATTAACTCTTTGATGACTACTGTGTGACATACTGTACGGAGCATTTCTGAAGGTCAACATTTGATTATGGACAAATGTTACATTTGATATGAACGATCCAGGGATTCCAGGCCCTATTTTGGTGTGCAACAATGAATAAGTATAAGTAAGACGGTCAAGAATTGAGGCATCTCCTCAAGTTCCTCACAATAGAGGGCATTGATGCAGGGGACTCAGACATACCCCAGCTACGTTCTGAATACGTGAAAGACATACTATTTGGGTTACGATTACGCTAGCCAAGATTTACCTGCAGCCAAGCTTGATATTTAAGATGTGGAGGGGGAAGATATTTTAAAAGGTTACGGAAGTACAGTAGGAGTGTAACTTAGGTGTCGGCCAAGAGGTAAACATTTGAATGGAGAAAGTGAACAAAATGTACGCATCATTCCCTCAGCGACACTTGGACAATTGAAATTATAAAAAGGGCGTCTGGGGTGGCGTGGGGCTAAAGCTTATGACCACCACCATGGCTTGGCCGGGCGCTCCAATGAACACAATTGACCGTGTTCGCCGGCAGGAAGCTGGCAGGGATGGGCTTTCTCTGTCGCTGTACTCCCACAGGTTGGTCACTGCTCACTGGGGATTGAAATTGCAAGGGATGGCGTGTTCCTCGACATGCATTACGCCCTGCTGGTGAAACTATTCACTGTCAGGTGAAAAGGCGCTGCTGTCTCCTTGTTTATAGGTGGTTACCTCCACAGACCAATAGGGGTAGGCAGTGTGGGGACTATAAACATGGGAGGAAATCGCAACGACTACATTGGGGATAAAAAGAAAATGCTCATTAATGCCTTTCTGTGTCCAATGTTCTCCAATGTTTTTCATTCACTTTTCAAATTGAATAATATCTCCAAGTTTGTCATGGCCTGCGTATGCTAAACAATTAGCAGGACAGTTTCTGGTCTACAATGATGTTTTTGTATCTAATGGTACCGGACATGGAATCATTTTGTATTCAACACCTGACACGTATAGTAAACAAGAGAAGGGAATGTGAAGAATCTATCATTTAAATTTTGGAACTAACCAAATACTGTCTACACACACACACTTTTGTATCTCTCCAAGTCCATTTACTGTACTCTTATTGTAATCTGCTCAGACATCACAATATGTGATTAAGTGTTAAACGACATACAACTAAGCTTCACTGAAAAGCATACTTGTTTGATTTTGTGTTCGGTTGATAGTGGCAGCAAGCACTGCCTGCAACATATCCCTCTGAGCTATAGTATGCACGTATGGACCCTTAGGCCCGAAACATCCTTGACATAAAGTACTCTCTGAGGACTGACACCCTCAGAAAGTTACATTTGGAACTATAGCCTGCTATACTGAAAGATGCAGAAGAGAACCCAAATCGAAGACGGCTTCATCCTGTTGTTGCCTGCTATTGAAACCCTGGTTGCTACACTGGTTGTGCTCCATTGCGTTGAGAATTTCAGGTGACACATTCGAAAATGCAACAATAAGACAAATCGACTGTGTAGCTCGAAACATCCACATTCGCCTACTTATGAGTGTTTCAGGTATTAGTATCTGCATATAGGAGCAAATTCTACTTCTAAAAACAAGTTGTGGACGGAGATTCTTCCAGAGAAAGTGAGTCTTAAACTGGGACATGTGGCTGTGTATATAGGGTTAAGACAAGGCATCCCAAATGTTAAAATACTGATTAATTTCATCATGACAGTCACTTTTGTTACGTGTTTAGCAAAAGTTACTTTTCTGAAGACTGGCTTGATTGCGGTCATGCAAGAACACCCAGAGAGGAATAAAGTAAAGTTCAATGAGATTCCATCCAAACCTCCCCCGCTCTCATAGTCAGTGAAGCTTGTTAGAGCAAAAATGTTGGGTGAGATTTTAGAAAGGGTCAAAACAATTAACAATCCACAAAGGGAATTTCATATTTAGTGAGGGGAAACTGTTAAAAACTGTTAAAAACAAAAACGGAAAAAAATGGATTCCAGGTCATTCTCAGCCAATATGTAGGTTTGTGGCTGTGGACGCATAGTGATAAAAAACAACGATCCCAACACATCCAGGGGATAAGGTGCTTCGTCACTTGCCACAAACTGATGAGACCAGTCTTCTGTTTAATTCTTTCCTTCTCTCTCTCACTCTTCGTTTATTTGCAGCGAGGTTTCGGTTTCTGACACTCGAACAGTAGTGGGTAAACATGCTCCACCCCTGTAGCCACACTCTGCACATTTGGTCCTGAGACAGGGTGGGGGTGATGGGATATATAGAGAGAGAGACGGGTCAACATACACATGCTAACACTACCAGTGTTTTTCACATCAACATAGTCCATCATATCATTGAAAATATGAAACAATACATTATAACAGATAAAAACACTACAGGCTAAAATATACCTTTTAGGACATCCTAAACTATAACAAAAAAAAGGTCCCTCTTTTTTTTAACTTGTCCAGATATTGATTGATGGATTATGTTGATGCGATTCAATGTGAAAACTGAAAACACGGCAGCAGTATCCTTTATATCTATTCACTCACTGGCCTTGTGCATGCCATATGATAACAGGCAAATCAAGTGATTTGACTTTGTTAAAGGTAGGGTAAGTGATATTTTTTTGGTTAAAACAAAAAGTATTTTGTTAAAAGGTTAAAATACTATATTCTGATAGTAATCATTGCTATAGAGTGTTTGTTCAGTAACAGATGTCTCCCTGTCTCTCCAGCTCTTTAATAAACAGAAAATACATTTTTCGGTAGGTGTCAAAATCTCAGCCAATCAGGAGAAAGTACCAATTTTTAAGCTTAATTTGTATAGTGTTCCAGTTAAAATTGTGTCTGCTCATTTCTTAGTGTCATCACTTCCAATTTCACTTGTTTAATCTATATCCTGATTGAGTTCTCTGTCCTGGTTGGATAAAATTGGAAATGAAACTAAAAAAAAAAAAAAAAAAACTACAAAATACATTTTCTGTTTTATAAAGAGCTGGAGAGACATGGAGACTCTTTATATGGACAGGACACTCTATAGTAACGAGCACTATCAGAACATAGACCCATTTTGCAATTATTTGAATAATTGCAAATCACTTACCCTACCTTTAAGTAAAATTCCTGGGGGAATTAGAATATTAACAAACTTGTGTGTAACACTGGTCTATAATAGAATGCTTTATTACAATGCGGCCTCAATCTCTTAAGCTGGCTTTTAGTTATTTGGGGTGAGAGAGAAAGCGAGAGAGAGAGCAAGTATGTGTGCACAAATGAGCATTACCTGTAACTGTAATGCTGCCGGTAGAGAAAACCTGCACGGTAACCTTGAGGGTTTTGATCCGGTATGTGACAGCAGGATGGAGCTCTGGCTCATAACTGAAATACATACAGAGAGTTCAGTAGTATGTACATCAGAATATCTCTCACAAATAAATTATTCTGATGATATCAAATGTCACATGCCATTTCTCAGAAAAAAAAAAAAAAAAAAAAATTATATATATATATATATATATATATATGGGTGAATGGCATGCCATGTAAAAAAAAGAATCTGTAGCCAATAAATTATATCCAGTAACCAATTTCTGTAAATGTCGCATTCAGTGACTTTAAAGACCATACTAGTCTAAACACACCATTGTCTACTGATAGCTTTCAACTACATGTGGTACATAAGCATGGAGCATTTTGCCATCAATTGGTTCATTTTTAGAGGTCACAGTTGTGTTTTTTTGTCTTTACATTTCATCCAATGTCATTAGTCAAAACGCTACTGAATGTACCCGAGTAATTGAGTCAACCAAACAATACTGCACGGTAAATACATCACAGCCATTTGAATTTTATTCGTAAATTAATTATTTCCCCTAGGATAATCTTTGGCTAGACTTTTCAAATTAATCCACACTTCAAAATGCATTAAAACACAATGATATTGTAAACAACTGTTACATTTAGTGTACATGTAGATCATTACCTACTACACAAGTTTCAAGTCCCTGCAAGTTGACGGAAGCTAACTGGACACGAGGGAGGTGTTATGCACATAAAATCCCTGAGTGTTAGATTTTATATTAATATTCAAGCATGAGCAGTTCCTACCACTAGAGACCGCCCTATCCTCACAAATACAGGAATAAATAAAGTGAATAAATCATGTTTTAATACTGTGCAGTTTTTCCCCCCAGCACTTTTATGATCAACAGCAACATCTGCTGGTGATATTGCCGGACCCTATTCCCGCGGTTCTCAAACATTTGGGCCTGATATCCATCAAAGGGCAAGTCAAGATCTTAAGGATAACACGTATTATCACTGTAACTGTTAATGTTTTACAGTATTTAATGTCAAATAAAACTAACCATTTAAGTGCTATTTAATACTTTCACACATTTTCAAAAATAGCACCCAAAACAAAAGCTGATCTACAAGCTCACACCGTTGTTGTTCCATCGACACGATTTCATCGACAACTCCCAGCTTCTTTTCTAACTGCCAAGAGCCTGAGTGTTTTCCTGGACAGTCAGCTGTCCTTCAAGGCACACATTCAATTGCAGCGGTTACTCGTTCCTGTAGGTTTACACTTTATAACATCAGATCCTTCCTCACCCAGGAGTCTTCCAAGCTCCTAATATCCACTCCTCAGTGATCTCAAAGCTTGACTAGTGAAACTTCCTCCTTATTGGCCCCCTGGCATGTTCACTTAAGCCCCTCTAAATGATCCAGAATGCTGCAGCATGCCTGGTCATCAACCCCCGAAAAGCTTCATATGTCTTCCCACTTTTTACCTTGCAATAGGTCGGTTGTTTTTAGTGAAGTCGATAAGGTGGACAGCAAATGGCATGGAACACACTGCCAACACATTCACCACCTTGAAGTCTGTAAACCGCACCTGCATAGACAACACACACATATATGCACATTTAGAT
This sequence comes from Gymnoscopelus braueri, assembly GCF_963280865.1. NCBI lineage: Eukaryota > Metazoa > Chordata > Actinopteri > Myctophiformes > Myctophidae > Gymnoscopelus > Gymnoscopelus braueri. The sequence goes on from NC_137616.1 coordinate 20,760,403, forward strand.
ATTTCCCACTCTGTTCACCTCTTATGATCCTTTCTGGGGGTTTCTCCCCTTTCTTTGTCCACCAAGGGTATTTTCCTGGAACTTTTTTCCTTGCTTGAATAAGGACCAGCGGTTGTCGTTAATTTCCTTTGTCAAATGCGGGCCCGTAAAGCCCTTTGAGACTGTAACAGTGATTAACTCATTGACTGCCAGAGTTAAAACATCGTCTACCGTCCCCTTGCCAGCGAAAACGGCGATTTTACTGTACTTTCATGGAATCATGGACTATTCTCCGTGACCTCCTTCCTCACGGAGATCGGCTCATTACACGCACAGGGGTTTGGTGGAATCGGGGGGGGGGGGGGGGGGGGGGGGGTGGAGGGGGAATGTCCGGCCCCTCCATTCCACAGCTATGGCCGTTTGAATGTGGCTTGTTTTTTGAAAAACAAGCAGAAAACAGAAATCCGAGAAAAATTGACTTTTATCAATCCTTTAACATGAAAGTTGCCTATATTTTTTGTGTACTCTTCTTCGGTGGTGCTTGGATCATTCACAGGCTGCGCGGAGCACCGTGATGCGACACATTGTGAGCTTGTAGATGTAGAGCTTAAATCTTTAAACGGTTTCTCATTTTGCTCCCCCCCCCCATTTATAACCAGTGCTCTACTTCGGGAGCCATTTGTGGGTCATGGACGCATTTTTATGGGTGTAAATATCCCTTTTTTATCCTCGTTCCCTGCAAACAATTTTACATTATTTCAAAAGATTTAAACAAAAACGTAAGAAAAAGTGAAAATAGCTGGGGCGTCCGCTGGCCTAGCGGTCCAGGCGCATACCATATACGCTGGTAATCCAGCATGACAGCGTGTTGCGTGTTCGACTCCCGTTCCCGACGACCTTTGCTGTATGTCTCCCCCCCCCCCCCATCTCTCTCCCCATTTCCTGTCAGCCTACTGTCCTGAAAATAGCTGATCTACAAGCTCACAGTGGATCGCAGCACGTTGTGAGCTTGTAGATCAGCTATTTTCATTATAAATTTGAAATTTATTTTTGTAAGTTTGGGTCACATGGAAACACCAAATTTATCTTCTCAAGCTCACTGACCTATGCACTACATAAAACATTCGCATCTGACCAACACTGTCATTCTCACCTTGAAGCCCAGCTTCTGTAGAGAGCGTGCTAACCTGCGGGCCCCCACCTTGGCGTCATCCTCGCTGGGGGAAGAGGGAGAGAGGAAAGCAGACATGATTTTACATGCACATGTGCAAACGGTTAACACACACATGCACAACAAGGGTTGAATTGATGGTAACCCGTAGAGTCAGTGGCCCTCATTTATCAACGGAGCGTATAAACCGGCTTATATTTTTCCATATATTCGGCCGTACACCAACGTCGAAGTCACATTTATCAACGAATCCTATACAGCCGATCGTAGCGTACATTGGGTCGGAGCCTTGATAAATGTCACGGCTGAAACAGAGCGTCATTTAAATAACACGCCCTTAAATATTCACAAAACGCCCCGACTTCACGACATGAAGAACCACAATACGACCCAAAAAGGCATGAAAAGCCAATAAGAAAGAGTTTCCCCCGCTCGCAGTGCGTGTTCGAGTTACACTAACTAAAGCGGTCATGAGACTCGGGCAGAATGCAGTGATCCCGTGCCGCCACGTTAATATTGGAGCGTCGGGTTTATATCTACTGAATATTGTGTAGCCTACATAACTCTCTATGACATAACTCCATAACATAGGACAAGCAGCTGTAAGTTTGTACACCTCACTGTCCATGAAAAGATGGTCGGGAGTCCCGAAAATGTGCTCGCAGAAGTGCTCGTGTATTTTGAAAATATCAGATCTACAAGCTCACAACGCGTTGCGATGCGACCCGTTGTGAGCTTGCAGATCTGCTATTTTCAAATAGCCAATGCAGACAGATCTGCAAGCTTAACCGAATGACTGTTAAAGCAGTTTGTTTAAATTACTTTATAAAATGTTATATTTTCACAGGGATTATTTATTAGTGTAGATATACATTTATGTAGTAGTGGATTATGTGTCCAGATGCCTGTCAGACAGTCAGACAATGCTGCTCCGCAGGTCTACAATGGAATAAACGGGCGCAGCCAAAGTCAACAACTGGTCTCTACCAGACGTGAGATCTCAGCGTACGGTAGGATGAATCCAACGTCAGGATATATTGATAAATGCCGAAAGTTGCGGTGATCTCGCCGTACGCCCATTATTTGGTCTGCACCGCGTTGATAAAAGAGGGCCAGTGTCTGTGTTCCGAGACTGCTGGTAAATACATCACACCACTGTGTTACAGGTGAATGCCAGGAGGGTTACTTGAGGTAGGCAGGGATGCTTCAAAATTTTAGAGACAGTACCGATAAAAAAAATTCCTTCCCAATACCGATTTCGACACCCATGACTTATTATCGGTCTAAGATATGTATGTTCTCGCTGTCAACCAGTCAAAAGAAGTTAAAGGTTTTAACCTTTGCTTTTATGAAATATCTGAGACCATTAGGGTTTATGGAAGATGCTTCTGAACATTCTACTGCTAATTTGACCAATTCAAATACGCTTTAATGTTACAAGACATTTTATATCTAGTATTACTGTAGGTCTTGACTTTATCACCCACATTCTTAAGGGTTATATGCCTGATTTATACTGTGTACTTGTTTGCGTGCCATGTATTGCACTGAAAATAGCTGCTCTACAAGCTCAGAACGGCTATTTTCAGTGTGCGACACCAGTCCGCAAACAAGTAAAAGAATCCTTTAGAGAAAGACACGTTGACTCTATGGAATCCAAAGTTTGTGTCTACCTGGTGGCTCCAGTGCAAATGATTTTCCCTGAGGACCAGATGGAGGCTGTGATCTTGGGCTTGCGAAGCTTCATCAAGACTTTCTGAACACAAAACATATGCAAACAAAGTGAGCTGGTTTGAGTTAGACATCACAACAACACATTTACTAGTACAGATGGGATCCAATATCCATGTCCTTCTTTACACACAAAAACCAGGATATTAAAAAAAAGCCCTTTCAATTAGAGAAAAGTCACTGGTGGTGGGAGGCATACAAACAATTGTATGTCAGTAAAGGGCAGCTTGGGGGGTTTGTGTGTGAGAGAGAAAGTTGGAAAGAAAAAGAGGAGGGTGTATTTGCATGTGTGTGTATTTGTAAATGTGTGCACGCGTTGTGTGTGCGCTCGCGTCCGTGTGTGCGTGCAGGGCCGGACTAACCGTTGGGCTAGGGTGGGCTGCAGCCCACGGGCCTCCAACTGGGGGGGCCTCCAATTTTTTTGGTAAAAAAAAATATATATTATTTTTTTCTTTTATTATCAAATTATTTTTTTACGATCAAATTGTAAAGTATTGCAATCCAATTCAACTGATATTTTTGTTAGTTATTGTATATTTTGTTGTTTTATGGTTTTAGGGCGACGGCGACGGTTCTTCTTCTATTGCATTTCTGAATGGAGAGGCGCGATGCGAAACAAAAGAAGAGTAGACCCTTCCCTTCACAGCTAATAGAGAATTTTTAATTTTAAGAATCGGTTCAGAATTGAATGAGTATAATTAAAAGAAAAATAACCCGAGTTTTTTGTGATAATAAATTGGTAAAATCAGGCAAAAATATGAATTAAATAACATAACCCTAACCTAACTCCTAATCCTAACCCTAAAACCAAAATAAATAAACCAAAAACTGGGAAAAAAACGAACCCAATCTGCCCAGAACCGCGAAAAAACGGACCCAATCCGCCCAGAACCGCAAAAAAAATTTGCGCGCGCGCGGGCAAAGGGGGCGTGCATGCGCGCCAGGGGGGCCTCGAAAATTACTCTAGCCCACGGGCCTCAACTCCTATTAATCCGGCACTGTGTGCGTGTGTGTGTGTGTGTGTTGAGGGGGGGGGGGGGGGGTAATTCTCTCTCTCTCTAATTGAAATGTGTACCCTAACAAATCAGAAAAAAGCATATTTAATTACATAAAACTCACTGGTGGGTAGTGCTTTCTTTTCTGTCTGTTCTACTGAGACATAAAGACAACTGGATGTCAGTCAGTAGCACATGGGATGGGGTGTTAGACAACAGTGACAAACATCCACCACTCTCTCTCTCTCTCTCTCTCTCTCCCTCTCACAACCACACACTCTATGTCCTCACCCCTACTTCAGGTTTGTATACGACATTGATCCCCTCCAGGGCAATTGTGCGCAGGTTGAGGTGGCACCTGGTCCTGAAGGTGGCCACCACGTTGGTGATGATGATGTCCAGAGCCTCATCATCATTGCTGGAATCCATGAGCGGGACTTGTGTTACAACAGCACCAGGGCAACCGCTGGCTGTCACTCCTCCTCCTCAGTCACACACCCATCAACAACACCGCTGTCATCAGCATCACCATCTTCACCACAGCAACGGACGGACAGGGACACGATCTGTGAGAAAACACATGTACATGCTGTAGCTGTGCGCTCACGTACTTCTATGGCATTGGTTCTCAAAGAGGGTGTCCAAAAAGTGGGGTCCGGAGAACCCCACCAGGGGTTCTTCAGGGAGTTCCAGGGGGTCCCCAGCTAAATGTGTTAATACATTTGAGGCCCTTTATCCTTATTTTATGCGTTGGCAATTCAAAAATAGCAGATACAAGCTCACAGCACAACACAAATCTTTAAAGTGTTTGAAGAATTTTTAATATTTTTTTAAACACAAAACTTCTATTCATGGGGTCCCTGGCACAAAACATTCACAGATGGGGGTCCTTGGCACCAAAAGGTTTGAGAACCACTGTTCTATGGCGTAGTTATTTTAGCTCTCAACTGTAAAGGGGGGGGGGCCGGGGGGGTAAAAGTGTCGTCATTTTATCAAGCGACATGGATCTAGTCGCTGTGTGTTTACAAAAAAATATAGGTTCGGACCCAAGAACTCTAACGTCTGCTGTTACTCATAATCAACAGCGAGCTTCAAGCTTGTAGTTGTTCCATTTTCGGCCTGAGAGTTTAAATCACCATTTACTCTGCTGCTCACTTCACGTAGCTTTAAGTAAAAACTGCAAGAACTGAACGGCGAACAAAACAATAACCAGTGCGAGCGGCCACTATACAATAAACACACCACAACGCAGCTAACGTGCTGCCTAGCAGGCTAGCGGCCAACAAAGACAAGTAGCTTAACGGCCAATGAATGAAAAGTTGTTAGCTAGTTAGCGATTAGCTAACCTGACAACGTTAGCTAAACAGAAGGAGCAGGGGGTTGGTTGACCACTTCCAAATGTTACGACTATTATGACTTATGTGTGACTCCCGGGTCTAAGGTAAAATAGTAACTATGTATACTAATAACTAACGTATTACATTGTACATGTAGCACGCTACCTCTGTGCGGGGACGCTTCAGTCAGTGTTGTGATGTCAAAAACCAAAACAAATGCCATTCCTCGGCTCGGCGTTTGAACTGAAGTCAGCAGCAGCAGCTCCTCTAGCATCAGCTGCTGCTAATGTTGACTTCCTGTGTAGCTGGCGCCCTCATGCGGTTGAAGAGGGCAACGCACCTAAAAATCACAGCGTTCTTCACCTATCTGTGACCCTTGGTAATCATCACATGTGTTTTGATTGATTGAATACTTTATTAGCAGTTTGCAAAAAAAAAAGGCACAGGAAAGTACAGTTCAATACAAGGTCTGCTAAGAGGATTTGAAACCCAAGAAAGCCTATGGCTTGTTTCCATTGGGGTCCTTTGTACTCAAATAATCGAAAAATGAATGAAGCATGAAACATGATGATGGCAGAGCCAAACATGTTGACTCTTTTGTTTTATTTAAAGGGGAAATCCACCCATTTTCAATATTTAACTATGTCATTAATATAGCATAAAGGAGTTGTGTGGAAATAAGAAAAAATTAAAAAAAAAATTAACATTGCAAAAAAATTTAACATTGCAAAAAAATTAACATTGCAAATTACACCATGATGAGTCATCACAGTGTAATTTGCAATGTTAATTTTTTTGCAATGTTAAATTTTTTTGCAATGTTAATTTTTTTTTTTTTTTTTCTTATTTCCACACAACTCCTTTATGCTATATTAATGACATAGTTAAATATTGAAAATGGGTGGATTTCCCCTTTAACCACTTGAACCCCATATGGTTAAATGGAGTCCCCCAGGGCTCAATACTAGTGTATTTTCTGTTTTTGTGTTATTGTGGGGAAAGCTTTCGCTGAAAATAGCCGATCGACAAGCTCACAATGCATCGCAGCGATCTGCTATTTTCTGCGAAAGCCTTCCCCACAATAAGTGCTGGTGTTTAAATGGTAAGGTGTTTATCTGATTTTTATTTTGACTGATACATACTTATTACTTATTTTAGTTTTAGTGTTGTGGTACTTGATTCTGGTACCTCGATGAATTGAATACACAGGACCAATGGTAATAAGCCATAGGGCTTTTTGTGTTATCCTTTTAGCACCATTGTATAATCATACCACTGTACTATTTGCAAACTGTTAATAAAGTATTAAATCAATCAATCCATCCATGACAGTCAGCCC
>NC_137616.1:20771954-20774454 GCF_963280865.1 Gymnoscopelus braueri
CGGTTATGCATTGTGCTTTTTTAGTGTTGACCAAATAAGGGCCAATGCTGGGTACCGAAACCTGAACACATTGATCGACAAATTGGCAGTGCAATTACGTAAGCTATTGTTACACATTCACAATATGAATAATAAAATTAAAATAAAATCAAGAAGTGATGACAGCAAGTCTAAAGTGTGTTTTAGAAATGACTTAAAAAAGAATACTGAGTTAGTAATATGCACAGGAATTTTGTTTCAAAGTCTTGGAGCCCTTCACAAAGGCCTGATCACCTTTTGTCTTTAGTCTAGATTTGTTATTTTAAAGCAACTGATAAGAGCGATAGGAACGGCAAAATGATGAAGTCAGTGAATGTGGGGCCTGAAGATAAAAGCAAGCGGAAGTTGATAAGACAGAGAGACAAGATGTAGAGAGTGAGAGAAACACTGTGGAACATAGAGTGCGCACCTGCGGCCATGAGTGCACAAAAGTGCACGATTGCACACGTGCGTGTACACCGATACACATTCATTGCACTTCATTTGCACGCAAGTGTTTCTCCCGTGAGAGACAGAGATGGATGGCGTGTGTGAGCTGGCGGGTGCGGAGGGAAGCTTGCGCTCTGGCAGCACTGCTCTGGGGTCTCCCAGTATAAACAGAGACGTGGGAAAGACCGGGCCTGTTTACATCTGACCCATTCTTACTGGGACCAGTCAGCCAGGCATCAGGGGAGCAGGGGAGCCAGTGCACTGGCTTCACATGGGTGCCGCATCTCCGTTAAGAGCACTCACATGCATACACTCATACTATGTATAGTATGGGCAGCATGTGTTTGGGCATACTCTTACTGTAGGCACATAATGTACATTGACATATACGGACGTTGGAAGGCAACGCAGTGGTCCTATCTCCTTCAAGACATCAATTTCATGAATATATTTCATATATATAACAGACGGTTAATTTAAACTTCATCATGACTGTCGCTCCGTTAAAATACGTTATTTTCGGCAAGCGAGGGGTGGTATAAATTAGGCTCAAGTTACAAAAATGTTTGACATACACCAAAGAAAAGGAGGCTTCTCCGTAGTACAGAGAATCCTGCCACACACAGTTCCTGTCCGCTGGTGATGAACATTAGCCTACGTGACAGTGAGACACTCACTCCAACACTCACCTCGCCAGATTTACTGGCCTAACATTAACACACCTGTGCAAATATTATGGGGTCCCCTTCTGAGCCATGTTTAGACTAGCCGCAGAAATGATGACATCGTTGCGAGCATTATCTGGTGCAATTCCACTCCCCTATGATACATTAAAGATATGAGATCCCTACAATAGCTACCTGGAATATGAGTGAATTTGCAGTGATTGCGTGATATTTGAGCTGTCTAGTCATAACTCATCAAGGAACTAGGGGGAAGATATTGTATTAAAGGGGGTGTACAGTAAGTGATATGTTTTTGTTCAAATAAGTGTTAAATATTGCTATATTCCCACAGTAATCATTGCTATAGAATGTTTGCTCAGTAACATAACAGGTGTCTCTCAAGCTCTTTAGTAGGCCAAATAGAAAATACATTTTCAGGTCAGGAGGATTATATCCTGGCCTGATTTAATCCAATCAGGAGAGACCACTCATACAGGATACAGGATTAACATGCGAAACTGGAAGTGATAAAATAAAGAAACGAGCAGACAACATTTTTATAATGTAAAATCTGATTAATGGGTTCTCTTTCCTGATTGCATGTAATTGCGACATGAATTGTATTGTACAACACACTATATAGTAAACAGTATGTATCAAAATATAGTTTTGTTTAAACAACAAAAAATAGCACTTAGAGGACATTTGTATTTTATAAAGGCACTCCAATGCTCGTACACCTTAGTTTTTGGACACAGCGTACGTCTTGAATGTTTTAGGACAGTTGAAATTGTGTGGTGTAAGAGTTTACTGTACTGGACGTTTGAGCTCTTGAGATCTGTTTAATATTTGACAAATGACAAAATATGTTGCAATGCTCTTGTGTTGCATGCATAGTAAAGGTTAGATGCATGATCCTTTCTTTCTTTCTTTCTTTCTTTCTTTTTTCTTTACATCTGTAAGATTATTGTTCTTCTTTCATCATAATTCAGCATTTTACACATTGCTCAAATTTATTTATATCCACAACAATATGGCCCTGAGAATATGGAAATTCTTAAACATAATAGGAGTCTCACTGCTGAAATAGATGGACAGACCTAATACATGATTGTGGTAAAGGGAGAGGGGCCCTGCAGCGGCCACTTTGTCGGTGCCTCAGACAGACAGACAGACAGACAGACAGACAGACAGACAGTGTTTGGATAGAGAAGGGGTTGCTGTAAGCCTTGTGGAGTGGACTCTTCCTCTCTCACTAGAAAACAGAGCACTCTGAAAACAAACTGCCTGAAGAGAGTGGAGGAGTTCATCCCAAAAGTATCTGACGTCAGGGAAGCAGAGACACAAAATGGAGACAGACAAGAATG
>NC_137616.1:20781954-20801954 GCF_963280865.1 Gymnoscopelus braueri
GTCAGTCAGCTGCAGTCACTGACGTTACTCTTGAGTCTTTTACCTGCTTTTTACTAACTTTTACTAACACTAACTTTACAAAGATGTATAGTTATTTAGTAATTAAACCAAGCAGGTAAAGAGTAACGTCAACAGACGGACAGAACCGCAACAGCTGCTGACTGAGTCTGACACCGCAGCAATGGCGCGCTACCTACAGGGCAGCGCTCCGTGGATTAGTGTATAACTAAAAGGCTTTACACTCCAGTGTCGCCTTCTTCCTTCTCACTCTCCTGCAGATAGTGATGCTTGCCCTCTGCAGCAGGGGGGTTTGTCTGGTGAAGAGTTCGTAGTTTGTGCGAACACGGTTGGACTTCGGCTCCACACACTTCCTTCGGTTTTCATCCAGGGCAGTTTGACATGAAGCCATTATTTTGGACAGCCGTCCGGCGCGCCACTTTGGTGAAGTTATTTTAAAGGCAGTCTTGTCTTCATCACTCTCGACAAAGTTCGCGTCCGCACCACTGAGGTAGTCCAAGTCCTCTCTCTCTCCTCCCTTCTGCCCAATCTTGACCCGTTTCTTGAAAAGCTGTGTAACAGATGAGAAGAGGAGGTTAGACTTTTAAAGCGATCAACAAAACTAAATAAGTAAATACAGTATGAGGGTTATATTATGGCTAGCTCTAGTCCCGAGCATTAGAAAGTTCTCGCTAACCTCTGGACCAGGAACAGTGCATTTTCCATTGACTGTAAAATGAACATTATGACAAGGGCTCCCAAGCTTTTCAGGCTGTGACCCCCCTTCATAATATTTGAACTGGGGACCCCCCACCCTGACAAGCACTTGGAATTTTAGGAGTTGAGGCATTACATTTAGTTGACACGGTTCCACAGATAAATGTTGTGAAAATAGCTGATCTACAAACTCACAACTTGAGGACGTCCTCAGAGTTACTACAGGGGGTCCGCCAAATCTTTGTTTGATATGATTTTTTTTTTTTACATTAACCACTTGAACCCTAGCATCCCTTTTCTGAGGAGAACTTTAGCCAGAAAAAAGATCAGCAAAAGTTTATCTGAAACACAATTTTATACAATATAGAGGGGGTCCCTGCTTCAACTCTCTCTCAGCTTGGCCTGAAAACGTTGAAGACCCCTGCGTTAAACAGTATGTTGGTTTGTTTACTGTCGAATGAGAAAACAATGTTGCACTAAAGTAATTAAAAGGTCCCCGACCCCCAGTTTGGGAACCATTGAGAGTAGGATCACTACACTTGAGAAAACCTAAGTATGATTTTGATATTCACTGAAACAAGGCAGTTTTATGATGCTGAAAGCCTATTGTCTATGGTGGGAAGCCTTTTATAACCCCACCTTTTGTGTAAAATGCACTTTTTGGCCAGGAAATAAAACGTCCTGACAGAAAAGCTTTGATTCACTCAAGTGTGCCACCGATCTGGACTGGACAATAAAAAAATGCTATGACAGATCTGTAGAATAGGCTTAAAGGTAGGGTAAGTGATTTGCTTTGGTTAAAATAAGTGTTAAATAGCTCTATATTGTGATAGTACTCATTGCTATAGAGTGTTTGTTCAGTAACAGGAGTCTCCTTGTCTCTCCACCTCTTTATTAAACAGAAAATACATTTTCGTTTCAGTTCAATTTTATCCAACCAGGACAGAGAACTCAATCAGGATACAGATTAGGATACAGATTAAACAAGTGAAATGTGAAATGGAAGTGATGACACTAAGAAATGAGCAGACAAAATTGGAACTGGAACACTATACAAATTAAGCTAAAAAATGTGTACTTTCTCCTGATTGGCTGAGATTTTGACACCTACCGAAAAATTTATTTTCTGTTTATTAAAGAGCTGGAGAGACAGGGAGACATCTGTTACTGAAAAAACACTCTATAGCAATGATTACTATCAGAATATAGTATTTTAACCTTTTAACAAAATACTTTTAGTTTTAACCAAAAAATATCACTTACCCTACCTTTAAGATCAGAAACCCATGTTTTTGTTTTGGCGAGTAGTGAAACTAGTATATTGTTTATTTTTTACTACTAATATAGCTCTGGACCAGAGCTATATTATGGCAGCTACACAACCCAAGCTATAAACATTTGGACTGTATGACCCCTCTGCTTTGTCTCCTCCAGTGTATTTCTCAGTAATTACCACCTCACTGTTATATCCCTTACATAAAAAAGGTAATTGATAATTCACGTGATCAATAAAATGCAACAGTAATAGAGCAGGGCAATAACTCACCCGATCTTTCCTGCTGGTAAGGGTCTTTATCCAGTTCCATCTTCTGAGCGGCTTTGATGTTCTCATAAGCCCTGTTGCAGGCTCCTAGTGAATGAAAATTACAACACAAATACCAAGTTATGAACTCTAAATGTATTATAGTAAGGCATCTCAAAAGGATAGTGATCACAGATAGTTTACATTTTGTCTGCTCAAAGAAATGAGCAGACAAAATGTAAACTGGCAAACAAAATGGGGGTACTCTCCTGATGAACATTTATTTTCTGTTTATTTGAGAGCAAGAAGAGACCCCTGTTATTTAGCAAACACTATAGAAATTACCATTTGAATAGAAAACTTACCTTTTTAACAAAAACAACAATATAACATTTTGCAATATTAGATGGTTAGTGTGCCATCTGTTATCTTTAACAGTGTCAAATCAACACTAATCTACAATGTAGGTATTTAGCAGACGCTTTTTATCCAGAGCGACTTGCAGTAAGCAAGGTAACGCATACATAGAAAATACCTCACGATCACAGGTAAGCAGCAGGTCATCCAATTGTTAAAATTACAAGCAATTTAAGGACATAAGTCCCCAAATTAACGTGATATCAGACTTACTTCTGACTAGGCTGGTGGTCCACTGGGGCTCTGAGTCGTGAATAGCCTGCATCACAGCCTGGGTCACCACCTCATTGTGAGCAGTACGGAAGCTGTGGAAAATCACACTTTTAAGATACCCCTCATTAAGCATAATATTATTTTTTTCCTAAAATGTTTATCCCACGATTTTGTAACCCCATTCTTTACACCCAGTGCCAATTGTCTATGTAATCCTGGGCACTACCTTCCCTCTGCCAACCTAGGGAGGCCAGGGCCGAGCTCATGCCTCCTTCAATGCATGAGAGCCAACTGACCTTCTTATCACCTGACAGGGGAGAGTTTCCCTGGTTGGACGTAGCGCGTGGAAGGAACACGTTATTCCAACCAGTTCCTTTCCCCTCCATCAGGCGCCCCTGGCCAGGGGGAGGCAGTATAGTGACCAGGATTAATGTTTTTGTGAGGGTATCTACCCTAGGAGACACGGGGAGAACATGCAAACTCCACACAGAGAGGCCCTTTCGCCAACCCCACCTAGGGTATGGGCACTGATATTTTCAGCATAACATGATACAAAAGTGTTATGTTATTTCACAAACAGAGGCATTTCAGAGGTGGGGGGGGGGGGGGTGGGAACATACCTGTCCTCCGGCTGGACCTGCCATCTCTCTCCGAGGCTTCTATAGATTTAACGGACGGTGGTCTGTAGGGACATTAATACAGTGGTGTCAGTCTAACTGTACTTTTCAGCCCTGACCCCCCAAAATAATCATATTTGAACTGGGGACCCCCACCCTGACAAGCACTTGGAATTGTAGGCATTACATTTAGTTTGACTCGGTTCCACAGATAAATATTGTGAAAATATCCGAACTACAAGCTCACAACGCCTAGCACTGCTAGGCGTGAGCTTGTAGATCGGCTGATTTCACAATATTTGCCTATTTTTTACATAATATTTGGCCAATTTGGTATTAAAAGGTCTTAAATTCCTTAAATTGTAACTTTATAAATGTGCAGATACCCTGTATACACTGTATGTTGGTGTGTTTACTGTTGAGTGAGAAAACAATGTTGCACATTAAGCTAATCATTTTAGATCGGCTATCGAGGTATTAAAAGGTCTTAAAAGTCCTTAAATTGTAACTTTATAAATGTGCAGGTACCCTGTATACAATTTTACTGTATGTTGGTTTCTTTACTGTCGAGTGAGAAAACAATGTTGCACTAAGGTAATCATCTGGGGACCCTCCAAATCATTTGGGGACCCCCAGTTTGGGAACCATTGCAAGTATGATCACTACACTTGAGTAAACATAAGTATGATTTTGATATTCGCTTAAACAAAGGCAGTTTCATGATGCTGAAAGCCTATTGTCTATGGTGGGAAGCCTCTCAGACCCCCACATTTTGTGTAAAATCCACTTTTTGGGAAGGAAATAAAATATGTCCACCAGACAGAGAATCTTTGATTCACTCAAGTGTGTTTATTCAAGTCCTGCATCACCCTGTTAGCGTATTTCTCAGTAATGACCACCTCACTGTTAATTATCCCTTACATAAAAAGCCAATTGATAATACACGTGATCAATCAAATGCAACAGTAATAGAGCAGGGCAATAACTCACCCGATCTGTCCTGCTGGTAAGGGTCTTCGTCTTTTTTATGTCCTCCGGTCCCGTCCAGCTCCATCTTTTCACTGCCTCCTAGTGAATGAAAATTACAACACAAATACCATGTTATGAACTCTAAGTGTATTATATTAAGACATCACATACATGCAGAGAGACAGTGTAGTGCCTCAGTAAAGTAGGATCACAGGTAAGCCAGGTCATCAAATTGTTAAAATCACAACCAATTTAAGGTCATATTACTACTCAGATTAACAGCCTGATATAAAACTTACTTTGGAGTTGGTGGAGGCTCAACTTTGGTGTCTGAAATCCTCTATTGTCTGGATCACAGCAGTTGTAACCTCCTCCTTATGAAGCGTTCGGAAGCTGAAGACAGACACACACACACACACACACACACACACACACACACACACACACACACACACACACACACACGCACACACACACACACACACACACACACACACACACACACACACACACACACACACACACACACACACACACACAAACAGATGCATTTAAAAACCAAGACCAGACCAAGGTCAGTGGACAGTGGTGTCCAAGGCATGTGCTGTGGAAGGCAGATAATGTTAATTATAATTGGATGCTTGGTCAAACATATCAATAATAATTTAGAAACAAATATAGTCTGGGAAAGCCAGACGATCAGAGATCTCTGCCTACTGACATGTCTGTGGTCATCTAAATTCAAAATGGTCACCATTATGTTAAATATATGGACTCAAGGCAGACTGTCTCACGATTATAAACATTTTGATATTGACCATTTGAGTACATACTGTACAGCTACCTTCACCAGTGGAATGCAAGTATGGATTAAAATTGTAAATACTAGTAGCCCACCAATTTGGAATGAGTAAAATGATTTTTCTCAAAATCTGCTGCCTTTTAAAATTGACATGTTTTGGGGGGTCTTTTTTGGATTGAGATGGTCCAGGGGCTGGGTCTGGCCCCCAGGCCCATGTAAAGACTACGCAATAAAGAGTGTATGAATGGTACCAATAAATGGACTCAATTACGCCCCATCATAGGTGTGCGCTGGTGTCACACAAAAATAGCTGATCTACAAGTGATGCAACACATTGTGAGCTTGTAGACCAGCCATTTTTAATACAGGCACCTTGTGCAACAAAGTATAAACCAGGCTTTATGGTTCATTTGTATCTCTGAGTTAAATTGTGTATCAACGCGTTAATCTTTGTATACAGTCAAATAAATTATTATGACATGACATCACAGAAATGTAACAGATGCCTGTTAAGTTGCACTGACAAGACTATTCATTCATATTCACACTTGATAGTGTAAATATACTCATAGTACTGAGTCATTATATTCACTGCTGATGGTTTAACACAGCCACAATTGGCACAGTGTACAGTAGGCTACAATAATTTAGATTACATTAGTAAAGGTCAATTGTAATGGTATTTGCCTTATTTTCTCACTGTTTGCATTTGCCCAGATTATTACTATCTCTATTAATTACCTGTCTCTGCACCAAAAGGTAGACACAAACAAGAAATAGCATAAGAGATTGGATGACAGCTCATTTTGGTTAAAGGTAGGGTAAGTGATATTTTTGGGTTAAAACAAACAATTTGTAAGGTTAAAGTACTATATTGTGATAGTAATCATTGGTACTGTATAGCAGGGGTCTTCAACAGGGGGTCCTCAGAGTTACTACAGGGGGGCCAACACATGTTTGTGTGATAGGAACTTTTTTTTTTTAACCTGTTGAAACCTAGAATTCCTTTTCTGAGGGGAACATTAGCCAAAAATAGCAGATCTACAAGCTTGTAGATCGGCATTTCGGTTTGGTTAACAGTTACTGAACAAAATCTCTATAGCAATGATTACTGTCACACAATATAGAGCTACTTAACACTGTTACTGAACAAACACTATAGCTACTATCACAATATAGAGCTATTTAACACTGTTACTGAACAAACACTCTATAGCAATGAGTACTATCACAATATAGAGCTATTTAACACTTATTTTAACCAAAGAAAATCACTTCCCCTATGCCTTTAATTAAGTAAAAATACACACAGTAGATTATCAAAGTGGGGTCCAGGGAGGGACCACCAGAGCTTTCTGAGGGGGTTCCCTAGCTATATTAGTTAATATAGCATGAAAAAAACAGTTTAACCACCCTATTACATCAGCTATTTGAAAATAGCAGATCTACAAGCTCAGGTTGCAAATATTTTCAGAAGGGGGTCTGCAGCCAAATAGCCTCTATTTTGGATTTGGGGGTCCTTGACATGAAGGACCACTGCATTTTCATGAGAAAATATAAAAGCTGTGCATTACCTGTAATATTATCTCACTGCTCCAACCTCTGTGACTGTGCATGCCAAAAGTCTCCAAAAGTCTCCACAAATATATCAGCAGCTTGTAGAAACTTACTTTCTTGTCCAACAGTCTTTTAGTGCCTTTATTTCAGTTCGTTTTAACCTAAATCACTTCAGCTATCACAGAGCCTGCATCCTGCATGAGAGTTACTGACTGCGCGCACTCAGAGTTCATTCAAGGTTCACTGCTGCTCCAATGAGTCAAGAGCCAATAGCTGCCTGCAACGTCATGGCACTTTAGCACACAGCCAATCGCATTTCGTTTTTTCAAACTGAAATTTGGCGGGCATGCACCCACAAAGCAACAGACGTCTGCAATGCATTGTGGGACTTGTAGTTAATTTTGGAAGTGCTTTCCATTGACACGCTGTATGTGTCGTTTTTTTCAGAAACTACAACATGGCGTCTACATTCATTCACTGTTGATATGCAATATATTCAGTTAGTTTGGGCATTAAAATGTGTTTAAATCAGATTTCATTACAGCTGATCATTTGCTTATATAACCTGTCAATGAATATATGATGTCTGTTGTATGATGTCGTTTTTTTTAACTTATTTCAAGCATGATTATTTGTGTTAGGCATTGATGAATACAGTAAATTATGTTTAATATCTGGTTGCCATATATTGTTCCAATTTTTTTAAGTATTTTACCCATATTTGCATATTTATTTAAAAGGATTTTTTTTTCTTTTTTCTGTGCCACTTTTCCCCAAAACAAGTGTATGTTGGGCTGATATATACACTGTAACAAGTTCTGTCACATCTATAATGTGAATTGTAGTTTTTTCATTACATTAATATATTCCGCATGTGTGTGCGTGTGCGTGCGTGCGTTTATCATTAAATGGGTGATAATTGCCCCCATTTCCATAGTCCCCCATAGATGTTTAACAATGACCATACCTGACAGCTGAGGTCAAGACCTTTGCATAGTCAACAGTTTGCCATATGTATACAAGCCTTTAATCATGGAGTCTGGGTTCAAGACCCGAGGTCATTATTTCAAAGCAGTATGCTGCTGTATACTTTGTGCAACAAAATAACACCTTGTACAAGCGGCATGCACCTATTTTGTATGTTTGAAAAGCATCATACTGTGTACTCAACCACTGTATGTGTTTTGTTTACACACACTGTCTGTCTGTCTATACACTGATTATACACTGGTCTCGTTCACGTCCAAGATGATTAACTGAATGCTTACACTTACCTAATACCTACCATTAAATTCAAGAGAAACGCTGATAGAGTCCAATGTATGCCTTGATCAACATTCAGACTTCCCTAAATATAATGACAGCTTGCTGTCCCATAGCCAATTCAACTGCATACTTTCTGGGGGTCTTTAGTCTTTACCCAGAGATGTTCTGTTTTTATCCAGTTACCAGCAAAGCAGAATCATTTGCAATGCATACAGAAATAAGGACATGTACAAGCTTGCTGCCTCTGTGTTGTTTATGAAAGGTAAAAACAACAGATCTGCATGCTTAGCTTCCCTGGTAAGGATCCTTGGGCTCTGTGAGCCCCATCCCATTTTGACCCTACCTGTGAGACAGACTGTATCCACTTAAAGCTCTTGAGCTCGACCCATTGCATAACTTATACATCAGTTAAATATTTTACATAATATGAACCCAAGATAATTGTGACACACAAAGATATGCCATAGATGTAATCAGTACAGTACTAGTCCATACCCGGGGATGTGAGCACTGAAAGTATTTGCAGACTTTGGGTTATGCACTGCGTACACAGTATGCTTAGATCAACTAGGAGAGGAGGTTTCTCATTTGATCATGGCTGTGTGTAACAACTTGTCATTTACCTGACATTGAGTAGTCTTTACCATAACCTGACATTTCCAGACCAAAGGTCATATTTGGAACGCATATATGACACAAATAAGATGTAGCTGGAATCCTAGTATAATATACTATGTCCTCTGTAGGATACTGGGTCTATATTTGACTAGATATCATATGGCACATATCAACAAAACTCATTTGCATCAGCATTGGTCCGTATTCTGTAGAGAATCCAAGGAAATATACATTGTTATAAGTTAAGGATTCTGGACCTTTTCACTTAGTGATATGCTATGGATACTGTCAGTATTCTACACAAATTAATACGAATATCTTAATATTTTTGTATCAAAACATAATATGACAAGAATAACATATGTGTCATATGAAAAGGTTTTATATACCTCCCAAAGTCATATATTGAGTCAATATTTTATCAAATGTGGAGCCTACCGACAAAACTTCAAATATGTTCCAGAAATTATCCATATTCTCAAGATAATCAAGAAAATAGAAATCACCAGATTAAGATGTAGCTGGTATTTTGACATAATATATGTCCTCATGATGTATGTTGGGTTCACATTTGACCAGATACTCAGGATAAGTATCGGAAATGGTCCGTATTCTACAGAAAATCTAATGATATTTCTGGATAAATATTTTGGGATTTCACCTGGTAAAAATTACCAGATTCTGTCCATTTTCATGACCTATCAATATCAGGTAAAACTCTCACCCAAAACAGGCCCAATGGCAACATCTTTGGTATTATGTTATGACAAAGGGTGATGATATATGCTACAGATATTGCCATTATTCTACTCAAAATAGGGTATCAATATATTCCGGTATACTTAATTCTCTAGTGGCTCCAGAGTCAAGATATGACTTTAAGTGATATGAGCTTAACATAGACTGTATTTGTGACACATTCAGATAGATCCGTATTCTAGAAAAAAAATTGTGCTCAGATATGTCCAGATAGGATATAAGGTGATATTTGGAACACACAGATGACACAAATAAGATGTAGCTGGTATCCTTATATAATATATGTCCTCATGAGGTATCTTGGGTTCATATTTGGCCAAATATGGCATATCAATAAACTCAGGATATGTATCAGAAATGTTCTGTATTCTACATAAAATCCAGTGACGTAGCCAATGAGATATTTTCGGATTCTGGCTCAATTTCCCCAGTATAAATCACCAGATTCTGTCAATTTTCATGACCTATCAATATCAGGTAAATATCTCACCCAAAACAGGCCCAATGGCAAAATCTTTGGTATTATGTTATATATGACAAAGGGTGATGATATATGCTACAGATATTGCCATTATTCTACTCAAAATAGGGTATCAATATATTCCGGTATACTTAATTCTCTAGTGGCTCCAGAGTCAAGATATGACTTTAAGTGATATGAGCTTAACATAGACTGTATTTGTGACACATTCAGATATGCCATAGATTTGATCCGTATTCTAGAAAAAAAATTGTGCTCAGATATGTCCAGATAGGATATAAGGTGATATTTGGAACACACAGATGACACAAATAAGATGTAGCTGGTATCCTTATATAATATATGTCCTCATGATGTATATTGGGTTCATATTTGACCAAATATGGCATATCAATAAACTCAGGATATGTATCAGAAATGTTCTGTATTCTACATAAAATCCAGTGACGTATCCAATGAGATATTTTCGGATTCAGGCCCTTTTTGCCCAGTATAAATCACCAGATTCTGTCCATTTTCATGACCTATCTATATCAGTTAAATATCTCACCCAAAACAGGTCCAATGGCAATATCTGTAGTAAATATGTTTTATATGACAAAAGATGATGATATATGCTACAGATATTGCCATTATTCTACTCGAAATAGGGTGTCATTATATTCCTATATACTGCGTTACGTCATATTCATACATTGTGTATGACAAGCAGATGAATATTTCATCCATATTTGTATGAATATGGCTTATGTCAACAAAACTTTCAATATGCATCGGAAATGGTCTGTATTCTTTAGTGGTTCCAGAGTAAAGATATGACTTTAAGTGATATATGAACTCAATATCTGACACATCCAGATATGCCATAGACTTAATCAGTATTCTAGAAGAATATTGTGAACAGATATATCCAGATATGATCTAAGGTCATTTACGGAACACATACATGACAAAATTAAAGTGTTGCTCATATCCTAGTACAATATATTATCTTCATGATGTATATTAGGTTAATATTTGCCCAGATATGTTGCATATCAACAAAACTCAGGATATGCATCAGAAATTTCCGTATTCTAGCGAGAATCAAAAAACTGATATTTGGGGATTCTGGCTCTTTTCGCCCAGTGGTAATGCTTCTCACCTCTTAAGATGCAGCTTGCTGCTGTCAAATAAATAAGTTGAAGAGTAAATACACAGAATCAAACAGCTGGAAAACAGCTGAAACACTCCACTGTGTGTGTGTGTGTGTGTGTGTGTGTGTGTGTGTGTGTGTGTGTGTGTGTGTGTGTGTGTGTGTGTGTGTGTGTGTGTGTGTGTGTGTGTGTGTGTGTGTGTGTGTGTGTGTGATGCACTGAAAGAGGATGTGAATGTTAAACAATAGAGAGTGAAAAGCAACAGCTCTCCATCTCTGGACTATGACCTATTGAACCATCCCAGAATCCTCCCCTGACAAGTAGGAGTGGAGGAGAGTGATCCAAGTCAAATAGAGGTTTGGGACAAAGGCTGCCTTCGTGCATGCCTGTGTGTGTGTGTGTGTGTGTGTGTGTGTGTGTGTGTGTGTGTGTGTGTGTGTGTGTGTGTGTGTGTGTGTGTGTGTGCGTGTGTGCGTGCGTGCGTGCGTGCGTGCGTGCGTGCGTGCGTGCGTGCGTGCGTGCGTGCGTGCGTGCGTGCGTGCGTGCGTGCGTGCGTGCGTGCGTGCGTGCGTGCGTGCGTGCGTGCGTGCGTATGTCTAAGTGGAGAGGTGTGGCATATAGGCTGTCTCAATTTTCAGTGTGACAGGGTTGCCAACTTTGGTCAATTTGCTGGAGTAAGATTTTCATGGCATGCTCTCTACTGTGTCTTTTGAGGATTTGAAGCAATCATTCTTTATTATGATTGATTGTGCACAGAATAATAACCAGAGTTAAAAAAAGGAATTGGCTTGGACTCAACAAACAAACACACGTTAATATACAGCAATTTTGCAAGGCTACATTAGACCCTATTAACTTTTCTCAAAGGTGTCTGAGTGGTCCGAAATTAAATGGGTGGTGCAAATGAAGTTAGTTTGCCAATCGTCCGTCTCTCTGTAATGTCTATGAACCCATTTGTCATGCTGGGAAAAGTGCAGTGCACCACTGTCTCCTGTATACTGTATGTTTTTCTTACTGTGGCGGTGAGAAAATGCGCCAGAAGACGAAAGCCTGATATTCAGCCATCCTGATCCCTTCAGATTCACTCTGTTTACAGATCAAAAGCCATCTAATGAGAATAACCATTAGCATGGTGGATCCATTGGGAATGGAACCCATGACCCCGGCAGTACCACTGACCAGCATCATGTTTGTCGTATGACACAAAGTATACGTAGATGAGCCTGAACTTCGGCTCTTCATGTGGACGGGCAAAACATGTGGCACGAGACAGATTAACAAGAAATACAGCAAAACATATGATCTCATGTGTGTTTTTAGGTTCTAATGCCAATGGTCATTAATATAATTACCTAAACAATAATCATTTAGAGTTTCATAAGCATTATCTTCTATTACACAGGCCTATAGTTATTTAATCAAACAAGAGCTAGGGCTTAGAGAGGAGATTAGCATACATCTGTGTTTAATTAGGCTAGAGCAGGGGCAAGGTGTTGTGTCTGCCTTCTAACAAGTCTGACTTGTCTTTTAACAACACCGGAGCTTGGGTCTCTACACACATGCACATGCACACGCACACACACACGCACACACACACACACACACACACACACACACACACACACACACACACACACACACACACACACACACACACACACACACACACACACACACACACACACACACGCGCGTCTTGCTTCCTGCCCTCGGACCCGGGGTTCAGGGGATCCTTGGGTTCCCTTGAGATTTGGCAATTTGTGGTCTTGTGTGTGCCTACATAATATCTGTAGTGCTTGTGTGTGTGTGTGTGTGTGTGTGTGTGTGTGTGTGTGTGTGTGTGTGTGTGTGTGTGTGTGTGTGTGTGTGTATGTGTGTGTGTGTGTGTGTGTGTGTGTGTGTGTGTGTGTGTGTGTGTGTGTGTGTGTGTGTGTGTGTGTGTGTGTGTGTGTGTGTGTGTGTGTGTGTGTGTGTGCGCGCACATGCGTGATTGTGCATGCGTGAGTGCGTGTGTGTTTGTGCATGTAGGAGACACTCTTATCACAATTGACATCTCAGCTCAAAGTCATCTCCTGTTTCTTCCGGTAGCATTATAGGTCTCATGGGAGAAACACACACACACACACACACACACACACACACACACACACACACACACACACACACACACACACACACACACACACACACACACACATGCGCATGCGCATGCGCATGCGCATGCACACACCTTACACAAATTGGGTGTTATTATCAAGAGATGTAGTTGACACTACACACTGCAATTTCATCAAACATTTATCATTCATGATGTGAAGTAAAATTATATATTATTTTTGACATAATTATTTTTTTTGTGACCAAATGTTTTTCTTTTTTCTTTAAAAAAAATAAGCTTTTCAAGGGAAGATATATTACATTGTATCACTATGCAAGGACAAACAGTTCACACAAAGTCTCACAATAACTTACAGAAGTGTATCTTTTCAGTTCATAGGTTTTTGACATAATTCTTCAGTACATTCTTCATCCTGTATTCTCTCATTCCCCCAGTCTTCTTTCTCCTATCCAGTCTCTTGAAATACAAATAAAGGGGAGGGCCTCTCATATTTATATTAAAAGCTCATAAGGAGGCCTTTGTTGTGTATATTGGCCTGACCCTGTGCATGTACGCATGTGTGTGTTTGTGTGTGTGTGTGTGGCGTGCGTGCGTGTGTGCGTGTGCGTACGTGCGTGCGTGTGCGTACGTGTGTGTGTGCGTGTGTGTGTGTGTGTGTGTGTGTGTGTGTGTGTGTGTGTGTGGGTGTCAGTGCCGACTGGTTTGCATACGCGTGCACTGAGTCACTGTCTGCATACATGTCAAATGTGCAATGTTTGTACTGGTTCCCTCCCTTTGCCTCGGGCCCGCTCCAAACCGGACCTCCTTCCAGAACATGAGGGGGAGTATCGGCACTGAAGTAGCCCTGGAGGAGCCTCGGTCCTGATCCGAGCGGGGGCGAGGGTTCCCTGAGGAACCTGGAAGGCGTTTGGAGACGGTAGGGGGGGTGGTATGCCTTCTGTCTTCCCCCTCAAAGGCAGGGGCTTTCCTGCACTGGGGCCGCTCAACACGTCCCTGGCTATCAGCAGCTCTGGAGGGTTTATCCACAGATATCGGAGGGTTTCTGTGGGTGTATCAGCCTGGAGCCTGGAGTTTGTACATGCAAGACAAGAGCAATGAAGTTGATACAAACGCACACATGCACAGGAATACATAAATGCGTGCGTACCCGTGCTCGCACACACACACACACACACACACACACACACACACACACACACACACGCACACACACACACACACACACACACACACACACACACACACACACACACACACACACACACACACACACACACACAGAGGTCTGAGTGTATTCCGTCCAGTCTGATTGTGTGTATGGGGGCGTCTTTAGGGACCCCTCCTATCTCTCCTTCCTGGGGTGATAGTGCTGTTATCTGTCTCCCTTTACACCATGAGCTAATTACCACTGAATGCCATACAAAGTTATAGATAATAGTGTGTGTGTGTGTGTGTGTGTGTGTGTGTGCATGTGCGTGTGTGTGCGTGTGCATGCATGCGTGCGTGCGTGCGTGCGTGCGTGCGTGCGTGCGTGCGTGCGTGCGTGCGTGCGTGCGTGCGTGCGTGCGTGCGTGCGTGCGTGTGTGTGTGTGTGTGTGTGCATGTGCGTGTGTGTCCGTGTGTCCAATATGAGCTAACCAGACCACAGACATAGCTGATATGATATAGTTGTGAGATCATCCTTCAAAATAAGTAAATAAATGATGCAGCACGTTTACCGTATTCATTGCAATATGTGTGATGGAAAGGCGGTGTACACGTACACGTACACACACACACACACACACACACACACACACACACACACACACACACACACACACACACACACACACACACACACACACACACACACACACACACACACACACACACACCTGCGGTTTCCCCTGAGTAATAAGATGGACGGACATCAGATAGCAGAGCCTAATCTGAGCACGGCGCGGCATCATTTATCACCGCCTCCGTCGTCACCCTCCATGTTAACATCTCCCTGACTGATCAGGTGTGAAGAATACCAGTGACGGGCCACTGTCACGCCTCTAATTAGGTGTGACTGGTGATAGTAATGACACAAGAGCTCCACTTGTATACAGCAAACCCTCAGAGATAGTACAGTATGACATTAAACCTTGTGTTTCTTCCTTTGATCAGAACGTACAGTATACACTGCAAAGTCCTGAGTGTTCATTTAAAGGTTCTGCAAGTGATATGTCTTTTTGTTAAAATAAATTTGTTCAATGTTCAATGGGTCTCCCAGTCTCTCCAGCTCCTTAGTGAACAGAAAATAAATGTTCAGGTCGGGATACCAATTTCATCCAATCAGGAGAGAGAATTACTACAGAACAGCAGTAGTCAGGGCTGTTAACAAAAAAAGGGGGACACGGCTGACAAAAGCGCCAAATTTTTTCTACATGCTCTCCATAAGTTTCATTTTGGACGGGGAGCCACGTCATCAAGATGGCAGAAGGCGGCCATCTTGGATTTCAAAGATGGCCACCATGTAATATCTATAAGTGCCAATATCTCGGCTTCAAAGCCACTTAGAAGGTCAATCTTGGTGTCAAAATATACATTTTCTGGGTCAAGGAATGCAATAAAGCTATTGAGAATTCCACTAGATGTTTATTTGTGCCACGATCAAATAAATATGGTCATTCTAGCAACATATTTACATAATTTTAACTCGGTTAGCAGTCAGACACAGAAAATGGAGCATGAAGTGAATTGACATTCAAATTATCTGTCACATTGACAACTGCAAAGCTCTGTGCAATTCCAGTGTGCCTTCTTGCAACCTTGCACCACAACCACGTTTACAACCGCACTTGACCAGTTCATTGCAGGCTTTTGACGCCATCGGTAGAATGCTCCACACAGGAAGCCACACCTGGTTGTTGTCTTCCAATGTCCATCCCCATCCTTCTGGACTGGGTGTCGGCTGCTGGGCCAGTTCAGACGTGGACCAGATCCCAGACTGGTAGGCAACTCGCTTCACGTGCTGCAACAGTGAATCTTGCGTTGGTGGAATGTGTTCCATCGTTTTGTTCTTCTGGCAGAACAACTCTCGCCGTGCTTCATTGACAGATTCCAAATCACTTGTCTTATCATACATGATGACTGTGAAACGCTCAAGAAGCTGAAAGTGTTGGGCATCTATGGTCACTGAAGTGTATGGATTTTCTGCCATGTAGTTGAAGGCCTGGGTGACCTCAGGGTAGGACTTCCATGCCACCCATGCTGACTTCTTTCCTTTCCCGCAGAATGCTGATGTTGTGTCACAGCCTGTGTAACAGTGGAAGATGGGAAGTGCTGTGGACTTGTCTTTGCCCAGAGCATGGCAGATGGTGTTTAAATGAACATAGGTGTAGTTCTTGCCAGTGCCAAAAGCAACCTAGATGTCTGCAGCTGGATACTTGGTGAGCAGGGCATGGAACTTATCCTTGATGAGGATAACGACAACATCCGTATCCACAGTGCGTATCAAGCAGGTAGAACAGCCATGTTCCAGGGCATCAAGCAGGTGAATCAATATCCTGGTGTCGGCCTCTTCGTGGTTACATGGCAGCATGGAGTGGCTGGTGTCTGTGCCGACCACTGTGATGCCAGATGTGATGAAGACCAGCTTGCCCTCTGGCCAGGCGGTGGATGCAATCTTCCCAGAGAGAAAGGTAAAGAGTTCCTGCTTGTTTATAGGATCACGCAGGAAATCTGGCCAATTCCCCGGCAGCTTGTTCTGACCAGCCACCTTCCGTCGTATCCCTTTGCCTCGCTTCTCCCTTGTTGACTCTTTTATGCTGCTGGTGATGTAAGTATCCCAGACCACATCAACTCTTTTGGAGATCTACAAAGCCCAATCCATTGTGTGCAAGAGACGAGATTGGCAAGGGGCAGGCAAAAATCGAAACTGTGTAAGGCAAGGGGTCGAAAACCAAAGGGGCAGTCAGAGAAGGCAGAGGTACCGGCAAGGGCTGGGCAAAAACGTAGTATAGAAAACAGAACAGAGATCAGTTAGGGCAAAAAACTTGATTTTGAACAATGCTTGAGAGCTTGGGTAAACACAAGGCAATCTGGCAAGAGACTGGAGAGAGACTGAGGCTTAAGTACTGTAGGCATGATTGCAGGTGAGTGAATGCAGGTGGTCACACTGGCAGGAACCAGATCCAGACACACCCACACCCTAGGGACTAACAGGACACAGGTGGAGATAACTAATAATCACAGGGAGGAGAGACAAGGCAGGTAAACAGTAAATAGGCAGACAGGAAACAATAGGAACGATACTACAAAATAGATAGGAAAAATAGGAAATAACAAGAGTCAGATCTGTCAAAGTTTAATAAACACACACACACACACACACACACACACACACACACACACACACACACACACACACACACACACACACACTGAGATGTTGTGCATAATCTAGACGAAGCATGCATAATTGTGTACATATATTGCCAGAATTTACCAAATTATCTAATATTGGCTGAATTAGTCACTTATTGATATTCCCTATAGTTTTATTGCATTCCTTGTCCCAGAAAATGTATATTTTGACACCAAGATTGACCTTCTAAGTGGCTTGGAAGCCGAGATATTGGCTTTTATAGATATTGCATGGTGGCCATCTTTGTAATCCAAGATGGCCGCCTTCTGCCATCTTGATGGTGTGGCTCCCCGTCCAAAATGAAACTTATGGTGATGGAGAACACGTAAAAAAAAATTGGCGCTTTTGTCAGCCGTGTCCCCCTTTTTCAAAAATCTGGTCTTAAGCAACCGGGCTACAGGATAAACAAGTGAAATTGGAAGTGATTCAGCAGAGACATTTGGAACTGGAACACTATCAAATTTAAGCTGATAAATGATCTTTGCAGTGTTCTCTCTCCTATTTGGTATCACTCTTGAATTTTCTGTTTACTAAAGAGCTGGAAAGATGGGAAGACCCCTGTTACTGAACAAACACTAAAGCAATGATTACTGTCTGAATTAAAGAGCTTTAACCTTTTAACAAAAAACTTTTTAAAACCCCAAAATATCACTTACAGCATCTTTAACTCTGAGATTGATTGATTGATTGATTGAATACTTTATTAACAGTTTGCAAAAGGTGCAGAGGTACAGTTATACAATAACTCCAAAAGCCCTGAGGGCTTGTTTCCATTGTGGTCCTGTGTATTCAATTCATCAAGACATATAAAGACATATAATACTATGCAAGAGATCATCAATACTAGGAGTAGTAAAAGTAAATTTACTGAAACACATTGGGGGTCATTTCTTTTGGCAAGCAAGAAGTCAAGGTCCAGTTGCAAATTTCAGACAGGTGCTTTTTTATGGTGGTTTTGTTCATTTGTTAACTCTGAGAGTGAACAAATGATGGACCTGAAAGGGTCCATTTGGTTACATTTGTGCAATCTCAGAGTTACAGATGGATAAATCAACACTTAGAATTTGACTGTGTCATCACTGAATATTATGTGTCATATACAGGGACAGGAAGTATAAGGTAAACTAAAACATACATAGAGGATGTTTGACCGAAGCTTGACCGCATTTCCTACATTCGTTTCTTTCTCCGTTCCCCTCAATTCCTCTAGTAAAGTAAGTTATTTGTTCATTCATTGATGTCCTTGGACACAGATTTCATTAACGATTTGTACTTGTGAATGAATTAATAAGTTCTGTTAAGTAAAAAAAAAGTCTGCTCACTTAAATGAGGCTAGAGTTAAAGGGCAAGACCACTTTGTTAGAGGTTTGGGTTGTGTAGTTACCTTGCCATGATGTAACTCCAAAGGTGGGCAAGAAATAAAAAATAATTGCTCCATTGATTAGAAATTGATAATTCAAAATATGCTCCTCATTGACTTACATTATACGGTAAAACTGCTCTCAAAGTCACTCTTTTAGCACTAAAACGAACGCAAACAAAGTTGATTCAGACAATATAGAACATCACCAAACCCAGTACTGTTTTTTTTTTAAATAAAAATGTCAACTTCCTGTTGATTTTGCCATTTTTAATAAGTAGAAAACCCGGACTGGATCGGCGGATCCGGATCCAGATCTTCAAATAGTAAAATCAACAGGAAGTTGACATTTTTATTAAAAAAACAAACAGTACTGGGTTTGGTGATGCTCTATATTGTCTGAATCAGCTATGTTTGGGTTCATTTATGTGCTAAAAGAGTGACTTTGAGAGCTGTTTTACCGTACAATGTAAGTCAATGAGGAGCATATTTTGAATTATCAATTTCTAATCAATGGCGCAATTATTTTTGATTTCTTGCCCACCTTTGGAGTTACATCATGGCAAGGTAACTACACAACCCAAACCTCTACTAAAGTGGTCTTACCCTTTAAGCTTTATAGGATAATTCATTTTTTTTCACTATAGGCCATTTTCATTCAAAACATCTTCATTGATTTTCTCTTCAAATCAGTGTTGTTGATTTCAACAAATTTCAGGTCCAGAATGTAACTGAATGTTGAATGTCCCCTATAAGTCCATGAAGATAATTTGTGTGATAATGTTTTATCACTAGAAATAATTAGCGAAGTATATAGGATTTAAGAAGTTAAGATAGGTTTCAAGTTCCGGATGTGTCTTGGCTCCTTGGCAGGCTATTTGCTTCTGTGTTTTGACTCCTTATGTTTTGGCTTCGCCGTTCCAAGATTTGAGCAGAGATGCAACAACACGGAGTGGAGGCGATGAGGCTTTGGAAGGATCAAATGGGGGGCAGGGGTGAACGGGTAGATGGTGGATGGGGGGGGCAGGGGAGAACAATAAGAGGATGGGGGGAA
>NC_137616.1:20804454-20816954 GCF_963280865.1 Gymnoscopelus braueri
AACCTCTTAAACCTTTCAAACCTTTCAAACCTTTAGAACCTTTCAAAACTTTAGAACCTTTAAAACCTTTAAAACCTTTCAAACCTTTAAACCTTTCAAACCTTTAACTCTACTAACACTATCAATACTCAATACCATCAACATTCTTAGCGATCCCACACTGTTTCTTCAGGAACAGTACCTTCTAGTTATATATAATATTATATAGTATTGTAATCAGTAAAAGAATATCATTGTCACGTCCCACGGGGGAACTTCAGTTTCCAGCTTCACCCAGCTGAGTGCTGTCCACAGAGGAGCACGGTGCAGTTAGGGGTTAAGTGTCTTTCTCAGGGACACGATGCATTGCGCTGAGAGCTGGAATTGTACCTGGAACCTCTGGAGTCCTAGGCGGCCTCACTAACCATTCTGTTATGGCTGCCTCCATTATATCACTTTATAATGTTACAGCATATTATAATGTTGTGTAGTTTAACCTATAATAATACAACTCAATATTTTTTATAATGTAATGTATCCGTTTAGTAAATAATAATCTAAATCGGCACAGTAACTTACAATATTTGAGTCTGAGATGTAGTGGAGTTGAAGTATAAAGTGTTGGAAAATGTAAATACCCTGTATAAAGTAAAAATAAAAGTAAAACTCCAAACCGCACCTAGCAGTACTTATGTAAATATACTTGGTTACTTTCCAGCACTGCTCTTAGAGTTACAAAATAATAATGTTACAGTGTAGGAGGATCTTACTCTCCTCTTCTGTTCCCAGGTTCACCCGGCCTCAGCACAGCCACACCGTTACTCTGCTCTGATTGGTCCTCAAGGCATTGGAGGAGAGAGCCAGATACAGCCAATCCCAAGGGAGCTTTTACAGAGCTCCCTCCCTACGTGCACACAACACACACACACACACACACACACACGCACACACACGCACACGCACACACACACACACACACACACACACACACACACACACACACACACACACACACACACACACACACGCACACACGCACAAATATTATAGTGACCCTCTCCAGCTCCCTCAAACTGTGAGGACAAGGCTTCCATGTCATTAACCTGTAATATGACAGAATATTAGTTATGTTCATGGAAATTGCCTCACACCGGATGTCCCTGTCATTGGACATCAAAGGTTTATGATCTTGTGAAAACGTAATATATCTCCACTCCCTTAACCCGCTCATAATTCTCTATTATTGCCCAGAATATCCATCATGTGTTTCATTTTTCTCCCCACTTGGCTCTCACACAGCAAAATCCTCAGCGTTCACTTATCCATTTGTAAACACAAATGGACCATCCATTTGGTTACATTTGTACATTATCTGAGTATTTTATTGTGTACTCCCCCTGTGGCTTCTTTGCACTTTCTTGCAACCTCTCTAACAAGTTATTTCTGTTGTGTCCTTTTCACCTTCTCATTCTGCAGCTATATTGATGTTGCTGTGTTGCGAGAAATCACAATTTGGGCTATTCTTATCTCATGTATCATCAGAAAGCAGTCTGTGAGGGAGAGAGAGCTCAGAGCTGCTTCAACCAAGCCAGAACTATAAAGGTGTGCTCCGCAGGGCGCTGATCTCTGCCAGCTGTTGTTTTTAAAACAAGCTTGTAAATTAACTGTGTTCTTACTTGAAACCTGGAGTATGTACCGGAACAATGTGCATGTCATAACAATTTCAAACAAAATACAGGCAAATCCTTTTTCACTTCCAAAGACATCTAATATCAATTAACTACATTAACTACATTATCATCCGACAGGAGTGTTTGTCCACTGCACGGTAAGTAAGACAAAATAGTAGCACTTAATAGAATGTATAAATTAATAAACACTTTTAATAGGGAGCAGAAAGCCCCGCGATCTGCATGTGTTGAACTCGAACTGACCTGAGCCCCAACCAGTGGTGTGTTCTACCGTGTCCCGCTGTATACGCCGTATACAGTGTAGATTTTTTGGGGGAAAAGCGTATACAGTCTACTAACCATTTCATCCATTGAAAACGCGCTAGCGTATACCCACGACCATGCGCATCTCGTGCAGGGAATGATTATCGTATACCTCCGGAAAAAAACCTAGACCACACCACTGGCCCCAACTCCTTATGGAACTTAATTGTAACTTTACGATGAATGCTAAATCATAAGTATTATTGTCACTACCTGGGCCGGTGAGCCATGTCATTTTCCCGACGTTAAGCTGTGTGTGTTTGTTCAGCGAACAGCCACAGCCTGCAGTTTCAGTGAATATTTGTGTTCGTGTTTGTGTGTGGTAGCCTTGCTAAGCTAGCATTGGACATTAGGTATTGTGGTGTGGTGCTTAGCGACATGGCTACATGTTAGGTTTAACACTGAAATTTAACTCATTTACTTCCAATAACTGAGTGACTTGGTTAAAATAGTTGGATAGCGGACATTCTCATACATTTTTTACATACCAACCCCTCCTTATTGTACTAAAGAAAATTGACAGTCATTGATCACAACACAGACAGCTGTTTTTATGGTTTGTGTGTGTGTGTGTGTGTGTGTGTGTGTGTGTGTGTGTGTGTGTGTGTGTGTGTGTGTGTGTGTGTGTGTGTGTGTGTGTGTGTGTGTGTGTGTGTGTGTGTGTGTGTGTGTGTGTGTGCGTGCTTGCGTGCGTGCGTGCGTGCGTGTGTGTGTGTGTGTGTGTGTGTGTGTGTGTGCGTGTGTCTGGAGAGAGAGAGAGAGAGAGAGAGAGAGAGAGAGAGAGAGAGAGAGAAGGATGGTAATGAGGGTATGGTAATGACCCTGGGCATTGGGTGTCCCCCTCGGTGGCCGTGCAAAAACCATCTGGAACCCGTCCCTTCCCGGTGACATCACATGACCGGCATAACCTTTCACCCTAAAACGGCCAATTAGCAGCATGTCCCTCCATAACTGTCTCGGTCCCTCCTTCAGTCGCTCTTTCTTTTTCCCACAATCCCCCTCATTCCCCCTCTCCACCTGTTCCTCCATGTCACTGGGGGGCTGAGAGTGACACACTGAAAGGGAAATAGTCACTGGAAATGTTTCCTAAGTTGCTGAACAATTGCACAAAACACTGCAGCACTACTTCGTCATTATGACCAATAGCAAAAATCTGCATGCTCGCAAGTTGTCGCAGTGTTATGAGCTTGAAGATTGCCTGTTTTTGCTGTTTGGGGGGATTTTATCTATTAATTTATTTTGGAAAAAAAATTAGGAAAGAAATATAGAAAAATAGGAAAGATTCGTATATTTCTGAAACTGGGTCAGAAATAGGGATGCCAGGGTTACTGTGGTTAAAAGAGGTAGGTACCTAATGACGCAGCACAGTCAAACCTGAGGATTATTTGCACCCATGTCCTGTGATGATCTATGTCTCTTTGTTTGGGAAATGATCAAGAAAGACCGTTTTAATGGCATCACATCTATGTCTGTGTTTTATCTACATGCAGCAGGCAAGCATGGAGTGTAACCCTAACCCTAACCCAGAATCCTTTTTTGTTATTTCCGCACTATTTTAATCTCTCTCTCTCTCTCTCTCTCTCTCTCTCTCTCTCTCTCTCTCTCTCTCTCTCTCTCTCTCTCTCTCTCTCTCTCTCTCTCTCGCTCCCTGGTGAATCCTTGTATCTCAGAGGTGATCATCAATCTAACAGGCTCTATTATTCTTTTCCACTAAGTGCTTTGATTTCAAGCCCACCCAAGAGATTATGCCTCAGACCCCCTCACTCCCCTCCAAACTCCACTCCATTTCTTCACCTATATCTCTGCTTCTCTGTTTTTCTCTGTATCTCTCTCTCTCTCTCTCTCTCTCTCTCTCTCTCTCTCTCTCTCTCTCTCTCTCTCTCTCTCTCTCTCTCTCTCTCTCTCTCTCTCCTTGTTTCAGTCCTGTGTTCTCTTCTCTCCAACCACACCTTGTACTTAAACTTTTCTTTTTTCTTTTTTAATTCCCTTCTCTGTGACCTCTTCTTTCATGCAAACCCAACTAGATATCAGGCACAGTTACTGTATCTGGGTGGTTTACTATGATATCATAGCTGACTGTACTGTCATATAATAACTCAGTGGTTCTCAAACTGGGGTTCGGGGACCCCCAGGGTTCCTTGAGGGGGTTCCAGGGGGGTACCCAGCAAGATTTGTTACAGTAATAGCAGCCAAATCAGTTTAACCACTTTAAACAGCAGATCTAAGCTCACAACACTATTTTCAAAAATATAAAAATATATAAAAGTGTTGAAGTCACAAATCCTGTATGAGGGTCCCTGGCACAAAATATTTTAGGTGGGGTTCCTGGTCACACATAATAATTTGGGGGTCATGAGTTTGAGAACTCATGACCCCAAAGTTTGAGAACCACTGTAATAGCTGACAGAGATTCTTTTGAGCAGTTTTTGTTAGCAGTATGTACACAGTTCATGAAAACTCAAAATAATTAAGGGATCAAAGTGTTCCCTACATTTCTTTGAGCAGTATAGTTTGGTGGTTTACTGTGATATAACATAACTGACAGATATTGGTTGGTGGTTTACTGTGATATAACATAACTGACAGATATAGGATGGTGGTTTACTGATATAACATAGCTGACAGATATAGGTTGGTGGTTTACTGTGATATAACATAGCTGATAGATATAGGATGGTGGTTTACTGTGATATAACATAGCTGACAGATAAAGGTTGGTGGTTTACTGTGATATAACATAGCTGACAGAGATATAGGTGGCAGCGCTTGTTTAGCTGCACAAAGACACCGGAAGGAAACGGTCAGAGGGCAGCCCTCTAGAGACACACGACTTATCCTCATAGACACATGGGTTGTGCCGCAACAGTGACATATAGGCCTACATCTGGAGGGTCACACACACACACACACACACACACACACACACACACACACACACACACACACACACACACACACACACACACACACACACACACACACACACACACACACATGAATTCACACTCTCTCTGTTTGATGTATAATTATCTGTGTTCATTTCTCCATTTGTCAGAGGGTGTATACCAAATCATTTGGTTACATTTTGTGAAATTAATTAAAGATGTTACTTGTATATTATTCACACTAAGATACTTTGTATCTCTGTTGTTGTTGTTGTTATTATCATTATTATTATTATTATTATTATTATACACTAATAATAATCAAGCAAAGCACAAGTGATCAAACATGTTTCAAGAGGAGAGACGATTAGATTAATTAGCCTATGCCACAGTGCAACTCCACTCTTGCACGTGACAGGCAAGCAGCATCATCCATCTTTTTTCTTCCAACACCCTAAGCCCCCCCACTTAAAGCCTGCTTGTTGTTTGGGCTTGCACTGAGTGGGCCAATGCTCAGAGCATCGGTGTGGAATGACGTGGAAGGACAAACAGCGGTTCTGGGGTCCCCGGTGTCTGTTACATCTGTGGGGACCGAGGCGCCAGTGCGCCATTTGAGACCTGACACCCCCGTCTTTGCGTTTTATCCCATTAACTGGCCACCGGTGCTGAAAGTAGCATGATTGGGCTATGGTCAATTAAGGTAGGGCGCAACTTTATCCATTTAGCCTATAGCTGCAAGCTGCTAAATGTGGTGTTGTTCAGTCAAAACTCAAAAGGCCTAAGCCAAACATGGGCCTAAAATAACAAACAATGGTCTGAAATTCTGAATTCATTATAATTCCAAACGTTGTTAATTTATTATGCATAATATAATATGCATAATAATACAAATAATAATAAAAATTGGCTAATAATAATAATAATAATAATAATGATAGTAATAAAGCAGTAGGGTAGTAATAGTAGGCCCTAATAGTAGCCTATAGGCTAGGCCCTAATCAGATGAGGATGATTTGGGCTTTCAGTACAAAACTGATGATGATGATGATGATATTAGTTTTTAACTAAAGCAAATAAGATAAAGGCCTGTATTTTTTACTGGCTAATCGAAGTGGCATCAATAACAATTAAGACAATCGAATTAAAATAACTAATGAATTGAAAACACCTCTGTATTTTTCATTAGACTAAATGTTACAATTCAACTGTGCAATTAATCTTCTTTCATCCTATTTTAGCTATGAAATGCAAAATTGCCCAAGAAGTGAAAATTGAGGAGCAATTATGCTTTTTGTCGTTTACGCAATGCTTATTGTTTGAGATAAGGCCACATTCTTGTAGGCCTATCATTTTAACCACTATGGGTCAATTTTCATTATTATTTTTCACATGACACTGTTTTTGCAGGTTGGTCAATGGTCACCCTAAAACAAAACTTTTTACAAAACTTTTGTTGGAATAGCCTACACTTTTTTTTTTTTTTTAAGAATCCCAGTCCTCCTCCCAGCTTGTGGTAACGCCCCCGGTCATGAACATAAAGTCAGATCCTTGCAGCGTGTTGCTTCCAGATAGCTGCCGTGTCTCTGTGTGTTTCATTCCAGCATTCCATTCACTGTCTATCTGTCCATATACCGTTACAGTTGCTCCCATGTTTTGAACCCGCTTCCACCGAGGTCGTCCGTCCGTCCGTCCATCCACCATGTCCACCGGATCCCTCAGTGACGTCGACGACGAGCTGTTGGACGGCATCTTGAAGTTCGGCGAGTCCGGGACGGAGAACGACAGCGCGGAGGAGGAGGAGAGCAGCTCCAACTGCGAGGAGGGCGGCGGCTCTGCCCCGGAGCGGAGGGGCGCCCAGGGCAAGAAGAAGAAGAAGAAGAGGAAGAGGAGCGCGTCGGACGGCGTGGCGCACGAAGGAGGCAAGCAGGTGCAGAGGAACGCGGCCAACGCACGGGAACGGGCGCGGATGCGCGTGTTGTCCAAAGCCTTCACCCGGCTGAAGACCACGTTGCCGTGGGTCCCCGCGGACACCAAGCTGTCCAAGCTGGACACCCTGCGCCTGGCGTCCAGCTACATAGCGCACCTGAGACAGATACTGGCCAACGACAAGTACGAGAATGGATTTATCCACCCTGTGAACCTGGTAAGATCATCTATGCTGACCTGTTGCATCATCATGAACCTCTCTGGGCTGCAGAGTCCTGCATGCAGGCCTTCAAGGAGTGAAAAATAAAAAATAAAGCAATGGTTCTAAAACTTTTACATTTCAAGGTCTCAGACAGGGTACAAATGGTTCCATTTGTACACTGTCTGAGTTATATACTTGTAAGGGTCAATTTAAGGAACCCAGAGAGTCCCTGCAATCCACCTTGAGAACCACTGGCTTAAAGCATGCAGGTGCTTGGGAGAGGTGGGGGAAAACATACATTTTCCTCTGTTCTGATGCAAAACCTTATAGCCTTTATTATAGGCCTGTATGTTGGCCTACCCAAGCCTGCTCAAACAATATGCATATTCAGTCAGTGATTTGTTTTAAAATAGAATTGAATGCAATAGCATTATATAGAGCTTGACTAGCTCTATATAATAATAAACAATAAACCATATGTCTCTAGACTTTAAATTATTCGTTAAGGGTATGTTTTCAGGCCAGGCCCCTGCTTACATTTTTTATTTGAATTTGATTTTGAGTTTGATTGAATTGTAAACCAAAACCTATTATCAGAAGTTTCAGAACAGATTTTTTTCACCCTATACCTAAATAACTTCTCCTATTTTTCCTTAGACGTGGCCTTTTATGGTTGCTGGGAAGCCCGAGACCGATTTGAAGGAGATGCTGAACAGTACGAGGCTATGTGGAACAACCGCCTCATAACCCAGGGAACGGACACCTGTTGCATAAGGACAATAGCCTATACTTTTCCACAGACATTGGTTGTGTTTAGCTTCAGATGATGGACAGAAATGCATGTCTCATCTTCTCCACAGACTTCTCGAGTGGGAATAACCGAGCGAGCGCGTGCACTCTTTCGTGCGTTCCTGTAAAGATTTATGTTTTATTTAAATGTCTTTCTTGTGCCACTTAACTGTCTTTGCTGGTTCAAAGATAACATGTGTGCTTTAGTTTGTTTTTTTATACCCTTCAGAAGTGCCATTATAGACCTACGTTTTTCACACGAATGGGCCAGTTTTGGGGGCTACATGATGACATTGGAAGTGCACATGAAATATTCAAGTGTCCTGTCAAAAGTTCAAGTAGATTACATGTATATAAAATATATTGGCTACATTTTTACTCTGCGTGCAGGACTAAGAATGCCTTTTCATTTGACTCGTTTTTTCTTTGCTGTGAGTGTGGGCCAGTTCTTTGACCTTGCTAACCTTTCTTATCACACCATCCCTTCAAAATGTCCTATAGCAAAAAACTTGTGCAGCTACAAAGAGCGTCAGTGCACAGATAAGCGTTGCGCTATTTGTTTTCTTAATCTCTTAAAGTCAACAGTGGACACAGTTACCATGAGATAAACAAATTGTTGCAATCAAAGATGATTTAGGTGCTTTTGGAAATTCTCATGCGAGGCTGTTTGTCATTAAGGCCAAAGGAGGTTTGAGTTTCCTTTAGTTTCTTTGCCCATTTAATAAATTGATAGTGTAATTGCGAAGGTATGTTATGTGCAAGAAGTTTGTTGTTTGAGGTCAGACATTTTCAAAGTGGTAAATGTGCACACTGCGCTTAATCCCGCCCCAGACACGTTGTTTAATTCGCGCGGGTTATGACCGCTGTGTTTACATTCTGCCGACAGTTATTTATGCAGCGTCCGCTGGCGAGAGAGGAGGCGTATGACTCAAGCTCTCTCTCATCTCTCTCTCTCTCTCTCGTCTCTCTCTCTCTCTCTCTCTCTCTCTCTCTCTCTCTCTCTACATTTTGTAGATATGATTCCTGTTTTAGTCTATTTATAATCTAGACAAACAGGTGAATAAGACCCTGGCCGATATAGTTTATTTAGACATTATATTCACTTATTCAGAGATCAGTTTCGATTGTGATAAGAACACTTTAATTTTATATTTCATCTAGACTAACCTGTTTCATACACAGTGCACATTCACGCACAAGATGTGTCCTATTTTTTTATTTAAAAAAAAAACACATTATAGCCTATAGGCCATAACAAACAATGTCCGTCACTTTCCTTTTTATTTTTATTCTATGTTTTCATTTTATAGGGCCTGGTTTACATAATATTATTTGATGACACATCAAGTGTCACAGCCTTATACACAGAAGGGCAGGTAAACCCAAACAGATGTGTCAAGACATATCCAAGCGACTAGACATTGAAATAGAATGTCTATTTGCTCGTTGTTGAAGTAGTAAGCAACGTTTCCTCAAGGACCCTCACCCAATACATCAATGGCATGTGGCAAGGCCCCAGAGGGACCACCGGGGAGAAAATAAACTTGGCAGCCGATCTCTGGGGCCAGCTGCACAGAGGTGCTGCTGCTGCCCGAGAGAGAGAGAGAGAGAGAGAGAGAGAGAGAGAGAGAGAGATGAGAGAGAGAGAGAGAGAGAGAGAGAGAGAGAGAGAGAGAGAGAGAGAGAGAGAGAATGGTCATTAATGAGATAGCAGGGGCCAGGGTTCTCATGCACTGAGCAGGCTGCTGGCTAATTGTTTAGTTGGACGGCTGCCCAAACTCTCATGCAAAAAAAAAAGAAGGGGGGGTCTGGGGTAAAAAGGAGGAGAGGAATCATATTTTGTTTGGAAAGATTCTCTATTGTTTTCTCTTTCTCAAGAGATCAGCATCTGCACTTCAGCAACCCACATGTTGAACAGACATCTCTTCTTATATAGCTTGAATCCAGAGGTTCTCAAAGTGGGGTCTAGGGACCCCGAGGGGTCCTTGAGGGGGTTCCAGGGGGTCCCCAGCAAAATTTGTTAACATATCATAACGATCATCTTAACCACTTTAACCCTACATTGACTGTTAGAAAATAGCCGACAACGAGCTCACAAGTTGTGAGCTTGTAGATCTGCTATTTTCAAAAAATCTTGAGAAAAAAAAGGTGGCACACAATGAAACATTTTAACAACAAAAATATTCTTTGTATATTAATTTGGGGGTTCTTGACATGAAAAGGTTTGAGAACCACTGCTAATAATAATAATAATAATACATACAATTTATATAGCGCTTTTCTAAATACTCAAAGTCGCTTTACAGAGCAGAATAAAAACAACTTTATTAGAATCGACTAGTTAAAAAGGATTAAAACTATAAAATCTGCTTTACTTAAATCAAATATTTTACATCAAAATTCCTCCCATCACACTTATCACCCCTTCCAAAAATGTTTATCATATCTGACATTCCCTGTCTCTGTCAACAGAGTTCAGTCCAAGACTTCCATCTCCTGGACAAAATACAGAAACAGTGACTTTTCTTCAATTCAATTCTTAGCAAAATAAATATTGGCCATGGATTAGAGATCTATAGGCCTACTTCTGAAAATATGTTGTATATATTTATATATATAATATATATATATATTGTCCCTATCTTGTTGTTGTTATCATTATCATTATCATTATCATTATCATTATCATTATCATATTATTATTATTATTATCATCATTATTAGTATTATGATGATGATGATGATGACGAGGACGAAGATGATGAAGATGATTATTGTTATTATTATTATTATTATTATTATTTAGGACATAATTGCATATCTCATCATGAATACATAATTATCATGAATAAAATAGTGATGTAGTCTTGATGTAAGGTTCTCTCTGGAGTCCTCATACAGTAGGCTTCATGCACTTTGAGAACCATCACACTGTAGAGAATGTATTGTAAGACTGCCATCTTCTGGTGAAATACAAAATTGATCAAATTGTCAAAATGAAGAATATACAACCCATGCCTGCCCCAAACAACATCTCTTGCATAATGGATTATGTACCATTGAATTGACCTTGACCTTGAATGTGAAGTTGACCATCATTCCCAGACACAGACATATAATGCAAGTGTGGACAGCAGAATAGAGTAGCCTACCCTCACCCTGCCAGCATGCAGAGGAAAAACCTTTGTGCAGTTTTAATCTGAATAAGGCCTTTTTTTCACTTTATCACTTATTTTTCTAGTTTCACCTGACAGTGAACAACAGGAATGTGCTGCTGCGGTTGTTGTGATAATCAAAGATTGCATGCTGCTGGGAGATGCATATCACCAACAGCAAAAATAACATAATACCTGTACTGCAAATTCCACGATTGACTGCTTATTTCCTTAAACAGCTGCACTCCCATTGTGCCTTCATCTGTATGACCACAGACAGAGCAGTAAAGAATCCATGTGTGGAGTGTTAAAAGGCCCAACACCTACAGTGTTCATTAAAGCAGCAAAGAATACCACTATCTCGTCAAATGGTACTATCTACTTTTATCTACTTTTTTACAACATTGGCACCTCAGGGCTGTTCTCGTTAGGCCTACTCAGTTCTCCCTCCTTGCCTCCAACCCAAGACTGGTTCCAAAATATGACAGCTCTGCCAATTTGATGCCTCAACAAAAGGGAGCAATACAGTGTGGTGCAAACCTACTTGTTTGTCTTTGATCTCAGTTTGTTATGGGGCCAGCACCTGCCTTCAAGAGGTTTTGGATGCGCGTGACTTCTTTTGAATGATTCAGCTCTGCCAACTGCCCCGTATTTTCTCCTGTCTGTTATAAAGACAAAAAGTGTGTCATGGGAAATGCAGCATGTTTATTTGATGCTATCACTATCCAAACAAAGAGAGAAACAGACAGACATGTAAAGAGACTGAAGGGAAAACAGAAAGCAGAAACTGAGGCAAAGTATTGCTGTGTGGAAAGCCAACATCTTGATCACTAGCCTAAAGCCAACATCTTGACCACTGGCCTAAAGCCAACATCTTGACCACTAGCCTAAAGCCAACATCGTGACCTCTAGCCTAAAGCCAACATCTTGACCACTAGCCTAAAGCCATCATCTTGACCACTAGCCTAAAGCCAACATCTTGACCACTAGCCTAAAGCCAACATCTTGACTCATCTTGACCACTAGCCTAAAGCCAACATCTTGACCACTAGCCTTAAGGGGAATTCCACCTTGGCTGGGTGAGATGTTTTAGGCTTTTGGTCATCCAGCAGAGGCTCTGAGCCACTAGGCTACCGCTACACAAGGCCTAACTATTTTTTTTCCAGTGCATATAATTAGTTTTTAATGAGCTCAATCTCCTTAACATTTTAATTAGCAAAATAATATTGCTAAGGATGCTATATAGTCTAATGTATAACTATACAATTAAGTAGGCTACAACACAACAATGAAATGTTCAACAGCCTACAACAGCTAGTTTCTAACAGTGGAGGACACTAGTTTCTCATTTAAACCAGAGGGTGGCGCCAGAGGCTAATTATCCAATCATAATGCACGCCTGTAACGTAAAGCCTAATTTATGCTCCGTCGCTCGATGGTGTCGCGTGTTGAAAATATCAGAGCTACAAGCTGACAAGCAACCGTCGTGTGACGAAGTAGGCTATGTTTCGGGCTTCAGAAAAGTGCACTAAGAAGAAACAGAACGGTGTTGAGGAGGTGAGAATGGATG
>NC_137616.1:20821954-20831954 GCF_963280865.1 Gymnoscopelus braueri
GTGTTCATTTAACCTTACGGGTCCCCATATGAACACTCCATGAACACTGCAGGATCTCACCATGTGCAGGTTAACCAGCCGTTACCTAAACCAGGGTCAGACAGCATTATGTTTTCCTCATCATCATCATTCCCACACATAATCCAATGCCAGACTGATGCTGCTCTGTCTCATACAGTGTTGGATACCCAGGCAGTGTCGTCAGGGTGTAACTAACCACATGAACCCCAGCATCCATATTCTGGGGGCGAACATTAGCCAAAAATAGCAGATCTACAAGCTCACAATGTGTCGTGACACGACGTGTTGTAAGCTTGTAGAACTGCTATTTTTGGTGTAGTGATTTGGTGTAGACTGAAAAGGGTGGTCCAAGTACAGAGCCAAGTCAGGTCCAGTTTACCAATTAGCGAGTCGCGAGTTTATTAAAATCCGTTAATTAGACGGGAAAAAATACTTTTAAGATGCGACGTGTTGTGAGCTTGTAGATCTGCTATTTTCACTGATTTGGATCCCGGCGAGACAACAAATTTCTCTTTTGGGTCTCGAGCTAAAAAGTTTGGGAACCACTGGTCTAGAGGGTTTAGCTAGTTAAATTATCAGTGTTCATTTTTATACATTTCCGAGACTGTGGAAATGTAACCAAATCATTTGTCTCAGTCTCAGAGAGTTAAATGTACACTAAGGATTTGACCGCATGCAGCAGCGCTGGCTTCCTTCCCTCCTGACAGTAGGAGCTCGCTCAGAGAGCTCTGGGATGATGGTGGGTCAGAGAACACAGCCTCTCACTGTTGAGTCATGGAGTTTATGAGAAACCGTGGCTAATCTTTGGCGAGTGTCTCCCTCCCTCCCTGTGTGTGTGTGTGTGTGCGTGTGCGTGTGCGTGTGCGTGTGCGTGTGCGTGTGCGTGTGTGTGTGTGTGTGTGTGCGTGTGTGTCAGGCATGTGCAATGTGTGGGAGTGACACAAACACCTGCTTTGGTGCTTATCAGACTGTGTGTGTGTGTGTGTGTGTGTGTGTGTGTGTGTGTGTGTGTGTGTGTGCGTGTGCGTGTGCGTGTGCGTGTGCGTGCGGGCATACGTCCACATACACACGCACCCACAGCATGCACTCCAACAAGTGAATGTGTGTCTCATTATAAACTCCCCGGGCCAAAATCACTCACAGGTGACTTTGTTTATTTGATCTCAATTAAGCCTCCACCTCCTCTCACATGGAAGACTGACCCAGACTTCTTCTAATAATTCTAAACAACGTTCCAGGGATCATGGTGGAACCCCCTCCCCGAAAAAGATTTGGTCAAATCCCCCCCAACAAGCCCCCCAAACCACCCCCTCGCCCCCCAGCCAGCCACCCCACCCTGGCTCTTTTTTTTTAACAACGTGTCGTTTTCATCCACACTCCGACAAAATGGGAACACTTCGGAATTCCGAGCACACATGGGCTCAATTATTAGCCTGCGGAATTCTGAAAAAAGGAAAGTCGGCAACAACGAAAATATCCCTCTAATCTGAGGGTCTTCCTATAAGGCCGGGTGTGAAGAAAACATTTGGGGGTCCTTTTTTTTTTTTTTTTAATTGGCTCCAGATTTGACCACTGCAGTCGGTTGGAAAGCACAGGGCGGGGGTTTGCAAGGAGGGCTGTTTTGTTTAAAAGAGGACTATTTTGGGTTGAAAGTGAACAAATGTCATATTTTTCGGGAGGGGGTAGGTTCACAACCGAGTGTTCTGCCCTGACGTTATAGGAAGCAGATGGACAGGATCAAGGAATGAAAACAGTGAGTCCCATAAGAGAGCCAGCGTCCGAGAGGAAGAGAGAGAGAGAGAGAAAGAGAGAGAGAGAAAAACAGCGATGTAGGTGATGTTGAGTGTGTGTGATGTAATACGTGGTTGAGGCAGTTTATAGTGAAATATAGAGAACTCATGACAGGCAGAAGACGTGAACGCTGTGGACAAGGTCCTTCCATTCACCCTTCACAGAAGTAGACTCTCAGAGTGGACAACTGTAACCAAATGGACCCGTCTCGGGGTTATACCAAAACTGACGATTTCGTTTTTTTAGCCGTGGAGACAGCATGGAAGAGGTTGAGGTGTAATGAAGTTTCGCACCTGTTCACTCAGCTCGTTAATTGCTATGAGAGAAACATGAGGTTAAGGCCATCAAAAAATGTGTTT
Organism: Gymnoscopelus braueri; assembly: GCF_963280865.1. Lineage (NCBI taxonomy): Eukaryota > Metazoa > Chordata > Actinopteri > Myctophiformes > Myctophidae > Gymnoscopelus > Gymnoscopelus braueri. The sequence goes on from NC_137616.1 coordinate 20,824,126, forward strand.
ATTTAAATCTAAACCGTCCATCCATGGTAAAAACCCTTTATTCACAGCTGGGTGGACTCACAGTCGCACACGCATTCACGTGCGCGCACGCATTCACGTGCGCGCACGCACGCACGCGCGCACACACACACACACACACACACACACACACACACACACACACACACACACACACACACACACACACACATCATCATAACGGTGTTCGACAGATTTATCTGGTGATTGCGGGATGCAACTTACAACAACACATCATCTGCACTGACAGATCTGAGACCAAGGGAAATCGTGTGTGTGTGTGTGTGTGTGTGTGTGTGTGTGTGTGTGTGTGTGTGTGTGTGTGTGTGTGTGTGTGTGTGTGTGTGTGTGTGTGTGTGTGTGTGTGTGTGTGTGTGTGTGTGTGAGAGAGAGCACGTGCTTGTGAGGGCCAAATGTCCCCAAAAGTATAGTAGAATTTGAGAAATAGCTATTGTAAGGATTTTTTTCCTGGTGGTGTTAAAGGTAAAAGAAAAAAGATTTGGGGAGTTAGGCTTATAATTAAGATAATATTCAGCTTGGGGTTAGGTTTTGGAATTTAGAGGTTCAGTTTATGGGTTATAGGGTTAGAGACCCCTGATTTTTTCTTATTTGAGTATCGGTGTAGCACACCTAAAATAGCAGATCTACACGATCAGAAGGAGCAATTGTAGATCGGCTATTTTCGGTATGCAACTCCGGTGCTCAACTAAGTACAACTTAATCTTTGGGGCTAGAGTTCAAAATGGTGCGGGGAAAAAGGTGAAAATGTAATTTATAAAATGCCTTTCCTAAAAATGTGATTTCTTCACAAGTACAGCAATACGAACAAACATGTGAGTGGGGGGCAGGGGGGGGGGGCAGAGACAATGTAAAATATGACTTTAACCCCCATTGAATGAAAAAGGTTGTCTGAAAGAGTGCAAGAAAAGAAGCGAATGATTTGAATTCTGACACACCTGTAGTCTAAGTGATTATACGCACCACAATAAAACATTCCTATATGAAAAAATAAATCAACGAGAGAGGAAATAAAGTGCCCCCAACCCCGACTCCCACCCCTCCTACAAAAAAACACCCTGAAAGTTAAAAGTTTGGCAGCGGGCCAATTGGGAACAACAACACCCCGACCGGTAATCTACCCATTCCCTCCTTCTTAATCCACTCATTCACCCCTCCTTCCCTCTCCCTCCTTCCTTCCTCTCTCTCTCTCTCTCTCTCTCTCTCTCTCTCTCTCTCTCTCTCTCTCTCTCTCTCTCAATCTCTCTCTCTCTCTCTCTCTCTCTCTCTCTTCTCTCTCTGCTCCCCTCTCTCCATCCTTCTCTCCCTAGATGCCATTTGTCCACCTTGGTACTCCGATGCCCTTCCGGAGGGCTGGGTATCGGCTTTCCTCCCCAACGGCCCTCATCTCCCTCCATCATGCATTTTTAATGGACACACTCGTGCAGCGGACAAATGATTTTTATTTTTGACAGGGGAGGGCCGTCTCCAATTACATAGGGGAGGGGAGAGAGGGAGCGAGTGTCCGCACAGTCAAGAGCACACACGCACGCACGCGCGCACACGCACACACGCACGCACGCACGCACGCACGCACGCACGCACGCACGCACGCACGCACGCACGCACGCACGCACGCACACACACACACACACACACACACACACACACACACACACACACACACACACACAGGGAGAAGTAGATGAGTAGATGTCCGCTCTCTCTCTCTCTCTCTCTCTCTCTCTCTCTCTCTCTCTCTGTGTCTCTCACGCGCACGCACGCACGCGCGCGCGCACACACACACACACACACACACACACACACACACACACACACACACACACACACACACACACACACACACACACACACACACACACACACGCAATGGAGGAAGAAAGTCAAACAAGACCAAAGTATGTCAAAGTATGTTCAATGCTAACATGCCCACATATGGAAGTCTGCATGAAGACTGCCTGTCTGTTTTGCTCGACATGTGAGAATGCGCATTACGCGCACAAAACATACCCACACATGACAGACATACATACACACATGGACTGGACGTACATACATACGTGCACAGGCGCACAAACACATGCACTCCATCCCCTAGACCAGTGGTTCTCAACATTTTCAAGCCTAGACCCCCCACTTGAACTGGGGACCCCCCACCCTGACAAGCACTTGGAATGTAAGAGTTGAGGCATTGCATTTTCTGTTCCAGATAGTATATATTGTGAGAATAGCAGATCTACAGTACAAGCTCACAACACCTCGCTTTATTTCATTTTTCAAACTTGTAAGAATAAAATACCATGACATTTTCTTTAAATATTAACCCATTAAGACCGGGAATGCATCTGTGTCATTTTAGATTTCAAAAATAGCAGATCTACAAGCTCATAGAGTGCCACGCTATGAGACTTGACTGGTACAGACCCTAACAATGAGTCCCACTTGCAATATCCTCAGTTGGCGGCCCACTTGCAATATCCATCACTGCCCTAGACCAGTCGTTCTCAAATTGGGGGTCCGGGACACTCATTCCTTGAGTACCCTTACCTGTTACAGGTCTGTAACAGTGTTCAAATGGAACCAAATGGACCCTTACGGGTCTACGCGTGCATTTCCAGTGCATGTGTGTTTTAATGATCAATCAATCGATTTTGTTTCCGGCTTGGATCAATATACTTTAAGTTTCTACTTATCACAATAAAAACAACATTTTCAAGGTTTTAAAGAAAACATACTATGACGTTTTTTTAATCTATCAATGTTTTATTATCAATAAAATCGTAGTGTTTGTGGGGGCCCCCTTGCAATATCCTCAAGCCCACCAGTTAAGTATAGCTGCCCATAGACCAGTGGTTCTCAAACTTTTTTATGTCAAGGACCCCCAAAATTATATGTATTTGGCCACGGACCCCCATCATAAAATATTTTGATCCAGGGACCCCCAGAAGCAAAGATTTTAGTTACAAATGTTCACTTTAAAAAATATATATTCAAAGATTTGCACACATTTTCACGATTTTTCAAAAATAGCAGATCTACAAGCTCATAGCGCGGCACTCGGTGCTGTGCTATGAGCTTGTATATCTGCTACTTTTAAGAGGTTAAAATGAGGTTGAAATGATTGTGACGCTTTATTAACTAATTCTGCTGGGGACCCCCTAGTAACCCCCCAAGGACCCCTGAGGGTCCCTGGACCCCACTTTGAGAACCAATGCCCTATAGACACACGTACACACATGCAGGTATAGGCCTCAGCCTATACAGTACACTTGCCATAAAGTGGCTGGTTGACGGACCAGTTGGATTATGATAGTCCAAAGCCCAGGGCGATGACAGAGGCATGCAGCCCACCAGGCCCTTCATTAAAGCGGGATTAGAGCCAGTCTAAAGCCATTAACTCAGGCTTAATACCACTTTAATTCCAATCAAATCAGAATTAAATTTTACACTGGGAGCCTATGTCTGTTCTACACATTAGTTCAATGAGTGGTGTGTGTTCAACAGTATGGCTCAGTGGCCGTGTGCGTGTGCGTGTGCGTGCGTGTGTGTGTGTGTGTGTGTGTGTGTGTGTGTGGTGTGTGTGTGTGTGTGTGTGTGTGGGGGTGTGTGTGTGTGTGTGTGTGTGTGTGTGTGTGTGTGTGTGTGTGTGTGTGTGTGTGTGTGTGTGTGTGTGTGTGTGTGTGTGTGTGTGTGTGGTACCTTTACATTAGGATGATGTGTCCACTGTAGATATTGGCCCGCAGGCTGTAAGACGTTCATCAAGTGAGGAAGGGATATATCACTGAGTGTCCAAAGAGACGATATTGGATTACCAATAAAGGGACATTCTCTTTAATCTCAGCGGTATGAAGGCTGGAGAGAAAGACTGGAGGAAAAAAGGGGATGTAGGCTACTGAGAGAGAGAGAGAGAGAGAGAGAGAGAGAGAGAGAGAGATACGGGGGGGGGGGGGGCGTAGGAAGAGACAGGGGTTGAGAGACAACAGCCTGATTTATTTATTCATTTTAAAAATATTTAAATATAAATCAGTGGCATTTTACAGGAAGACCGTAAATGTTTTTTTAAAGACAAAAGCCTCATTTATATTTAGTCGAATGACGGTGACCCGCGACGGAAGTAGCAGTAGATCTGCTATCTTCAGCGTGGCGTGGGACACTGTCACATGACGAAGTATAAATTAGGTAGAATAAAGAGATGGAGGGAGTGTGAAAGAGGGAGAGAGAAAAACAGAAGGAACAGACGATTTATGAGATCAGTACAGGGGTTCATAAGGACGGGGGGAACGGGACGGGACGGGGGGGGGGGGGGTATAGCAGACTAACTTGCAAAATAGTATTGGATTACTGTTAATGACTTTGAATGAAAATAATTAAAGTCTATCTGCTTTCTAAGTTTGTCCGCGCTCAACATCTGATTTGACCAATAATTTGATCTATTATTGCCGGTAGATTAGGAATGATCCATTTGTAATCCCATCAAAAGGGGCTGATAGTGTTATATACGTTGATATACGAACATGATTTGCTGTTAAAGCTGCAATCCGCAACATATTTATATGAATAAAACATGTGTGACCAATCTGTATGGTTTACAATATAACTAGCACGTCTGCAGTGGTTGGAGGTGCATGGTCTCCCTACTCTTCCATGGAGAAATGTAGACCCTGGTGATGGATAGGACACCTTACTGGTTGACAAGTAGCCCTGCCTGAAGCTCATAGGCCCATTGGCTCCCCTGGCCAAGCAGGGATTCCTTCTTATATGAGCTGTAGATTTTATGGCAACATATGGCATAAAGCGTCACAATCATTTTAACCTCTTAAAAGATCACATTGAACTAACTATTTCCATGTCTAGTTCAGTAAAATAAATGTAATGACAATGTTTTGCTACTGGTCATAACAATGGGTCAGTTATAACCAGTTACTTTTTGCTCATAACAGTGGGGCAGTTGTAACCATTTGTAACTAGTTGTAACCAGTTACTTTATGCTCATAACAGTGGGGCAGTTGTAACCAGTTGTAACTAGTTGTATCCAATTACTTTATGCTCATTACAGCGGGGCAGTTGTAACCAGTTGTAACTAATTGTAACCAGTTACTTTAAGCTCATAGCAGACGGGCAGTTATAACCAAGCCCCCAGAACCCAGTGGTTGCATTGAAGCGAAATGGACATGCTGGCCATTCGTAGGTACTGCAGCTTAAACGGACGGGGCTTGTTTGGTTGTTTCGACCAATGGGCTCGACTCACGAGCTTGCGCACAAGCTTGCGCACGGGGCCGCGCACCTCTGTGACGTAAAACGCGTCACTTCTGTGACGCAGAACGTATCACAGTGGCCCCAAATAGGCTACGCCCATCACACTTTCCAACCCGGAAGAAGGGGTGAATTTGCTTCATGCGCTGGGTGAGCAACTCAATGCAAGTGGATGGGAGGGGATTTCGGGTGCCCTCTCTATTATTTTTAACTCTATGGTTATAACCAGTTGTAACTAATTGTAACCAGTTACTTTAAGCTCATAACAGATGGGCAGTTATAACCAGTTGTAACTAGTTGTAACCAGTCACTTTATGCTCATAACAGCAGGGCAGTTGAAACCAGTTGTAACTAGTTGTAACCAGTTACTTTCCACCACTGGGGAAAGTGGGAATGATGGAATTATGGAAGAAAAGAGAATGCTAAGTCAGGTTAGTTGAAGAGCATTCCCAGGTGTAACCACAACATTCCATTCATACACACTATTAACACACTTCTGTTATGTGTGTGTGTGTGTGTGTGTGTGTGTGTGTGTGTGTGTGTGTGTGCGTGTGCGTGCGTGCGTGCGTGCGTGCGTGCGTGCGTGCGTGCGTGCGTGCGTGCGTGCGTGCGTGCGTGCGTGCGTGCGTGCGTGCGTGCGTGCGTGTGCGTCTGCGCGTGTGTGTGTGCTTGTGCGTGCGTGTGTGTGTGTGTGTGTGTGTGTGTGTGTGTGTGTGTGTGTGTGTGTGTGTGTGTGTGTGTTTTAGTCACGGATCTGAGGTTTACACCTCTTGGCCAAACTGGAACTGAAACTCATCTCAACCTCCAATGATAACAAACTCCAGCTGAAACACACACACACACACACACACACACACACACACACACATGCACATGCACACATGCATTTACGCACATGCATGCATTTACGCACGCAGCCACACACACACACACACACACACACACACACACACACACACACACACACACACACACACACACACACACACACACACACACACACACACACACACACACACACACACACACACGAGCACTCACTCACTAAAGAGACCTACCGTTGGCTCCAAAGTACCAGTTCATAGCTGATAAATCACCTCTTCATCTGACAGGTGGTGAGTGAGGTCAGCAAATGACAACCTCATCTAAAGAGTGAATGTTTACACTGTATTTGAAACAAAAGGGGACTCGACTCAAGGTGTCAAATTCATGTCAATGCCCTTGCTATGACATTGTGACAGCGTTGTTGATAGTGAGTTGTAAAAGGTGTGTGTGAGTGTGTAGTTGTAGGAATGAAAATGACTTGTGTGATTATCTTGTGTGATTCATGTGTCCCTTTTTTTAAACACTACTCGTGAGAATTGAGCACACCCTAGAGTCCTTATTCTGCGGTTAAACATTCGGCAAAAATTGCAGATCTATAAGTGCAATGTGACACATTGTGAGCTTGTAGATGGACTATTTTAGCTATTTGTCATACGTCAATATGTCTCTTACCTTGCTGATGATACATGTCTTTAAACACTACAATATAAATTATTATAATTTAATACAACTATGATAATATAACACACTATAATAGATTACAACTGTGATCATAATACACTATAAAGTAGTATACTGTTTTACAACTATGATAATTATAACACACTATAATAGATTACAACTGTGATCATAATACACTATAAAGTAGTATAATGTTTTACAACTATGATAATCATAATACTCTATAATAGATTATAACTGTGATTATAATACACTATTAATTATTATAATGTTTTACAACTATGATAATTATAACACTAGAATAGATTTTAACTGTGATTATAATAATCTATAAAGTATTATAATGTTTTACAACTATATTCTGTTCTAAATAAAAAGTTGGTGAGTGATCAGTCATTTTGAAGTGTTTGGCCCCGTTTGGCCTAGCTCAGACCTACCCAGGAGTGGGTACTTTTTAGGCACCAGTTTAGTACCACTTACACACCACTCTACCCACTTCATTGTAGTGGAAACCGAGGCACAAGTGGACGGTGTGGTGTGGGGTAGGGTGAGGCCATGCATATGGAAAGCCGCCTTTTGGCACAGCACTTTCAAAAAGGTGTCCCTAGTTTGGGTATGTCATTATTGTCAAAAATGTTCATGTCAAAACATAAAAAAGCAGACCTACAAGCTCCATACAAACTTGTAGATCAGCTATTTTTGCCATTTTCGTGTTACTCCGTCATACAACAAAGTATAATGGGGCTTAAATGGCTGTCTGTGTCTCATTACTTGTTGCCTGCTGGCTGTCTGAACTTATTCTGGTGCCTCAAACTTTCCTTCTTTTGTCTCTAAGTATTCTCCAAGGTTCTTCACAAAGAACTAGACGTTTATTTCTTCAGTGTTAAGAAATAAACTTGTGCGAGGCTGCCAGTATCATCCCTGCACAGTAACAAACCATTACGGGTCCATTATTACACTTTAAATGAACCGTCTGGATTTGACTGTGTATTACTGTAGAAAATGTTAAGAGGCTTCTTGTTAGACATTAGCTC
>NC_137616.1:20834454-20837446 GCF_963280865.1 Gymnoscopelus braueri
TACTTGGACCGCTTCTTTTCATTTACACCCGTGGTTTTCAACCCTTTTTCATAATCAAGGTCCATTGTTTATTTGGCATTTGAGCCACGGCGGACCTAGCCTGATTGTCAGACTGAAACGGGATCTATGGTCTGGAACTAGGCTACCACGGACCACCGTTTGATGAGATTTAGACTCTCAGACACCAAAACTTAGAATATTTTGTTGTCGTTGGACGTTGGATAAGATTTTGGCCACAATTCTAATGCTGTGTTGATGTATTAGGAGAGATAATAACAGGTTGATCGAAATAACAATTCTTCTACATTCTCTTATTGTGTAGACTTCTTGTAAATTAAGTAATGCAGGTGTTTAACAATAATTTAACTCTTGAGAGCGTAAAATGAAACCAAATGGACCCGTAAGAGTTAAAGATCTATAAGGGTCCATTTGGTTACCAACTCTCCATCATTCTCCAAAACTGCTCAAGGACCACTGGTGGTCCCCGGACCACTGGTTGAGAACCACTGATCTACACCAATTCTCTACCAAAAGTAGCCATTGGTTTAAGGTTCAAGTGGTTAATTGATGATAACACAGAGGGAATGGGGGAAGGAATGGCCACTGATTCAGCAGCTGTGTTAGAACGGTATATGCCATAAAAAATCTGCCAGTGTTACTTTAAGGGTGTTAAAGTACCATGAGTATGTTTTTTGGGAGATTTTCCCCAATAATGACATGTTCAGAACAGTGACGCCAGGTTGAAAGTGGTTAACTGTTGATCCCAAATGGACCCGTAAAAGGTCAGTGTTTATTTAAAGGAGAATTCCGGACAAATTAAGTGTTATCTTTGATGTCTCGTTACTCACCTACCGATGTGAAAAGTAGCGTTCTTTTTTTTCATATATTCCCCTGTCGTCATTTTTTAAACCCCCTCCGTTGTCATAATGGGAGCGCGTGGCTAAGGGAAATTCGTCTATTATAACCGACGCAAAGTTGTTTTTTTCACTACTAGTATTCATAGTAGAGTCTCATGATAGTCAAACATGCGTTGAAACTATCTGCGAGGCTGCCGTCAATGGCGAACGATTTAACACTGGTTGCTTGTTTCTTCCAGAACCTGGCAACTCGTGTTGCCAGAATCTGGAAACAAGCAACCAGTGTTAAATCGTTCGCCATTGACGGCAGCCTCGCAGATAGTTTCAACGCATGTTTGACTATCATGAGACTCTACTATGAATACTAGTAGTGAAAAAAACAACTTTGCGTCGGTTATAATAGACGAATTTCCCTTAGCCACGCGCTCCCATTATGACAACGGAGGGGGTTTAAAAAATGACGACAGGGGAATATATGAAAAAAAAGAACGCTACTTTTCACATCGGTAGGTGAGTAACGAGACATCAAAGATAACACTTAATTTGTCCGGAATTCTCCTTTAACCAGGGAAACGTGTAAAAAAAACGACCCAAATGGTCAGTATAACACTGAGGATTTTACAGTGTGCATTTGTCCAGATGACGACAAAGCAGCAGCTGTTAGATAAGGGACAGACAGATGGCACAGGTAGCACACACACACACACACACACACACACACACGCACACGCACACGCACACGCACACACACACTCGCACGCACGCACGCACACACACGCACACACACGCACACACGCACACACACACGCTCACGCACTCTACATCAGGACTCACTGGCCCGGCGTCTTACATTTTGGCCTGTAGGTGTCAGACATGCACGAACAGGGGATTAGATTGACTGCATGATTTACATAGCCATTATCTGACTTTCTCCCCATCCTCTCCTCCACTCCTCTATCCATTCAGACACGGCTCCTTGTTTGAATGAGAGGAGCGGACCACCCTAGGGAGAAACAGGGATGGAGGGGGGCGGGGGGGGAGGCTGGGGGGATCGCATTACCCCCAAAAATGTAGAGGGCTTACAAAAGGGCCATGAGCCATCAGGGAGAGGGAGAGAGGCAGACAGACAGAGAGAGAGAAATAGGAGAGCACATGAAAGAGTGCATTAGCCAGGGGAGGAGGGGGGGGGGGCGGGGGGGTGACGGAGGGGGGGATTGATTGGGATGGAGAGATGAGGGAACGGATAAAGGAAGGAAGAGGTGGAGGTGAGAAGATGGAGGAGCTGAAATGGACAGAATTCTTTTATTTTAAATTTTATTTTTGTGATATAATGGAGATTTACAGTATTATACCTTTTGTTTACATACTGGGTTGTCTGTTGGACAGGATACTGAGCGGACACTCGGACCATGTGTTGTTTTTTTCTGCAGTGCAGGCTAGTTGTATAGGTTGTATTCTGTTGTTCATGATTGATGGCGCTTCTGCATTCATTGTATTGTTATTTCTTACCTTTGTATTGCTGTATTCCGACAGTACTTTTATTACTCTGTAGGCCTGTCTGTAACGCTGTAACTCTAACTGCTGTGTCGCCTCTTGGCGACTGATATTCCCCCACGGGATCAATAAAGGTATCTATCCATCCATCTATTTGTGAAGACTTACACTGATCAGTTGTGTGTGAGACTGAAGTTGACACGTTCTCTCTCTCTCTCTCTCTCTCTCTCTCTCTCTCTCTCTCTCTCTCTCTCTCTCTCTCTCTCCTCTCTCTCTCTCTCTCTCTCTCTCTCCCTCTCTCTGCTTTTTTCTTTCTCTCTCACTCTGCATTATTCACCTTTCGGTTTAAATAATTCACAATTAACGGCGCTCTAGCACAAATGTGTCACGAACAAACACACACACACACACACACACACACACACACACACACACACACACACACACACACACACACACACACACACACACACACACACACACGCACACACACACACACACACACACACACACACACACACACACACACACACACACACGCACACACAGGTGCAAATACACACTTGTCAGTGCACACTTTTAGCCTGATTGGCTGAGGGCCACAGTCGTGCTATAGAGACATTTTCAGTGGCGTCTTCGGT
>NC_137616.1:20837646-20852646 GCF_963280865.1 Gymnoscopelus braueri
TGCCTTATAAACTCTGTTGAGAAGCATGTGTTGTGGTGCAACTTCTTTGCAATTGAAACATATTTTATTGCCTAATACAATTCAAAATTTAAGGGGAAAAGGGAGGTGGGACAATGTTGGCAACAGCAATGTCAAGGTGAAAATCATGAATGCAGGTGTTTCTGTCTGCCCAATCTGGCGATGGGCTAGAATTGTTTCCTTTTTGAATTTGTCGGGGAGCTCTGAATCTGTCTTGAGAGATTGCTGTCTGCCTAATAAGCAGAAGCGCTCCTCCTGGTCACTGTCCGACGTGCTGAATTTATTAAAAAAAATCTACAACTATCTTCAACAGCGTGATATCACTGGTGTGGCCAAAAATAACTACTGACATTCATTGGCATAATTGGAAATACCACTTAACCCAGAGTATATATTCATTATTGATTTAAATGAATAGTACCTAATGTAATATATTAGATAAAACTATATTATTATTATTTCCCTGGCCATCCCTTAGGGGCGCAAGTGCTACATGCTGAGTTTTTTTTTTCAAAGATATTTTTTAGGACTTTTATGCCTTTATTTGACAGGACAGTAGGCTGACAGGAAATGGGGAGAGAGATGGGGGGGGGGTGGCACACAGCAAAGGTCATCGGGATCGGGAGTCGAATCCGCAACACGCTGTCAAGCTGGATTACCAGTGTATGTGGTATGCGCCTGGACCGCTAGGCCAGCGGGCGCCCCTAGATTTTTTGTTGGATTCCATGACCCAGAAAAAATTAAATTAGCAGTCTCTTTTACGTTTCTAGGTTGTCTAGAAGTCAAGATGGCACAAATTATGTATTTTATGGCAGCCATTTTGAACGTCCAAAAATGGCACGTGTGATACGTGGTTTATCATCCATAAATGCACAGCTTTAATTTCTCATTGCAGACTGTAGCGCTCCTCAGCTCCAGTGGAAGCTTTCAGACTTTTCTCTTGCAGCAAATTGTCAGAGAGACTTTTCAGTGCCAGATTGTGGGGAGGTTGGCGCATTGGAATCAGTTTCTTAAGATGTCTCAAGATGTCTCAAGACATGGCACATGTCTATGAAGTGAAGTAGTAGTGCTGACATCTGTTATGCTGCAGTATGTTGTGGGTTCTGAGCGAAAGCTACTGTGTGCAGTCATTGCATTGCACGCACGCACGCACGCAACGCACGCACGCACGCACACACGCACACACTCACACACACACACACACACACACACACACACACACACACACACACACACAAAAGCCTACTCACAACCAGTGCATAGCCATTGTCCTCACTGTAAATCTCGCTTCTCTTAGTTAATGGATGTATTCTGGACAGTTTTCTTTTGCAAGCAGTGCTTTTCTACTCTCGCATTTAACAAACACACACCGGCCTCACAGCAGTGAAAGTCACAAGTGATTTGGCCTCTGACTGCTGAAGCAGCATTATCAAAGGCTAAACGTTTTAACATGACAGCATGCACCACCATGTGGCCGGCTGATGTGTCTGCTTTCTACCCTTTACCCTTTACCCTTTGTCGCTCGCTCTGTCTCCCTCTCTCCATCTCTCTCTCTCTCTCTCTCTCTCTCTCTCTCTCTCTCTCTCTCTCTCTCTCTCTCTCTCTCTCTCTCTCTCTCTCTCTTTCTCTCTCACACACACACACACACACACACACACACACGCACACGCACAAGCACACGCACACGCACACGCACACGCACACGCACACGCACACGCACACGCACACGCACACGCACACACACCAGCAAGCAGCAGCAGCAAGTGTCAGAATAGAATAGAATAGAATAGAATTTCACGTTTCGAGCAATTGCAGCAAAAATGCAACCCAACCAGTGGGATTTTGTTCAATTGGGATTGGTTTGGGTCAGTGTAAAAAAAGCCTTTGTTGCCAGTATGAGGATCAGGTATCACATCTACACTCTTCCCACATCTCAGACAGAGGATATAGAGTATATAGAGTGTGAGCAGAGTCAAGCACATAACATACATTATATTAATGTCTCCTCTATTGGCAGTTTCTGCTTACCTTTCCCAGGCTGGTTTAAGTATTAGGGCCGGGGATAGTGGCGCGGGGGCGGACTGCCCCGGCCCGAGGCTGTTCCTGCACTAAACTATTATGTCCATAACCATAAAACATTCAATCTACATAAAGCCAAATGTTTTGGATCTGGCCACAGTAGCCTCCCCAGGGCAGTGCAGTAAAACTGCCCAGAGACGCTATTAGCTGGAGGGGGAGAGGGAAGAAATACTGAACGCTGAGCTGGGAGCGAGTGACCGAGAGGGAGAGCACAGCTGATGGTAAACTAATTTTGTTAGCCAGAGCTGCAGACACACTACCCACAGTCCACATATGTGTGCGCTCACACACACTCACACCACACACACACACACACACACACACACACACACACACACACACACACACACACACACACACACACGCACAGACACGCACAGACACGCACAGAGGTACATACTGTATGCCCATGCACGCACACACACATGTGCATGCCGTACGTGCACACACACACACACAGACACTATATTGCACTCGCACAGGCTGTGTTCACACTCTCTCACTCACACATGCCGTGCACGTTATCCGTCTGTGTCGAACACACATAGTGTATCATGCTTACATGCTAGTGAGGAGTCCCTCGGGACAATCAAAGTGGGGAATAGTCTCAGTTTCTCCCATTCTTCACGACTGTCCTCTATCTCTCTCTCTCTCTCTCTCTCTCTCTCTCTCTCTCTCTCTCTCTCTCTCTCTCTCGCTCATATGCACACAGAGCTGATCAGAGATCATTGAAGCATATGCTCCATCATTTGCCTTGAGGGACAAAAGACTGGGAATGAATTCAGCTTGACCTTGTAACACTCCAAGAGTCTGTTAGATTCATACACACCCCGCACTCCATTTACACACTTGCACGCATGCACAAGCACATGCACACGTGCACGCTGAGCCGCACATGCACACACACACACACACACACACACACACACACACACACACACACACACACACACACACACACACACACACACACACACACACACACACACACACACACACACACGCGCGCGCGCAGCGCGCACACACACACACACACACACACACACACACACACACACACACACACATACTAACTTCAGTACTCAGCTGAAAGTAGACTAAATTTAATACAACACACATATTTGTCTGCACAGCAAATCCTGGGTGTTAATTTAACTTTTGAGCGTAAAAATGTTTACATTTATAATGCAGTCAAATGTAATTAGTGGTAGACAGTAATTAAGTACATTTACATACTACCTAAGTACATTTTAGAAGTATCTGTACATCACTTGAGTTTTTTTTGTGGGGGGGGGAGCTTATGTCTTTGACTCTAATAAATATTGTACTTTGACTCCACTATTCAAGGAAAGAACCACCGGGACCAAAATGTAAAAAACATCCTACATGAATTAACCACTTAATCGTTTTTTTTCAAAAATAGTGAAAATAGCCGATCTACAAGCTCACAATGTGCCGGGATGCAACGCATTGTGAAATTGTAGATCTGCTATTTTCACTATTTGTGAACATTTCTGAAATGTTTTAGAATTTTGTGGGACATTTTCTTGCATTGATATGAAAAAGAAAATGTACTTGGTAATTTGTATTTTTGAGTATTTTTAAAAGCAAGTACTCCAGTACTTTAACTCAAGTACCAGTTTGACTGTGCAACTTTCACTTGAGTAATATTTTGACCACAAGTATTATCTACAGTATACTTTGACTCAAGTACTTGCAGGTTGAGTTCTTCGTCCACCACTGGTTGTAACCACAGACACAGAAATGCATGCAGAGCAGGAGGAGACCAGTACCATGTCTTTACACTTGATTGACACTTTTTGTTTATAAAACGGCTCAGTTTAGCTCTTCTCTTTTCTTCGGCGGACACTAATAAAGAGTCAGTTAGAAAAAGTGGCAGTGGTAAGTGTAACCTGACCGGCAGCCACTCGACAGGACATTAGAGGAATTTACGATGTGTTAAATGTTTCCCTTGTTCCTCCCTACAGCAGCATGCTCCAGCAATTAGGGAACGCAGCGGCCCGCAATGAGTTCATTATCCCCCATTCTCCCCCCCCCCTCTCTCATTAACTTTAGGTAGGACATCAGGCTACTTAAACTATATTAAATCTCTCTCTCTCTCTCTCTCTCTCACACACACACACACACACACACACACACACACACACACACGCCGCGCGCGCGCGCACACACACACACACACACACACACACACACACACACACACACACACACACACACACACACACACACACACACACACACACTGTATAACCTTCCTTCCTTACGTCCTTATTTCCTTTCTCCTTTCTTTACTTCCTTCCGTATACTTCCTTCTGTCCTACTGACACTGAGACAGTCACAGGCCGTATCCTTCAACCCAGGGACAGCTTTTGGATCTGCTCAGAACATGCAGTACTCGAAAACAACTGAACTTGGCTCATATTGTTGTTGTCTGTCTACATTTCCAGACAGCTCAAGTATTAGTATCATGTGTATCATCGTGTGCCATACATAACCCTCACAACCACCTGGATCAAATAATCAATACTGACATTTTTGCCTTCAATCATTCTTGGAGTGGTACGATCTGAGACCCAGCTGTGACACTTTGCCAACGTTTGAAATGCCAGTGGATGTTGTTTCTGGGCACACGGGCCCTGAAATAAACCCCTTGCGCCATCCCATTTGGGAAACCAATTTGAGAGGGGAGGGTGGAGTGGGGGGTGAGGGTGAGGGTGGGAGGGGGCATAAGGAGGAGGGGGTGGGGACGGGGGGAAGGGGAAGGGGACAGGGGCGGGGGTGGGTTTGCTGTAGTAATAATCATAAATCACAGCTGAAACGCTGCCATGTCACATGCCAGACCGCACCACTAATGACCAGGCCCATCTTTCACCGGGTATTTTTATCTGTGAGCCCTGACACCCGACTTCTGGAAGCGTCCTCTCGTTTTACGTCGTCAGCACCTCAGCCCAGCCCGAAGCACAAGTTCCTCACATATCTATAAATACCGCCCGGCTAAATGGCATTTTCTCTCACCTCCCAGCCCCACCCCCCTGCCTGGCAAGAACCGGGAGCTCTGTGACTTGGCAAAGGGACCCAGAGTCTTGGGCCACTAAACATCTTTAGGGCTTGAGACCACCCCCCTGTTCCCCCTTCCCCCTCAAAGCCGTCCCCACCCCATGCCACCCCCACCGGGAACAGCTGGCTGAAAAAATAGATCCACCTGCCACTGTCTTCAAGTTCCAAAATAGTTTAGATTTGATTAAACGACTCCAAATCGCTTCCCCCAGCCGCTGTGGTTGTGTAGGGAGAGAGAGCCCTGACGCTAAAGGTTTACACAACAACAAATTTGAATTTGTGGAGATAGTTGATGCCGAGCTTACGTAAAGCATAAATAAACACACACACACGCACCCACCCACCCACCCACCCACACACCCACACACACACACACACACACACACACACACACACTCAGTCACTTATTTTGTGCAGAATGTCCTGCCAGGTTTTTGAAGCTTGCTGACACGCGGCAGTAGAGAGCGCAGGTCAGCGACAGCTTCCTGCTATTTCAGGCTCCATCACAGCTTGAGCCTTTAATTTATTCTGGCAGAAAGTGTCAATCACTGAGAAATGGGCCATGAGGGTCCAGGCCTGAGTATATTTGGTGGTGAGAGAGAGAGAGAGAGAGAGAGAGAGAGAGAGAGAGACAGAGAGAGAGAGAGAGAGAGAGAGAGAGAGGGAGGAGGAGGAGGAGGGGGGGGGGGGTAATGGCTCTGTGCGCTCTTGCTCTTGTTTGTAGTTTTAGTTCAGTGTTGCTACCGGATATCCTTCCCTGCTTGACCAATCAGCATTTTGTCTGATGAACAGGACCTCAGGTATGCACAACGTGCAGTTGAGGTTCTGTTATGGATGTGCTCATTTGGGCTCCTCTATGAGTTGTGTTTACGTGCATATTCGCAGAAGCATTTGTCTTTTTAGGGTTAGGTAAGATATTGTTGGGCCTTTTTCTGCCTTTATTGATAGATATACAGTAGAATGACAGGAAATGGGGAGAGAGATGGGGGGGGGTGGTGACCCACAGTAAAGGTCGTCGGGACTGGGATTCGAACTCTCGACACGCTGTCAGGCTGGATTAGCAGCCTAGGTGCCCAGACGGCTACGCCAGCCGTCCGGGTCCAGAAGCATTTTTCAACCATTAGGCTGTAGCCTTGTAGACAGAATCAAAGAGGGACGGAGAGCTGTGCTGTTCATATAAGACGGTACACCAAATACATCAGTCTAAGAGCCAATAGCCCAGAGCCTGACGAATCGACGATATATTGGTTTGGCAATTTTATTGACCGATATTGACCTATATATTGACACACACACACACACACACACACACACACACACACACACACACACACACACACACACACACACACACACACACACACACACACACACACACACACTGTAAATACTGTATACACTTTATCGGTCGTAGCCAAGTGATCCAATAAGTAATGTCTGTCAGGTTACAGATCACCCTCTCTGTCCATAGAAATGCTAAACTGTGGCGGTCTGCTGGAGAAACCGGAACACTCCTTTGGGATTAGAATCTAGAGCAGTGGTTCTCAAAGTAGGGCCCAGGGCCCCTAGGGTTCCTTGAAAGGGTTACAGGTCTGTAACTCTGAGAGTTATGGGGGTCTTTGAAATAAAAAAAAGTTTTAGAACCACTGATTTAGAGGGATTTTCACGATACTGGTTGGTCAGAGAGTCCCAATGTTAGCAGGTGACAGCCAATTGCGTGTTAATATGAATGCTGCTATCCCAGAGCAATGAATGGAGAACGCCATTGTTGCTCTGCCTCTCCCTGTCTCTTTGTCTGTCTCTCTTTCTCTCTCTCTCCGTCTCTCTCTGTCGGTGTCAGGCTACTGTTTCCCATGGCAGTGTCTCTCCTCATCCCATGCCAAGGGGTTGAATTTGACCCCCCCTACATATTGCCAAAGCACACACATACACACACATAAACACACACACACATACACTGAGAGACGTCAGTCTGTGGCGGGCCTGGCATCACATGATGGCGCTGATGTCACAGTCAGGATTCTGCGCTCTGCGTGCCAATATCGTGAATGGACGGACGGACGGGAGAATGAGAAGAGAGGGATGGGAGAAAATGAGGGAAGAGACCACAGAGAGGTGGGATGAAGTGAAACAGGGAGGAGGCGTGAATGATTTCGGAGTAGCGGTCTTGTACTGGTGGTGACATGTGACGTCCGTGCCTTAAGCCTGTCTCAATCTTCCTCTTGTCTGTGTTGATGTCAGCAACATCCTGACTGTTTATTTAACTCTTGGAGTTAAATCACACACTGCTCAATCTTGAGTGTCAATTTAACTCTGACACGACGTGTGTGTGTGTGTGTGTATGTGTGTGTGTGTGTGTGTGTGTGTGTGTGTGTGTGTGTGTGTGTGTGTGTGTGTGTGTGTGTGTGTGTGTGTGTGTGTGTGTGTGTGTGTGTGTGTGTGTGTGTGTGTGTGTGTGTGTGTGTGCGTGTGTGTGTGTGTGTGCGCGTGTGTGTGCGTGTGCGCGTGCGCGTGCGCGTGCGTGTACATGTCAGAAGTGTTGTGTGCTGTGAACCAGCAATCAGTGATCAGCCAAAGAAAGCTGATAACATCATCTCAGAAAAATGCCGGCATGGTAAAAGAGCATTACAACAGCATAGGTCTGTTGGCTCCTGCATTTACATCATTATCCATTAACCATAACAAGCTTTTAAAATGAGCAAAGAGGCCATGCAGTTTCTGTGCGAAATGGAGTGGGTTTACATTACAGATTTAGGTCATTCTGATATTATTGTGGATTTTGTTTTGGTTTGTTGTTGGCGTTTTAATGCAAGTGTAATTGTAGCTGCTCCAATTTGCCCAGTCCACTACTGTATGTGTGAGTGGGGCTGATGACAGATTTGTCTCTCATCAATTGGGCGGATTTATACTTCGCCATTCGACAGTGTCGCGTGCCTAAAATAGACGATCTACAAGCTCACAATGAGTCAAGGGCTAGCTCCTGTCTTCCTCCTAAATTTTAAAAAGTGAGCTTTGCCGCAATTGAACTTAATAGAAAAAAATACTGTATGTAGCCTATAGGCCTATATTTTGAATTAAGACACATTATAAAACAAGTCAATGAGGAGACAGATTTGTCAGGGAGTGCATGTTGTTCCTTGCTGTGCTGGCATAAATAAATATGTGCGCGCGTCATTTGGTCCAAACTATTAATAAGAATGTCATTTTGGTATCCCCTCCCCCTCCCCCCCTCCTCTATACCCCCCATTACTTCTTTGGATAGGCGCCCATTCGTGTGCGCATGGCAGCTGGACGCATGCGCTTTGAGTAATGATCAACACCGTTGCAGGAGACGGTTCTTCAATAATATAGTTGCGTCTATAATGCTACAATGTAGCCTCTGCTGCGCGCTAACTAAGACGACGACTAAAGATAATGGTTATTTTTCCGGAGAGCCAACTGATCGGTTTAGCGTGAGGGCTGTTTGTTAATTTGTGTGCCTTTTAAAGTAACTTTTGGAGTTTGTTATGGCCACCCAGGCTGGCAATGGCCAGGGGTTGAAGTTTTTGAACTAGTCCTAGTGACAGACAGCACGCCGCAGAGCAGAGCAGACCTACTACTACTATACAGCCCACTTCATTCTGTCATGAACACTTCCAAGGAGTGAGAAGAAAATTGGCGATTTATTTTTTGGAGGTGCGAAAACATTTTTTTTGTCTGGGTATGTTTTAACTTCACTCACATGTAATCACGAATGAATGTTATTGTGGAAGAAAAAAATTATGGTATGCGTAACTTGATTTTTCTGTGGAACGTTTTAATTGATATTCTATAAGTTGTAATTAGAACATTTACAGATGTATAGCCTGGATGATTTCATATTGATATTTATATCTTAAAAGTATTTTTGTTTTAAATTATTGGATTTACTGGCTATTCAAAGTGTGTCAACTTATCTGACTTGAATTCCTTCACTATGTAGGCTGTCACTGAAAAATGAAACTAATAGGCGACACCTAGTAATGGTCAGTTTTGACAATATTTTTTTTCAATATCACGAAAGATATTTAACAATGATTGTTGTTTTAAAAGGTATTTCACAGCTCAATCTATTGCACTCAATAGGCTATTCGTCGCGAACTTTTTCCATGGTAGGCCCATTCATTTATGGTTAAGTGTCTTATGTGTCTGCTTCCCATACCTATATGAATTATTGCGGGTCTCGTGAAGAGACGCGCAATAATTCATACAAGCATGGGAAGCGGACGCTGCTGCAGAACCCGCACCAGGCCACTCGGTCGAATACCAAAACGCTCGCCCCAAAACACAGTCGCCCCGGGGCAAATCCGGCGGTATTCACCTGGTATTCCTAAACATAACTCCAGTAAACTATGCCTAAACCTAACCTTATTATTCCTAAACGTAACCTCAGTAAAACTATACCTAAACCTAACCTTTGTTCCTAAACTTAACCTCAGTAAAACGGTGCCAAAACCTAACCTTATTCCTAAACTTAACCTCAGTAACTATGCCTAACCTTAAACTTCTTTCTAACCTTATACTCAGTAAAACGCCTGAGTAGCCTACACAGGACCCCAATGGAAACAAGCCATTACATTTCTTGGGTATAATCCTCTTAGCAGACCTTGTATTGAACCGTAGGCCTACTTCCCTGTTCTTTTTTTGCGAACTACTAATAAAGTATTCAATTAGAAAAAAAAGAATAAAAAAAAGAATACAAGAACCACTGGTCTGCGAAAAAAGAAATGGGGGCGAGTGTGTTTTGGGGCGAGTCTTCCGGTTACCACTCGGTTGCCCGTTGTGCTGCTCTGCTGTGTGGGGTCTCCGCGTCGTAATTCCTATCCCCACGTGGAGTTTGTGTTTATATTTGATATGTAGGAAATGGGAATCTTATACCCGCACCACGCCGCCACACGGCTGGGCTCTAAAGGGCTTGAATGGCCCTGGCTCCATTGGCCTGCCCCTTAACAACATGACAAGTTACGCGTCGGCTCAAAATCTGATAGGCCTACTGACTCCAACCGTAATCCATACAGGATCGATTTCACATTAAGGACGCATAGTTAACCAACGCGCATAGATGGACACGCATGGGTTTTGATTTGTTTAGATTTTTTTTTTTTTTTAAATGACAGTCCCATATTATCCGGAGGTTATTTGTGAATTATTCTTCTCGACGTTTGGCATGTCAGGCCGTGCATTTCATTAATCAATTCCAGCATTTGGAATATAAAGGCTAGAATCCCGGTGACTTGAAATATAGGGAAAGTTGTGCTGAAAGTGGCTACGGAAAATATGATCCACTAACTTGAGATTCATGTTTCATCCTGAATTAATGTAGTGTTCTTTAAATCAATTTAGACTAACATCCTTGAATACCGCTGCAGGTAGGCTATTCGGATAATCATGTTTAGGTCTACTGTTATTTATTCTGGAGAGAATAAATATGAACATACATTTACATTTACAACTGTAAATCTTTTTAGAGGAAACTTTTGCCAATTATGCTTGCTGAACAAAGTGGTCAGGTGCTACACTTCCACACATTAACTTACTGGTGGGTCTAAAAGAAAACACGTCATATTCTGACCCGTTTGCCACGCCATTTAATTTCCTCTATTCGTATAACACGTGTCAGGCCTGTGGGGAGATATTCTGCATATCATTGATAATTACGCACAGTATTTTTACGCAGTGCATTTTGAGTTCCTCAAATGAAAGTCGTCTGTCTGCCCGTCAGTATTGTCGCCGAAAATAGACAGTGCGGCCCTAGTAAACGCCTGAAATGTCTTTATGACAATAGCAGTAAACAGTGGTGACACTCTGGCCCTGCGGAATGGTATTTTGAGACGTGCCCCCCAGCGCGTTATAACGCACCTTCTAACATGCCAGAACGTTTTGGAATTGGAACGATCCTCCCGTGACTGTCTGACATTTTCCCCTTTTTTCATTTCAATTAAAACAATTCTGTCATTTAGTGGTGGAAAAAGTAAAAGTATCAATACTGCAATGTAGAAATACTCTGTTACATGTACAAGTCCGGAATTCAAAATGTACTAAAAGTACAAAAGTATTGGTATCAAAATGTACTTAAAGTACCAAAAGTAGAAAGTACCCTTGTTTTCAAATGTATAAAATGTATCTGCTATTTTCAAATGGCAGAAATATATATAGGGCTGAAGTGGTTAATGTATGTTTTGTAATAATAATCAAAATCTACAAGTGTAGATTAAAAGTATAATATTTGCCTCTGAAATGTAGTGGAGTAGAAGTAAAAGTACAGACAATTGGAAATACTCCAGTAAAGTAAAAAAAATACCTCAAAATTAAGTACAGTAAATGAGTAAATGTACTTAGTTACTTTACACCACTGCTGTCCATAAGCGTTTCCATAAATAATAGTGTAATTTAATGAATGACTCCTTTTCATTCTACAACCGATCCAAGCCAGCGTGGCCCACCGGTGAGTGCGGTATAATTGAGACCCATGTTGATAGGCATCATGCGGTTTGTTCAACATTCTACTCTCCTCGGCTTTTATGGCGTGAAATTACCACAGTGTAGATATGTAAGAGCCCCAGTCCACTCTCGAACCCTCCTCCTCTCCTCCCCTAACGGCTGTGTCCCATATGTGTTCCTTCTATGTCGCTGTCAATAGGCAGAGTGAGAAATATAATTCTCTCTTCTGGGATTGTGACGGAAATGGCAGGCGTATTGATTCGTTGCGCAGGGTCGGGTAACCATTCCATGGGCCTGAGAGCCATGACGGGAGAGAATAAAACGTGAAGGGGAGATTAAAACCTCTATCAGATAGAATGGGATGCCCTGGTTAAGCTGCTTCCATGTCCTCCACAGAGGTGAGAGCGAACGAGCATGCGAGCCAGAGAGAGAGAGAGGGGGGGGGGGGAGGGTGCGTGGGGCGGGGGGGGAGTCTTGGGCACAAATCAATTCGCCTGAGAGACGCATTATTGTCTTCGGTTTCAGGCGAAGCTATGAAAAATTAAAAGGATGCCAGTTAGTTTAAGTCCATGCCAGAGTCCACCGGCCACACACACACACACACACACGCACGCACGCACGCACGCACGCACACACACACACACACACACACACACACACACACACACACACACACACACACACACACACACACACACACACACACACACACACACACACACACACACACACACACACACACACACACACACACACACACACACACACACAGGGCATATATAGACATAAAAGCCCATAGCTGCAGAAAATGATTCATTAATTGTACAAACCCATATTGTCTTGGATGTCCTGCATGTTGCGAGCCAAGGTATAGATTACTGCTGTTTAGAAGGTCAGTTTACTGGGCTTGTAGTAGAATCACCCTTATGGAAAGTTTCCCAGTTCTTGCTTCTGTTTCAACACATGCATATCCACACATGGGTGATTCTCATGAAATACATGCAATAAATAGCTGTGATCATTTCAATATAAGAGTCTCAATTTTGTAATGATTACAATGTGGTAGCCTATTTTACCACATTGTAATCATTACAAAATGAAAGTTATTTGAACATTTTCTGCTGAAATTCTCATTACCACAATGCATCCGCATTCATTTCAATTGATCTCTGACTGTATTTTAGATTGAATACACTTCTTTTTTGGGTGTGAGTGGAAAAACCCTGTTGCCTTTGATAAATGTGTAGATAAATGAAACTTATATGCCAACCCAATGCCAGGGAAGAAATGTTACTGTTGTAGGTTTCTCTGCAAACCACTGATGCGTTGCATCTCAGTGTTTCAAGGCAGGCGCGTTGTTGTCAGCAGCGGGCTTGGGCCCTGTGTGTGAGGTGCCCCGGGGCGAGGCACTATAGCCGAGCGAGTGGCCGCACTGAGCGGTGCAGTGGTCTGATGGGTGGGCCGCGAACGCTTTCATGATTTTCAAGTGGGCCCTGATCCAGAAAAGGTTGAGAACCACGGATGTAGCATATTAAGCAGATTAGGACTGTTGATGGTAGAAAGCTCTCTAGTGGAAACAGGTTGTGTGGATACCAGGTTTGTTTAGATATGACTTTAAAGGTGCAGTAAGTGATTTTATCTTGTTAATATAAGTGTTGTAGCTCTGTATTTTGATAGCAATTATTGCTATAGAGTGTTTGTTCATTATCAGCTCCCTTTAGTAAACGGTAAATGCATTTTCAGGTCGGGATGCCAATTTTATCCAATCAGGAGAGAAAAGTCATAGGACACGCAAATAAATAGGAAGTGATGAAGAAATGAGCAGACAATATTTAAACTGAGACAATATCAATTCGAGGCTGATACATGGCTACTCTCTCCTGATTGGATGAAATTGGCAACCCACCTGAAAATGTGTTATCTGTTTATTAAAGAGATGGAGAGACGGGGAGGACCCACACTAACACTCTATAGCAATGATTACTGAATATAGAGCTTTGCTCTTTTCATAAAACCTTTTTAGTTTTAACCAAAAGAATATTACTTACACTTTAATTATATTTTAACGAAGGAAGCATACTTCTTCACAAACTCAACATGTTACCTTCCCATTTCCAGCAAACTAGAACGACTACTGTACCTATTTCTCTATTTTAAAAGTCCCAACACCTCCCACCACCTAAAATCTTCATGACATAGCCACCTGGTGTTGTGCTAGCCTAAGTGCCAGGCGCCGTGCACGCGCACCACCTCTGATCCACAGGGTGGCTCACAAAAATCGTGAATCTCAGTGCGGGATATTTCGTTAGTGCCCACGTGAAAGTCGGACGAACACTGCACTGAGTGATCGGCCGACTGTATCAGTTTACCATCCTCATCCTAGAGCCCTTTGTCCTTTTTACAGCGTGGCTCCGTTAAAGCAAGATGTCTACAAGTGGGCTTGCCTGCTTGTTTATTGTTTTTATCACGTTGAATCTTTTATGCATTTTGGGGGAAATATTGAATATTTTATCGATGTCAAAGGCTTTGACTTGCCCAAATTTGGAGTCATACATCATAGATACGTCATAGATCACTGACGTCATAGACTGATGAGGAGGAGGAACACTTACATCCAAACCCAACTTAGGCAGGTGATGAGCAGAAAACACAAAGACTTACAAGAGGAAGAAATGTAATCTTTATTTCACCCACAATTGCCTGCGTGACGTTTGGAGCTACATGCTGCTGTTGTCAGATGTAGCTCCAAACGTCACGCAGGCACTTGTGGGTGAACTAAAGACTACGTTTCAACTGGAGACCGATTGTGATGTCATAGACTGGCCACATGAAGTCTGAGATCCACATGGAGCACCGCCATTATTAGGCCCTTTCTTGTTAAGACTGAAAACAACCTGATATAGTATCATTTGAACTGGGCATTGTAGGAGCCCATGTTAAAACTATCTTCGCCAGAAAACACATTTCAGCAGTTAAGCATTATCTCTGACCCTCTGAGACAAGAATGCACTCTTCATTATCTTTAAGCTATCTAATTTTATACTGTAGCATAGCTATAACACATATGTGACATATTTGTATGTCACATATATTGCTTTAGCAAAATCTGTTTTTAATTATCATTAATTTATCTCTATGAATGCCCCTCTTGCCCTCACACACTGCAGTGCAACCACTGCCTTCACTCTGTTCACCATCAATCCAGGCAGCTACAGCAGTGTCATGTGACAATGCCAGCTACCCCCCTGTCCTGTTGGCATTGCCCTGTCAACTGACATTTAAATGTTATAATGATATGGACATTTTTATTTGGTCCTATAATAATTATTGTTACAATAATAGAAATAAGTATTTATTTGGTGC